>NC_060210.1:81578750-81899062 GCF_021130785.1 Homalodisca vitripennis | reverse complement strand
AAAGCCAGTAGAATAGAAAGTTTTAAAACCAACGTCACAATTTGCTCTGACAGCCAAGGTAAAAATCTTGCTCCAAAAAATACAGAACTGTGTGAAGGAAGAGTAAATGCTTTTGGCTATGTCAGACCAAACACAACTTTTCTGCAAGTCATCGACTCAGCTAAAATTGATGAAGAAAGTAGCCCTTTAGTAGTTTTTGGTGGAAGAAATGATAGTCTTAAAGAAAACTTTAATGAAATCTATGAGAGTTTAGAAAGTAAACTAAAAGTGCTTACTGTAACCAGACCTGTTTTCTTATGTACTGTACCTAATCGATACGACAAAATTCTTAATTGTCCGGAAAACGATCAAATACAAAAAGTAAATAACTACATCATGGAGATAGCTGCCAGGATTGATGGAGTTTACATTATTAATCTTAATCATTTGGGACGACAACACTATACTGTCCATGGTCTGCACTTAAACATGCAAGGCACAGCAAAACTGGCTCGCATTATTTTAAAAGCCCTTACTTGGTGGAACAGTCAAGAATTACATTTCAAGTATGATAGAGTTCAACCTCCAGTAAAAATAATAGAAAAGAACATGACTGGAATAATTACTGAACATAAAGAGACTGTGAAAAAACTGCGTTTGCACACTGTATTTCTGGCGACTTTGAGGATGAGCGACAGATGACTGCTGGTGTTGCAGTGATTTTTAAACAACAATTTGGAAGACCACTTGCTTCAAACTGCATAACCAGTCACCTTGCTTATCAACAAATCCCTGATTGAGCTGGAATCTATTCATTGATTACAAAGGATAAATACAAAAATAAACAGACTTTGTTTGACTATGATAAAGCTTTTGAGGATTTCTCAATTGATTTTAAGAGAAGAGGTTTTACAAGGCTTATATGTTCGGCTATGGGTTGCGTTCGTGATAAAATATCCATAGAACACTTTGTAACCAAAATAATGAAATTTCATCACCTTTCTGGAGCTTCTGTGGACATCATATTGTACAACCAGTGGTCCTCCAGAGTATTATGGAATGGCTTAACATATGATGAATTTATCACTGATTTAAAATACAATATTTTGTCAAAGTAACCACAAGCTACACCATCATCGTTTGTTGTTGATCACATGCAGCCTGAGACCTCTTCACCTCAACCACTGCCATCAACCATAACTACAAACCTAGGACCACAAGGAGACAAGGAGATGGCCCTACATCAGGATCATCTTGATTTCCAATCCAAACAACACTTGGAAGCAGTGTCTGGTGAAAGTGAGGTGAATCATGGGCAATATGGTGTCAGTGATTTTTGTTCATCTTTATCAGGTTTAAACTAAACTTTTATGACAATGAAAACTGTTCTGCATATAGATATAATAGTTTGAATGTTATTGATCTGGCTCATAATAATGCACTATTAAGTTCAAGTAACGGTAATCATTTTACACTATCAGGGATGAAAAACTACCATCATTTAAAATATACTGAAACCAATATCAAACTGAATTCCAAAAATAAACAAAATTTTGACAACATTCAACTTCAACCATTTAAAATATTACATCAAAATGTTCAACACTTATCATCACGTATTAATATATTAAAAATTAATTTAGAAGAAATCCAACCAGATGTAGTAGCAATATCTGAACATAAAATGACTGAAGCAGAAATCCTGTATCTAAATATTCCAAATTATAAAATATGTTCCTTTTTTACAAGGTCTATCTCACTTGGTGGTGGTGTATTGATCTTAGTTAGAAGTAACATTAAAAGTAAAAACTTATTAATTCCTGAAGTCCAAGATCTTACAGCCGAAAAAGAATTTGAATGTTGCTTATCAGAAATTACTGTAAATACATTTTAATTTATTTTAGCATGTATTTATAGATCCCCACAGCAAGGGCTACCTGAATCTTTTCTAGGTAGACTTGATTTGTTATGTAATACATTAAATGATAAATTCAAGAATATTATCATAGCAGGAGATTTTAACATCAATGTGTTGAACAAAGACAATACATATAGGAACTTTGTTAGTATTTTAAATTCTTATAACTTAGTTTATAAAGTAAATTTTCCTACTAGAGTTACCTCCGAGTCAGAAACCAGCATAGATAACTTCCTCACTAATATTACAACTAAGAAATTAAAAACATCTGGCCATGACATGTATATAATATATATATATATATATATATATATATATATATATATATATATATATATATATATATATACAGGGTGAGTTTTTTAAAGTGATCCAATAGCTAACTTTTTAATTACATGACTTAGCACCACACTTTAAATTTGGAACTTGCTCAATTTTAAGTTTCACTCAGGAATACACTTTCTAATTTTTTGAAGATGGCCGCCATTTTCCAATATGGTGGCCAACTTTAAAATCTTTTATGGAACACCCTGTATTTTATGTTGTTTTTAGATTCTACTCTACAAAATAAGACATTTTTGCTTCTGAAAGTTTTTCTATATCTCTAATGGTTCAGGAGCTACGTGGACTGAAAGTTTTCACCATCAGTCCGAAAAAATCCGAAAATTCAGAATTGAAAATAAAATGCAAATAAACAACGACAAAAAAAGGTTTTTTGACAGTAAAATTAAGAAATCTACAAATAAGTCGAAATCAACTTGGAAAATTATCAAATCTGAAATCAACAATGGCGCCAAGATCACTGATAACATACAATTAGTCAGGGATGGCACATCCATATCAGACCCAATTCTTGTTAGTAATATATTTAATGATTTTTTTATAAATGTTGTTGATAGATTTGTGCTTCCAAATATTCAGAAAGATTTTGTTAATCAATCGGGTCATGAAAAACCGCCTCAAGCCTCAATTTTTTTCAAATTTAAAGAGGTTGATGAAAGAATTTTAAAAGCGATTGTAATGGCTTTTGAAAACAAATTCTCAACAGGAATTGATGATATACCAATCACCCTCATTAAACAGTCTTTTCCGCTAATCTCCAAACCATTAACCCACATAATCAATTCATCATTAATATCTGGCCTTTTCCCATCCAAATTAAAAATTGCTAAAGTTGTTCCACTCTATAAAAAGGGGGATTTAAATAGTCCAACAAGTTACAGACCTATATCTTTATTACCTGTGTTTTCTAAAATTTTTGAAAAAGTAGTATATAATCAACTTTTGGATTACCTGGAAAGTAATCACATATTGGATGATCAGCAACATTTCCGACCACAAAAATCTACGATAACTGCAGGTGTTAATTTCATTGAATTAATAATAGATTTGGTTGACAGGAATGAAAAAGTCATTGGAATCTTCCTTGACTATTCCAAAGCATTTGACAGTGTGTCCCATGATGAATTACTTAAGGTACTTTACAATTTAAATATTAAGAGTAAGGAACATGGTTCAAATCATATTTAAAAAACCGACAACAATGTATTCAAATTCAAAATAGTTTTAGTTATTTAAACAGCAAATATAAATATACACAAAATTTTTATTCAAACCTTCAAACTATAAAACATGGTGTCCCACAGGGATCTATACTTGGCCCTCTTCTGTTTCTTTGCTATTTAAGTGGGTTGCCGGGTGTGATACAGGTGGATGGGTCAGTGTGCCTCTACACTAATGATACCAACATCACAATTTCAGGTAAAAGTCAAGAAGAAATTGAGCTTAAATCATCTCTAAGTCATACAACTGTAAAAGAATTTTCAGACACTAAAAATCTCCTAATAAACATAAATAAATCGAATTTTATTTCATTCTGTACAAAACAAACTAGATCAAAATTAAAGCCAAATATTTATCTAGAAAATTCTAAACTGAATCAAGTAGAAAATTCAAAATTTCTTGGACTAATATTGGACCAACACTTAAGTTGGGATAAACATGTTGACCACGTAGTAAATAAAATGTCCTCTGGTCTATATGCTCTACGACAAATGTCAAGGGTATGTAATATTGAAACCTTGAAAACTATTTATTTTGCACTAATCAATTCACACATGTCTTATGGTATAAACATGTATGGAGCTACAACAACAAAAAATCTAGACCGAATTCTTCACCAACAAAAAAAAGCTATTAGAATAATGTTAAATTTGGAACGCAATGAATCTGTCAAACAGCATTTTTCTAAATTAAGAATCCTTACCATATATGGTCTATATATTTTTCAAACTATAATGCTTGTGAAATCAAATGAAGATAGTATACCTAAATTAGGAGCAAATCATGATTATAACACTCGCCGTAGAAATTATCCATCAATCCCAAAACATAACTTAGAACTTTTTAATAAAAAACCCACTGCTATAGGATCCAAATTCTTGTTATTTCTTCCAAAAACGTATATTTAAAACAAAGTTAAAATAATTTTTAATTGAAAAGTCAGTATACTCATTTAAAGAATATTTTGAGGTAACTTAGTTCATCCAACAATTTAGTAGTTAATATGACATATTGTAAATAGTAGCAGAATTGTAAAATCATTTCAATAACATTTTGAGGCAAACTGCTTTATTTAATGATTTATGTAATCACTAAATGGATATTGTAATGTAATGGTTGACGCTATTCTGTATTTATACTGTATGTGTACATTGTATGAGTCTTGAATAAAGTTGAATTGAATTGAATGTTTGTTTTTGTTAAATTTTTGTGTTTGGAGAAATGTAGAGGTAAAACACGGAAGTACAACAAAGCAACGCACCAGCTGAACGGGCGGCGAGACTCTGCAATTAGGGATGAGCATCGATAGTCGATGTTTTCCTTTCGATATTCGATGTTTTTGCCATCGATGGTGAGCTAACGATGTTTATCGTACATCAATGTTTTGCATCGATGTTATTAGAATTTTACTGTACACGATATTTTTCAGTTTTATATTGCTATAGTATTATAGCCTCATATAAAACGGAATTGTTAGTTTTATTTTTACCACTTTGAAAGTTTAAAAAAATAAACCCCCAACGCTCAAAACAATAACTAATTTTGTTAGTACGCTATTGGAGTGGAGATTCTCGTAGGACCCGGACCCGACTGTACTCTCTGTCTGTACTGTACAATACACTCTACACTGGCGCTCGGCGAGCGAGCGAGTACTGACTTGAGCGATTGTGTATGTGACTGTACTGTGTTCCCGCGTTTCTTTGTCTATTTCTAAGGAGAATGAGAGAAAGGTCTCTCATTCCAGCCGCATTCGCAACGTAATAACATAACCTAAGTTACAGTTACTGTCTGTATGTACTGTGACTACTCAGACTGCTCAGTTTTGTGTTGTTTAAAGTTAGTCGTGTTAGTGTTTAGTTCGTGTTAATGTTAGTGTGTTAGAAATTAGTTGTTTACTTACTGTCGTATTAGTGACAGTGCGCTGCCAATCACATACGATTATTAGAGACTGTTAAATTCTGTAGCTGTTGATACTATTTGTAAATATTAAAATGCCATCTAAAAGTGCTTTGTGGCAGCATTTTGTGCGAAACGCTGACCAAAGCGGTACTTGTCGGCATCCAAATATTTTCTCTGTATTTAAAAAATCTATTGAAACAAAAATCGATTCCAGTAAGCCTAAACAGCCTAAACTTGTTAATAAGGTAGACAACATACAAGGCCCTTCAACATCATCAGGTTCATTAACACATTCGGTTTCATTAAAGGATGATGTGACAGCAGCTAGTGGGTCTATTGAAAGTGTTAAGGAATGTCAACCAAGCTTGTCATCATCTATTTGTCCAGTGGGGGCTACACGAAAAGACCCACACCATAGGCCCTATCAAGCAACGATAGCGAATGCATTCAAAAAGATTGAGTCTTTTAGAGAAGGTGGTGACAGAAACCAAAAAAATAACCCAAGCTATTTTGTATATGATTTGCAAAGACTGCCAGCCTTTTTCAATTGTTGAGCACACTGGCTTCAACAAACTAATGAAAACTGTAGCTCCTCACTATAAAGTGCCGAGCAGGTTTACGATCAAAAGACTTATTAATGATAAGTTTGAGCTAATTGCTTCTATCATGAGAGAAAAACTTAGTAAAAAGAAATGCACTTTAACAACAGATATTTGGATGGATCCCCAAACCCGTAGTTTTCTAAGTTTAACGGTACACTTTTATGACGAAGACCAAGACAAGTTAATATTTAGTGGGACAATCGGAGTTTTTATGTTAGAAGAGCGACACACGGGACAAAATATTGCTAATGAGTTGAAGTTAATTTGTTTGGAATGGAATATTTGTGAAGAGGATGTCATCGCCGTTGCTACAGATAACGCAGCGAATATAACACTTGCTGTGGAAATTGCGTTTGGTAAAAATAGGCACATACCTGGTTTTGCCCACACTTTAAACTTAGTTACGGAGAAGGGGATTGAGCTCAGTAACGATGCAACTGTCTTGATTGGTAAAGTCAAATCAATTGTGACATGGTTCAAACACAGTGGTGTTGCAAGTGACGAGTTGAGGAAATTAACAGACAAAAGACCAGTTCAATCTGTACCCACCAGGTGGAACTCGGTTTTTTATATGATAGAAAGATTTTTAGAGATCCGGCCTTTTGTAAATCAAGTTGTCAATCAACACGCCAGTGCACCGCCTATGCTTAGTGCTGTGGAAATTGAAATGTTCTCAGATATTGTTGATGTGTTGCGCCCTCTGGAATCCGCAACATCTGAGATTAGTGGGCAATATTATGTTACAGGAAGTTTGGCAATTCCAATTGCACACATAACTAAGCAAAAGCTTGATTGTTTGGACCCAAAAACTAATGCAGGAAAAGAGTTCCACAAACAAATTTTGAAACAATTCAATACAAGATTTGGTAATATTGAGCAAGTCCATCTTTTGGCTGTTGCTACCATCTTAGACCCCCGCTTCAAAAAAATGTACTTTGAAAATCATGTAGCATATTCAAAGCATATTGGTTTTATTGATAAAAAAATAAAAAATATGGACAAGGAACTGTCTGCAAAGCGATTGGCAACCGATTCGTCCTCCTCCGACTCTGAATTGGAGCAGAGGCCAAAGGGACTATTCTTTGATCATAACAAGACGATCCAGAAGAAATGGAGGAAACCAGATGACAACAACAAAAACCTGGGTGGAGAACCTCGAAGACTACATCCAGAGCTTTCATTGTATTTAGGTAAGCCTGCGTGTTTTCTTTGTTTTGTTTTATATAATTAATATATACTCTCCAGCATATTTTGTTTACTTCTGTAAAATGTAAAAGAAACGTTGGTTGAAGTACGGTAAAAAATAAATTGTACAAAGTTTTACAATAAGTCACTTATATACAAATACGTCAAAACAACGTACAATTTTAATATCAGTACAATGACAATACAATTATACAGATATTTACAAATATTGTCATTGTATGTTGTTTTGACGTATTTGTATATAAGTGACTTATTGTAACAACACGTAACATGCTAATCAAAAAATTATTTAGTTTTACAATAGTAATTTGGTTTTCAGGTGCCCCCGCTGAAAAAATTCAACAAATACCCTTGCTATTCTGGAAGCAGATGGCCAGTACCTATCCACTACTAGCAGAATTGGCCAAAACCTATTTGATTACAATGGCCACGTCAGTTCCATCTGAGCATCTGCTTTCCAAAGTGGGACAGAGAGTTACCAAAGCCCGAAACAGACTAGAGGGGAAAATGATTTCCAAAGTGGTTTTCCTTCATTCTATTGAAGATACGCTATGGAGCTGGGAATGATTTTGTGTAGGCCTATCCTATAGCCTTTGTAATATGTATTAATAACTTGACAAAATTAAATACTTTTTTTATAACGTTTGATTTAAATTTATTGTGTGTATAATTGTGGTTTACCTATCCTTTTATACGAAACTACAGAATTATTACTAAAACATTGATGTTTGGATCCGATGTAATTTTTTTACAATATATCAAAGTTTTTATAAAAACATCGATGTTTGGGTCCGATGTTCATCGATGTTTAGAGGTCGATGTTTTCCACACATCGATGGTCATCATCGATGCTCATCCCTATCTGCAATCGCGTTATCTACTAGACCGCTCGACTTTGACCTCTGACTGAGGGTGGGGAGGGGTTTGCGATAAGACAATTCCTGTTTTATATTGACGAAATATTGTTCTACGCTAATCTAGTAATCAGTAGAAGCAAAATGTCAAATAACGATTCATGTCTGGGTGTGGTCGGTATAATCCCAAAGTACCGTAAATTAATAACTGATTTATCAGGGAATAAATTGGTAAAAGATTTAATAGTAAATAAATAAATAGTACAATAACAGATAGTTAAAATACTTGAACACTTAGGTAGGCTAAAATACGGATAGGATTAAAATTAAAACGAAACATCTATTACAGAAGGTGTCAGATATTCATCTATACTATAAAAAGGCCTAGATAACAGCCATCTATACATCACTAATTTGAATGTACTAACACTAATGTTATGACTGTTAAGAGGTAGTTTATTAAACAAACGGATACAAAGATTCTCTTTTACTTTAATCAGACATGAATAAATATAAAGGTTGATTGATAAATGTAAGAATACCTTCCTCTAAAAGAATAGGTTTAATGTAATTAAGAAGGAGACACTAGCCACAATTTATTTACATTCCAACGGCAATACACCAATTTACACTTTACAACAAGTTGATGGCACATGTTAAGAAAAAAAAAAGAAAACAGCAAAAAACTTAACGAGTAAACAAACAATTGGATATAACAATAGCAATGCTACAAGATGCTTAACTGTCAATGCAATGCCTTACAACTAAATCTGACATTGAATACTTAAATACTTACTCAATGAAGATATCCGACAACTCTGCTACAAATGCTAATAATACAGTGACTAGAAAGTACTACGAATCAGTTAACAAAGATAACAGAAAAGAACAAAAACAACGGACTTAATAATAACCATAACAAAGCAAAAACAACAGAGCAATGAATAACAAACGAACAAATAACAACACTACAGAATAACAAAACAATAGATAATGTGATTTATAAAAAAAAAAAAAATCTAATAGCATATTTCTGTAATTGTAACACTTTTTTATTTTCATGACTATTACCCCATAGGGTGATTCCATACAATATGGTGCTATGAAAAAATGCATAATATGCAGATTTGAGATAATCTTTGGGAACAAGTTTCTTTAGGTGGCACAGCAAAAATATATTTCCCTTGACAGCCTACAACAGACACTTTGAACATGGGGTTGGTAAGTCAACTTAGAGTCTAAAGTTATACCCAACAGTCTTACACAGAACTGCAAATTTAAATTATACTTTGTCAACACAAGATTTTTACAAAGAGAAAATAAAATCAATGAATGAAAAAGGTTTATTTCCCAATAATAGTACAATAAAAACACATATACATTTATACCTAAACACATATTGCAACAAACGTATGCACATACAATGTCTGAAACCATGTATCAGAGCACAACATTACGGTACTAATACATAGATATTTTTATTATATTAAACTTGTAGTAATTATAATTATTTAATGCCACTAAAATTTGAAAAAGGAAGAGTGATATAATTGGGAAGAGTAGTCTACATGGGCCGAGGGCCTGTGCTTAGGCTCTGGTCGTAAATATTGGAACTCAAAATTTATAATAGGTCAAATGTTATTATAAGTCAAATAAAAAACAGTAGTTTTGTAATTTTTGAGATTATTAAAGGGTTATAGAATTTATTTTAAACCCGGATAGAAATGACAACAATCTACTTCTTCACCATATAACTATAGCAACCAATCCTTCACGCGTTTTTTAAACCAGTTAAGATTAGGTCATTGAAACACAGCGAAGTTGTAATTCAAACACACGTTACGGTACAAAACATGGGAAATATAATACGAATTTGTTATGCTGAATGTTCTTTTTAATGTAGAAACTGTAATACCGACTTGTTGCAAGTATCGTGTGTTATGAGTATTAGTTGTCAATGGAAAAAGAGTATGAAAATGAGTGTATAAGTAAAGAATTGTTTTGATAAACAGTTGTCTTATGGTCATTAGTTTTGTCTCAAAGAATAATCTGGACAAATCATTAATGTAAATTAGGAAGGAATCACTATTTACCCCCCCAATAATCACACGTTGGTCTGTCTTTGAAATAGCTTTTAAACCATTTCAAGTATCCCGGATACCAATAGAATTTAGTGATTATTTTGTGATTTATTATTATTTAGTAACAGACCACAAGATACAAACCAGTGGTTAGCTTGGTGGAGGACATGAGTCCTCTCGACAACACTTCCTCATGTCCTGGCTACTAACACGAAGGGAGCTCCACCCACCCCAATATCCTAACACTTGTGATAGTGTTACGACACGCCTGCACTTCCACAGAGTTGCCCAGATATAAGTGACATCGGTGTTTGCTTTACCAAGTGTAGGTTCAACTGGAAGTTATAAACAATCCAGAAGAGACCTTTCATAGGAAACCTTAAGCTTTTCATGACAACCCAAAGGCATTGAAACTTTTATTGTTTAGTTAGAACCATGTCTGTTTTTTTTTTGTTATCATAAACATTGTAACTATTGTATTAAAGAGATATATGTAACTAATAATATTTTAAAAACTTATCGAAATTTACAACTACTTATAAATAGTTTTTACAGAAGTAGTAAATGCAAAATTTTTCAGTTAATTTTATTGTATAATAAATAAAGAGAGACTACATTTATCTAACTAGCGTTATTCACAATAAAGCCAAGTCCCTCATTGAATGGTGGGCAAGACACGGAATCTACCACTCAAAATAGAGGAAAACTTTAATGCGGTTTTCAATTAAACTGCACACATTTGTAATACATCTATAGTTTCCAACTTTAGGACAGGATATGTGGCTTAGTGCTATACACTGAAGGAAGTGTTAAGTATAAACAACATTTTAAATCTGATTTAGAATAATTAACAATAGTGAAAGAAATTATTTCAATCACGTTTTAAGACAAGAAAAATTTAGTAAGGGAAACAAATGTTTTTAGTCAAGAAAGTTTGTTCTGCGGCTAAGTTTTAGTTAAAGAAAAAAATAAGATGAATGTATTAGGAAATAAATTGTGTTTAAGAGGAGGAAATATTATCTTGGCAAGGAGATGGCATTCGAAACCTATCACTGTGAGTCTACTAACACTACCCAGTACCAGAAACCTAACACGGATTTAACTTAATTATGCAATGTCTCAATGGGACATTAATTATGTTTCCAATTTATACCTGGTATATGCTACATTATTTTTAAATTGTAATACTGTAATTATTTCTTGTCTTCATGTCACCATAATGTTTATAAAGAAATTACGAAATGTTATTATACCAAACAGTATTTACTAAGTACATATTATTATACTATTTGAAGCCCTCTTATTACATGTTTATTTTAAAACTTAAATGGTTAAAATGAGGTAAAAGAGAAATAACACTGTTGCTGGCAGTATACATGTTATTTATATACTTGTATTTGCTATTAATTATATATAATTTGTAAAATATAATTTTGAAGGTAATACTAATTTTTTAATTCACAATTGTTGTTTATCCATAAAAAAGTGGAAATTATACTAAGAATGTTATGTTTCAGTAATACCAGTAAGGTTTGATGGAGAGGTGTGTATGACTCTATTGATAAACTTTACAAGACAAACTGATTCTTTAAACTCGAAATGGTATGAATATTATATAGATTTCATATTTATTTATTTTGTCAATTTATGTATCACATTCTAATCTCAATTTGTCATTAATTGTAAATTAATAATTTGTGAAAATATTAGCATTAAAAATGAGACACACCCCTACTCCATTAGACCATTGATATTTTTCTCAGAACCAGAGCTGAAATTAAAGTTTTTACTATTTGGCAAAGTACAATAGTATTTTACAAACAAGTATATTGCATCAAAAAATTAAAAGTTGAAGGAAAATATTATACTTTTACTTTATTGTTTGTTTACAAACTGATTTTAAAGAATTCTTTTAATTTTTAGGAATGTGCTGTTTTTTTGGAAAAACCAGATGATCCAACAATAACAGTTGAAAGTAAGTATTTAATCTTAATCAGATAACTAGTTAAAGATTCATTATATATATTTAATTAATTTTTTAAGCCAATAATGTAAAACCAAGTGATGGCCCTTTGAAGCCAGTCATATAACCCTTTATAGTTAAGGTTTGGTATGCCAGTAAAGTATGTACTTCTTGTCCATTCTTAACAGAAACATGTATGCCTTTTAACAAATTTGTAATATTGCCTGTATCTTAGGGTGTCCCCTACAAATATTTAAAAACTATGCACAAACATGTGTAATACAATAAAAAGTGAAATTTTATGACATTAAGAATATTATATATGCCTACAATATGTTTCTTTTTACTAAGGACTATTTTATTATGTACAATCCAATAATATATTTTAAGTCATAAGATGCTTGAAGGGCAGCACAACTACAACATTTAGTTTTTATTTTACCAAGCATATAATCTTTAAAATATTATAAATGCAAAAATGCCTTCGTTAGTTTGTATTGCTTTTACACATAAACTATGCAACCAATTGTACTGAAATTTTATATGGACATTCTTACAGTCCCTGGGAGGAATATGGGACTATTCTTATTTCGAAAATCCCACTGGTCTTTAAAGTCTGTGTAAACATAATTTTATGACAGCACAACCGTATATTTAATAGTTTAATCACTATTCTCAATTTGTTTACATTTATAGTGTGCAAATTCTCTAAGGAGTAACCATTAATTTTTACACAGTTTTTTAATTCATTGATTAGGATAGGAAGATACTATTCCTCACATTATAAAGTCTTTCTAGTTGCACACAATCAGTCTGAAAAGCTTCCCTGACATTGCCCCTAAAATGACCTATAACTCACAAAAAGCATTTGAACCATCAAAGAGGTGTGAGCTTTTAGAAAAATTGTTTACCTCTGTATTTAGTGAACCTAATGTGCATGTACTAACTTTTAACTTTGGATAGAATAAAAGTCCTTGATCTACCTTATAGTGTACCACCCAAAATTTGTGCTCTGATAATAGTTTGCATCTGGCCATCCTTATTTAGTGCTTCACTCCCTTTTAGGTGTCTTTCCATCACTTCTCAAAGTGCGTTTTATTATTCCAAAATAAAATAGGGTTAGTAAAGATAGGGTTAATGCCCTTTCAGTCAATCAAACAAATCAGAAAGATATGTGATTTCATATATAATATCTGGTCATCATGATAAGTTATAAAGATCCATTAATGCAGTTTAAAAATTACATAAAAATTTTGTTTCAGTCTTGGAAAGAGATGGTTTTGAGACCAGTCCTCCTTTATTTGAGTGTTATGTAGCTGAGGAGAAATCTGAGAACAAGAGTGAAGGTAATCCTTATTATAATTGACTTAATATTCCTTCACACTCACACTCAAAACTTAAAAATAATATAGCAAAATACCCTTTATTAACACTTTCACTGCTAGTCTGTACTGACTGAAACCAACTACTTTGCATCTGGCCATCCTTATTTAGTGCTTCACTCCCTTTTAGGTGTCTTTCCATCACTTCTCAAAGTGCGTTTTATTATTCCAAAATAAAATAGGGTTAGTAAAGATAGGGTTAATGTTAATAATTATCGGCCAGTAGCCATCTAATCTGCTATTGCCAAAGTCCTTGAGAGCGTGGTGCTTGAAAATCATTATTTTTGTGTCAACCACTGCCTGTCCCCCAAGCAACACGGGTTCTAGCGTGGCCAATCGACTGTAACAATCCTCTTCCAGTACTAATATTACTAACTCATTCTCTGATGCCCCTCAAGTGGATTGTGCCTATTTTAAATTCTTCTAAGCCTTTGATAAAGTAAACCACTACTTTCTACTTGCAAAACTCGAGGGATACAGCACCTATGGGTCCTAGTTACAGTGGTTGAGGAGCTACTCATGCAATAGAGTATTTTTCAGTTTATTGTCAATTGTGATGCACATCCTTTTCTTTCCCAGTTCTGTCAGGAGTATCTCGGGGATCTCATATTGGTCCTTTGCTTTTCAACTTTTTTATCAATGACATCAGTTCACAGATAATATGCAAATATTCTATGTTTCTCCGCAAGATAATTAATGGCACTCTGGACTGCCTTTTACTCCTATGCAACATCAACGACTCAATTCCAAGAGGCAACTACTCTAAAAATATCTTCCAATGGAGATTCATGCCAACATATTACTCTTACAACATCGGCATATCCAAGCTTTTTCAGATTGATAGTGAAGTAGTTGCTTATGTTCTTCACTTCTCTAAAGCATCTTTTAAAAGTGCTGTTTTTAGAATACTTGCTACTACGGCTTCTTAACTTATTTCTCACTTGTATTTTCCCTCACATACTCTTGTTTTCCTCTTATTGCATTTTACCTCATTTCCTCATAACTGTTATTATTTATGCTCTGTTACCTGTCTTTGTTGCCACATCCTTTGTTCACTACCTATGGTACTTTATTATATAAAAATAGTCACGTTAATCTGTTAAGTCCATATTTTGCTTGTTCTTGCTTCTTCCTTTCTAAGCTTTCTTGATATCAAGCATTAGTTGCTATTGTTTTTAGTTATTGTTACATCTTATTTTTTATTATAATGTATTGTTATGGCCATTGTCACATTTTTGCATAGTAGAAGCCTTTGTCCACAATTGTTGTTTCTGTTCACATGGTTACTATGTTCTTTATAGGTTTTTTATATTGTTTTGTCAGAAAATTGTTTTCTTTTTTTATTACTTTGTTATGCCTTTAATTAATTTTACCTTTCTTTAAGATTATGTCATGTTATTTTTTTTAGCCTAATACTTGTTACTAGGATGTTGTACTGTTATGGAAATCTTTTACTTTGTTCTGTACTTTTAATGTCCTACCCTGGCTATTTTGGCTTTGTTGTATACCTAGGGTAAGACCTTAGCGCTGTTGTTATTTAGTTTAAAAATAGTGTTTTTTGCCTTCTTACACAGTTGATTTAATTTAAATCTGTCCTATGTAAATAGTGGTTGGTGTTAATAAATAAATTAATGCATAAGGATTAGACTCTTTAAACTCAATTGTAGCACTGACTCATCCAGCAGGTTAGCAAAAGTAAAACATTTAATAACAATCTTCCACCAAAATATACAACATCTAGCTTCAAGAATTGAACAATTACTAGTCATCGTAGATGGAATTAAATCCTCAGATTGTAATATTAACCGAACATGATATGAAAAATAATGAAGTGAATAGACTTAATATACAAGGGTACAAAATTAACAGTTTTTACTGTGGAGAGAACACTGCTAAAGGAGGAGTCATGATGCTCTGCCAGGAGGGTTTGAATTGGAAGCGGGTGGAAGTACCTAAATCTTTGTCAGACAGATTACTCGAAGAAAAACAGTTTGAGTTTAGTGCTTGTAGCTATAGAGTTGGTTCCTTTAAAATGTTGGCTATAGGGGTATATAGATCGCCTAGGTCAGACTGTGTAGTATTTTTAGATAGGTTAAGCATATTAGTTGACTATTTTTTTAAACAATTTGATCATATAGTTATAGGGGGAGACGTTAACATAAATGTTTAAAAAATTACCATGAACTCAAATTATTCAAAAATATATTAAAAAGTCACAACATGAGGTATCTTATCAATTTTCCGACAAGAGTAACAGAAAATTCTGCATCAGCAATTGATAATTTCATAGTAAAAAACTGTCATGATTCCTTACTAACTGTAGAGGGGGTAAATACCTGTCTTTCAGATCATGACGGACAATTGCTGCATATTCACAATCCAAAGATAAAAGTCGAAAAAAAATTACCTATAAAGCGTGAAATACGCAAGTTTTCAGCCCAAAACATGAGTGAATTTAATAGGCTCCTAAAAAATGAAGCTTGGGAGAACGTTTACATGGCCTCTGTTGAAAAAAAATATGACGAGTTTCATAATACTTTACAATATTATTTTGATATTTCTTTTCCTAAAACCTTAGTTACTGAAAAAAATGTGTAAACAAAATTGGATTTCAGAAGATCTTAAAAATGACAAAAAAGAACTAATACAATTGGCTAAAAAAACTAGAGGAAAGACAAATGCTCTTTTAAATAAAGACTTGAAACAAAGAAAATGTGAGTATAAAATAAAATTAACACAAGCTAAAACCGATTATTTTGAAAATAAAATAGAAAAATCTACAAATATACAAAAAACAGTGTGGGCACTTATTAACTCTGAAGTTGGGCAAAAAAATCAGAATGAAATTAAAAACATCTCCTTGCAAGAGGGAAATAAAAGTTGTTATAGTCCTAAAACTGTATCTAATGTATTTAATAAATACTTTGTACATGTAGTTCAGGAGATCGGTGAATTTAATTGTCAAAATACAGAAGTTAGTGAAAAGGAACAAGCACAATGTATTAGAAAAGGTTTTAACTTTAAATTTGTTGATGCAGAGGAGGTGGAAAAAATCATAAACTCAATAAAGAACAAAAAATCTGCCGGATATGATGAAATCCCTATAAAAGTGATCAAAAATACCAAACAGTATTTAATCCAAATTTTAAACCACTTAATAAATTCATCATTTGTTTCAGGGATTTTCCCAAATCAGCTTAAAAGATAAAAAATCATACCAATCCATAAGAAAAACTGTCCAGAAACTGTGTCAAACTATTGCCCAATTTCCCTTCTTCCGATAATTTCAAAAATTTATGAGAAAATAGTTAACAAACAGTTAATAACATACCTAGAGGATTCTAAATTACTAACTAATATTCAGCACGGTTTTAGACCACAAAAATCAGTAATAACCACTGCTGTATCTTTTGTTGAGTCTATAATCGAATCAGTAGACAAAGGTGAATATACAGCAGGAATCTTTATGGACCTATCTAAGGCATTCGATAGTGTAAGCCATTCTCACCTGATAACTAAATTACAATCATTAGGAATACAAAAAAATGCAATTAAGTGGTTTCAATCGTACATTTACAATAGATGCCAATTTGTAGAAATTACCCATAGAACGCATGAAAATAGAGTCTTAAAGGTTTCTTCAGAAACTAAAATGATTAGATATGGTGTCCCTCAGGGATCGATTTTGGGCCCTCTTCTGTTCCTATGCTATATAAATGATGTAGGGGGCGCACTCACACGTGCACCCCAAAATAATCTGTTTTTATGCAGACGACTTAAATCTTAAAGTAGCAGCCAATACTGTTGAACAGGTTGAGATAATAAGTTTCATTGAATTAGAAAATATTGGAACTTTCTTTAAGCAGCACAACTTAATGTTAAATGCTCAAAAAACTAACTTTGTAAGATTTAAAACACACAACAACAAACAGATATCCGAACCATTAATTACGTACAACTCAGAAGAAATTGAGAGTAAAAAAAGCACAAAATTTCTCGGCCTAACAATAGATCAACATTTAAGCTGGGACAAACATGTGGATAAAATATTATCAAAATTAAGCTCGGGGATATTTTCTCTTTATAGGATGTCGTTTTTTTGTAACCAAAAAACACTAAGAAATATATATTTTGCAAATTTCCACTCTCATTTATCTTTTGGAATATGTCTCTTTGGTGCAACGACAAAAACAAATATGGATAAAATTCTTAAACTACAAAAAAGGGCAATTAGAATTATATTGAGACTAGATTACAATGAAACATTAAAGGAGAAATTTAAAGAATTACAAATTCTAACAATATATGGCCAATATATTTTTGACACGATTCTAATTGCAAAAAATAATCAAATAAGTAATGAATTAAATCTTGAACCTCATCCATACAACACGAGAAATAAAAAATACATTGTAACAACTCATCACAATTTAAAGTATTATGAGGAAAAAACCATCATACATGGGGCTGAAATTTTTTAAACATCTACCCACTAGTATAAAAAATTTAACTAATATGAGAATATTCAAAAACACAGTTAAATGTTTTTTGATAAACAAGGCATTGTATTCTCTGGAGGAGTACTTTTCCACCTCCCCGTAGATTTAGATGTACTTGTATTAGTAGTTTTAAGATGTACAGACTGCGTGTCTTTGGACACTATTCAATTGTATACTTAGTGTATATATCTGATGAATAAAGATTTTTTTGATTTGATTTGATTAGAAGAAAGTTTTTAACGGTTTTGTGGTAATACTTATTTAAGATGTCTTTTTCCCCACCATACTAAGTATTAAGTTTCACACGTGATCTTGATTTAATCATTTTATTTGTATTAAGGTTTGTTCTTCACTAACAAGTGTGTTGGGCAACATGATATCAAAGATATTTTTAAAATTAAAGATACATAGTTAGTTAGTATGTGTTTATATAATTACAGTAAAATATTGGCTCGAGTACATAAACAGGGATGGCAAAAAAGGAATTTTGAAAATATGAACATGGTTTTAGTCTTAATCCCAATAAATTTAGTATGTTAGTCTATACAATAATTATAATTTTGAGTGTTCTTGCTTAACAAATAACCTCCTTGCATTGTTTTTTAATTTAAACTAATAAATATAAAACTAGAATAACCTATATTGTGAAGATTTGCCTTCAGTCAATCAAACAAATCAGAAAGATATGTGATTTCATATATAATATCTGGTCATCATGATAAGTTATAAAGATCCATTAATGCAGTTTAAAAATTACATAAAAATTTTGTTTCAGTCTTGGAAAGAGATGGTATTGAGACCAGTCCTCCTTTATTTGAGTGTTATGTAGCTGAGGAGAAATCTGAGAACAAGAGTGAAGGTAATCCTTATTATAATTGACTTAATATTCCTTCACACTCACACTCAAAACTTAAAAATAATATAGCAAAATACCCTTTATTAACACTTTCACTGCTAGTCTGTACTGACTGAAACCAACTACTTTGCATCTGGCCATCCTTATTTAGTGCTTCACTCCCTTTTAGGTGTCTTTCCATCACTTCTCAAAGTGCGTTTTATTATTCCAAAATAAAATAGGGTTAGTAAAGATAGGGTTAATGTTAATAATTATCGGCCAGTAGCCATCTAATCTGCTATTGCCAAAGTCCTTGAGAGCGTGGTGCTTGAAAATCATTATTTTTGTGTCAACCACTGCCTGTCCCCCAAGCAACACGGGTTCTAGCGTGGCCAATCGACTGTAACAATCCTCTTCCAGTACTAATATTACTAACTCATTCTCTGATGCCCCTCAAGTGGATTGTGCCTATTTTAAATTCTTCTAAGCCTTTGATAAAGTAAACCACTACTTTCTACTTGCAAAACTCGAGGGATACAGCACCTATGGGTCCTAGTTAAAGTGGTTGAGGAGCTACTCATGCAATAGAGTATTTTTCAGTTTATTGTCAATTGTGATGCACATCCTTTTCTTTCCCAGTTCTGTCAGGAGTATCTCGGGGATCTCATATTGGTCCTTTGCTTTTCAACTTTTTTATCAATGACATCAGTTCACAGATAATATGCAAATATTCTATGTTTCTCCGCAAGATAATTAATGGCACTCTGGACTGCCTTTTACTCCTATGCAACATCAACGACTCAATTCCAAGAGGCAACTACTCTAAAAATATCTTCCAATGGAGATTCATGCCAACATATTACTCTTACAACATCGGCATATCCAAGCTTTTTCAGATTGATAGTGAAGTAGTTGCTTATGTTCTTCACTTCTCTAAAGCATCTTTTAAAAGTGCTGTTTTTAGAATACTTGCTACTACGGCTTCTTAACTTATTTCTCACTTGTATTTTCCCTCACATACTCTTGTTTTCCTCTTATTGCATTTTACCTCATTTCCTCATAACTGTTATTATTTATGCTCTGTTACCTGTCTTTGTTGCCACATCCTTTGTTCACTACCTATGGTACTTTATTATATAAAAATAGTCACGTTAATCTGTTAAGTCCATATTTTGCT
Source organism: Homalodisca vitripennis (assembly GCF_021130785.1). Classification (NCBI taxonomy): domain Eukaryota; kingdom Metazoa; phylum Arthropoda; class Insecta; order Hemiptera; family Cicadellidae; genus Homalodisca; species Homalodisca vitripennis. The sequence continues at coordinate 81,879,104 of NC_060210.1, read as the reverse complement.
TGTTCTTGCTTCTTCCTTTCTAAGCTTTCTTGATATCAAGCATTAGTTGCTATTGTTTTTAGTTATTGTTACATCTTATTTTTTATTATAATGTATTGTTATGGCCATTGTCACATTTTTGCATAGTAGAAGCCTTTGTCCACAATTGTTGTTTCTGTTCACATGGTTACTATGTTCTTTATAGGTTTTTTATATTGTTTTGTCAGAAAATTGTTTTCTTTTTTTATTACTTTGTTATGCCTTTAATTAATTTTACCTTTCTTTAAGATTATGTCATGTTATTTTTTTTAGCCTAATACTTGTTACTAGGATGTTGTACTGTTATGGAAATCTTTTACTTTGTTCTGTACTTTTAATGTCCTACCCTGGCTATTTTGGCTTTGTTGTATACCTAGGGTAAGACCTTAGCGCTGTTGTTATTTAGTTTAAAAATAGTGTTTTTTGCCTTCTTACACAGTTGATTTAATTTAAATCTGTCCTATGTAAATAGTGGTTGGTGTTAATAAATAAATTAATGCATAAGGATTAGACTCTTTAAACTCAATTGTAGCACTGACTCATCCAGCAGGTTAGCAAAAGTAAAACATTTAATAACAATCTTCCACCAAAATATACAACATCTAGCTTCAAGAATTGAACAATTACTAGTCATCGTAGATGGAATTAAATCCTCAGATTGTAATATTAACCGAACATGATATGAAAAATAATGAAGTGAATAGACTTAATATACAAGGGTACAAAATTAACAGTTTTTACTGTGGAGAGAACACTGCTAAAGGAGGAGTCATGATGCTCTGCCAGGAGGGTTTGAATTGGAAGCGGGTGGAAGTACCTAAATCTTTGTCAGACAGATTACTCGAAGAAAAACAGTTTGAGTTTAGTGCTTGTAGCTATAGAGTTGGTTCCTTTAAAATGTTGGCTATAGGGGTATATAGATCGCCTAGGTCAGACTGTGTAGTATTTTTAGATAGGTTAAGCATATTAGTTGACTATTTTTTTAAACAATTTGATCATATAGTTATAGGGGGAGACGTTAACATAAATGTTTAAAAAATTACCATGAACTCAAATTATTCAAAAATATATTAAAAAGTCACAACATGAGGTATCTTATCAATTTTCCGACAAGAGTAACAGAAAATTCTGCATCAGCAATTGATAATTTCATAGTAAAAAACTGTCATGATTCCTTACTAACTGTAGAGGGGGTAAATACCTGTCTTTCAGATCATGACGGACAATTGCTGCATATTCACAATCCAAAGATAAAAGTCGAAAAAAAATTACCTATAAAGCGTGAAATACGCAAGTTTTCAGCCCAAAACATGAGTGAATTTAATAGGCTCCTAAAAAATGAAGCTTGGGAGAACGTTTACATGGCCTCTGTTGAAAAAAAATATGACGAGTTTCATAATACTTTACAATATTATTTTGATATTTCTTTTCCTAAAACCTTAGTTACTGAAAAAAATGTGTAAACAAAATTGGATTTCAGAAGATCTTAAAAATGACAAAAAAGAACTAATACAATTGGCTAAAAAAACTAGAGGAAAGACAAATGCTCTTTTAAATAAAGACTTGAAACAAAGAAAATGTGAGTATAAAATAAAATTAACACAAGCTAAAACCGATTATTTTGAAAATAAAATAGAAAAATCTACAAATATACAAAAAACAGTGTGGGCACTTATTAACTCTGAAGTTGGGCAAAAAAATCAGAATGAAATTAAAAACATCTCCTTGCAAGAGGGAAATAAAAGTTGTTATAGTCCTAAAACTGTATCTAATGTATTTAATAAATACTTTGTACATGTAGTTCAGGAGATCGGTGAATTTAATTGTCAAAATACAGAAGTTAGTGAAAAGGAACAAGCACAATGTATTAGAAAAGGTTTTAACTTTAAATTTGTTGATGCAGAGGAGGTGGAAAAAATCATAAACTCAATAAAGAACAAAAAATCTGCCGGATATGATGAAATCCCTATAAAAGTGATCAAAAATACCAAACAGTATTTAATCCAAATTTTAAACCACTTAATAAATTCATCATTTGTTTCAGGGATTTTCCCAAATCAGCTTAAAAGATAAAAAATCATACCAATCCATAAGAAAAACTGTCCAGAAACTGTGTCAAACTATTGCCCAATTTCCCTTCTTCCGATAATTTCAAAAATTTATGAGAAAATAGTTAACAAACAGTTAATAACATACCTAGAGGATTCTAAATTACTAACTAATATTCAGCACGGTTTTAGACCACAAAAATCAGTAATAACCACTGCTGTATCTTTTGTTGAGTCTATAATCGAATCAGTAGACAAAGGTGAATATACAGCAGGAATCTTTATGGACCTATCTAAGGCATTCGATAGTGTAAGCCATTCTCACCTGATAACTAAATTACAATCATTAGGAATACAAAAAAATGCAATTAAGTGGTTTCAATCGTACATTTACAATAGATGCCAATTTGTAGAAATTACCCATAGAACGCATGAAAATAGAGTCTTAAAGGTTTCTTCAGAAACTAAAATGATTAGATATGGTGTCCCTCAGGGATCGATTTTGGGCCCTCTTCTGTTCCTATGCTATATAAATGATGTAGGGGGCGCACTCACACGTGCACCCCAAAATAATCTGTTTTTATGCAGACGACTTAAATCTTAAAGTAGCAGCCAATACTGTTGAACAGGTTGAGATAATAAGTTTCATTGAATTAGAAAATATTGGAACTTTCTTTAAGCAGCACAACTTAATGTTAAATGCTCAAAAAACTAACTTTGTAAGATTTAAAACACACAACAACAAACAGATATCCGAACCATTAATTACGTACAACTCAGAAGAAATTGAGAGTAAAAAAAGCACAAAATTTCTCGGCCTAACAATAGATCAACATTTAAGCTGGGACAAACATGTGGATAAAATATTATCAAAATTAAGCTCGGGGATATTTTCTCTTTATAGGATGTCGTTTTTTTGTAACCAAAAAACACTAAGAAATATATATTTTGCAAATTTCCACTCTCATTTATCTTTTGGAATATGTCTCTTTGGTGCAACGACAAAAACAAATATGGATAAAATTCTTAAACTACAAAAAAGGGCAATTAGAATTATATTGAGACTAGATTACAATGAAACATTAAAGGAGAAATTTAAAGAATTACAAATTCTAACAATATATGGCCAATATATTTTTGACACGATTCTAATTGCAAAAAATAATCAAATAAGTAATGAATTAAATCTTGAACCTCATCCATACAACACGAGAAATAAAAAATACATTGTAACAACTCATCACAATTTAAAGTATTATGAGGAAAAAACCATCATACATGGGGCTGAAATTTTTTAAACATCTACCCACTAGTATAAAAAATTTAACTAATATGAGAATATTCAAAAACACAGTTAAATGTTTTTTGATAAACAAGGCATTGTATTCTCTGGAGGAGTACTTTTCCACCTCCCCGTAGATTTAGATGTACTTGTATTAGTAGTTTTAAGATGTACAGACTGCGTGTCTTTGGACACTATTCAATTGTATACTTAGTGTATATATCTGATGAATAAAGATTTTTTTGATTTGATTTGATTAGAAGAAAGTTTTTAACGGTTTTGTGGTAATACTTATTTAAGATGTCTTTTTCCCCACCATACTAAGTATTAAGTTTCACACGTGATCTTGATTTAATCATTTTATTTGTATTAAGGTTTGTTCTTCACTAACAAGTGTGTTGGGCAACATGATATCAAAGATATTTTTAAAATTAAAGATACATAGTTAGTTAGTATGTGTTTATATAATTACAGTAAAATATTGGCTCGAGTACATAAACAGGGATGGCAAAAAAGGAATTTTGAAAATATGAACATGGTTTTAGTCTTAATCCCAATAAATTTAGTATGTTAGTCTATACAATAATTATAATTTTGAGTGTTCTTGCTTAACAAATAACCTCCTTGCATTGTTTTTTAATTTAAACTAATAAATATAAAACTAGAATAACCTATATTGTGAAGATTTGCCTTCAGTCAATCAAACAAATCAGAAAGATATGTGATTTCATATATAATATCTGGTCATCATGATAAGTTATAAAGATCCATTAATGCAGTTTAAAAATTACATAAAAATTTTGTTTCAGTCTTGGAAAGAGATGGTATTGAGACCAGTCCTCCTTTATTTGAGTGTTATGTAGCTGAGGAGAAATCTGAGAACAAGAGTGAAGGTAATCCTTATTATAATTGACTTAATATTCCTTCACACTCACACTCAAAACTTAAAAATAATATAGCAAAATACCCTTTATTAACACTTTCACTGCTAGTCTGTACTGACTGAAACCAACTACTTTGCATCTGGCCATCCTTATTTAGTGCTTCACTCCCTTTTAGGTGTCTTTCCATCACTTCTCAAAGTGCGTTTTATTATTCCAAAATAAAATAGGGTTAGTAAAGATAGGGTTAATGTTAATAATTATCGGCCAGTAGCCATCTAATCTGCTATTGCCAAAGTCCTTGAGAGCGTGGTGCTTGAAAATCATTATTTTTGTGTCAACCACTGCCTGTCCCCCAAGCAACACGGGTTCTAGCGTGGCCAATCGACTGTAACAATCCTCTTCCAGTACTAATATTACTAACTCATTCTCTGATGCCCCTCAAGTGGATTGTGCCTATTTTAAATTCTTCTAAGCCTTTGATAAAGTAAACCACTACTTTCTACTTGCAAAACTCGAGGGATACAGCACCTATGGGTCCTAGTTAAAGTGGTTGAGGAGCTACTCATGCAATAGAGTATTTTTCAGTTTATTGTCAATTGTGATGCACATCCTTTTCTTTCCCAGTTCTGTCAGGAGTATCTCGGGGATCTCATATTGGTCCTTTGCTTTTCAACTTTTTTATCAATGACATCAGTTCACAGATAATATGCAAATATTCTATGTTTCTCCGCAAGATAATTAATGGCACTCTGGACTGCCTTTTACTCCTATGCAACATCAACGACTCAATTCCAAGAGGCAACTACTCTAAAAATATCTTCCAATGGAGATTCATGCCAACATATTACTCTTACAACATCGGCATATCCAAGCTTTTTCAGATTGATAGTGAAGTAGTTGCTTATGTTCTTCACTTCTCTAAAGCATCTTTTAAAAGTGCTGTTTTTAGAATACTTGCTACTACGGCTTCTTAACTTATTTCTCACTTGTATTTTCCCTCACATACTCTTGTTTTCCTCTTATTGCATTTTACCTCATTTCCTCATAACTGTTATTATTTATGCTCTGTTACCTGTCTTTGTTGCCACATCCTTTGTTCACTACCTATGGTACTTTATTATATAAAAATAGTCACGTTAATCTGTTAAGTCCATATTTTGCTTGTTCTTGCTTCTTCCTTTCTAAGCTTTCTTGATATCAAGCATTAGTTGCTATTGTTTTTAGTTATTGTTACATCTTATTTTTTATTATAATGTATTGTTATGGCCATTGTCACATTTTTGCATAGTAGAAGCCTTTGTCCACAATTGTTGTTTCTGTTCACATGGTTACTATGTTCTTTATAGGTTTTTTATATTGTTTTGTCAGAAAATTGTTTTCTTTTTTTATTACTTTGTTATGCCTTTAATTAATTTTACCTTTCTTTAAGATTATGTCATGTTATTTTTTTTAGCCTAATACTTGTTACTAGGATGTTGTACTGTTATGGAAATCTTTTACTTTGTTCTGTACTTTTAATGTCCTACCCTGGCTATTTTGGCTTTGTTGTATACCTAGGGTAAGACCTTAGTGCTGTTGTTATTTAGTTTAAAAATAGTGTTTTTTGCCTTCTTACACAGTTGATTTAATTTAAATCTGTCCTATGTAAATAGTGGTTGGTGTTAATAAATAAATTAATGCATAAGGATTAGACTCTTTAAACTCAATTGTAGCACTGACTCATCCAGCAGGTTAGCAAAAGTAAAACATTTAATAACAATCTTCCACCAAAATATACAACATCTAGCTTCAAGAATTGAACAATTACTAGTCATCGTAGATGGAATTAAATCCTCAGATTGTAATATTAACCGAACATGATATGAAAAATAATGAAGTGAATAGACTTAATATACAAGGGTACAAAATTAACAGTTTTTACTGTGGAGAGAACACTGCTAAAGGAGGAGTCATGATGCTCTGCCAGGAGGGTTTGAATTGGAAGCGGGTGGAAGTACCTAAATCTTTGTCAGACAGATTACTCGAAGAAAAACAGTTTGAGTTTAGTGCTTGTAGCTATAGAGTTGGTTCCTTTAAAATGTTGGCTATAGGGGTATATAGATCGCCTAGGTCAGACTGTGTAGTATTTTTAGATAGGTTAAGCATATTAGTTGACTATTTTTTTAAACAATTTGATCATATAGTTATAGGGGGAGACGTTAACATAAATGTTTAAAAAATTACCATGAACTCAAATTATTCAAAAATATATTAAAAAGTCACAACATGAGGTATCTTATCAATTTTCCGACAAGAGTAACAGAAAATTCTGCATCAGCAATTGATAATTTCATAGTAAAAAACTGTCATGATTCCTTACTAACTGTAGAGGGGGTAAATACCTGTCTTTCAGATCATGACGGACAATTGCTGCATATTCACAATCCAAAGATAAAAGTCGAAAAAAAATTACCTATAAAGCGTGAAATACGCAAGTTTTCAGCCCAAAACATGAGTGAATTTAATAGGCTCCTAAAAAATGAAGCTTGGGAGAACGTTTACATGGCCTCTGTTGAAAAAAAATATGACGAGTTTCATAATACTTTACAATATTATTTTGATATTTCTTTTCCTAAAACCTTAGTTACTGAAAAAAATGTGTAAACAAAATTGGATTTCAGAAGATCTTAAAAATGACAAAAAAGAACTAATACAATTGGCTAAAAAAACTAGAGGAAAGACAAATGCTCTTTTAAATAAAGACTTGAAACAAAGAAAATGTGAGTATAAAATAAAATTAACACAAGCTAAAACCGATTATTTTGAAAATAAAATAGAAAAATCTACAAATATACAAAAAACAGTGTGGGCACTTATTAACTCTGAAGTTGGGCAAAAAAATCAGAATGAAATTAAAAACATCTCCTTGCAAGAGGGAAATAAAAGTTGTTATAGTCCTAAAACTGTATCTAATGTATTTAATAAATACTTTGTACATGTAGTTCAGGAGATCGGTGAATTTAATTGTCAAAATACAGAAGTTAGTGAAAAGGAACAAGCACAATGTATTAGAAAAGGTTTTAACTTTAAATTTGTTGATGCAGAGGAGGTGGAAAAAATCATAAACTCAATAAAGAACAAAAAATCTGCCGGATATGATGAAATCCCTATAAAAGTGATCAAAAATACCAAACAGTATTTAATCCAAATTTTAAACCACTTAATAAATTCATCATTTGTTTCAGGGATTTTCCCAAATCAGCTTAAAAGATAAAAAATCATACCAATCCATAAGAAAAACTGTCCAGAAACTGTGTCAAACTATTGCCCAATTTCCCTTCTTCCGATAATTTCAAAAATTTATGAGAAAATAGTTAACAAACAGTTAATAACATACCTAGAGGATTCTAAATTACTAACTAATATTCAGCACGGTTTTAGACCACAAAAATCAGTAATAACCACTGCTGTATCTTTTGTTGAGTCTATAATCGAATCAGTAGACAAAGGTGAATATACAGCAGGAATCTTTATGGACCTATCTAAGGCATTCGATAGTGTAAGCCATTCTCACCTGATAACTAAATTACAATCATTAGGAATACAAAAAAATGCAATTAAGTGGTTTCAATCGTACATTTACAATAGATGCCAATTTGTAGAAATTACCCATAGAACGCATGAAAATAGAGTCTTAAAGGTTTCTTCAGAAACTAAAATGATTAGATATGGTGTCCCTCAGGGATCGATTTTGGGCCCTCTTCTGTTCCTATGCTATATAAATGATGTAGGGGGCGCACTCACACGTGCACCCCAAAATAATCTGTTTTTATGCAGACGACTTAAATCTTAAAGTAGCAGCCAATACTGTTGAACAGGTTGAGATAATAAGTTTCATTGAATTAGAAAATATTGGAACTTTCTTTAAGCAGCACAACTTAATGTTAAATGCTCAAAAAACTAACTTTGTAAGATTTAAAACACACAACAACAAACAGATATCCGAACCATTAATTACGTACAACTCAGAAGAAATTGAGAGTAAAAAAAGCACAAAATTTCTCGGCCTAACAATAGATCAACATTTAAGCTGGGACAAACATGTGGATAAAATATTATCAAAATTAAGCTCGGGGATATTTTCTCTTTATAGGATGTCGTTTTTTTGTAACCAAAAAACACTAAGAAATATATATTTTGCAAATTTCCACTCTCATTTATCTTTTGGAATATGTCTCTTTGGTGCAACGACAAAAACAAATATGGATAAAATTCTTAAACTACAAAAAAGGGCAATTAGAATTATATTGAGACTAGATTACAATGAAACATTAAAGGAGAAATTTAAAGAATTACAAATTCTAACAATATATGGCCAATATATTTTTGACACGATTCTAATTGCAAAAAATAATCAAATAAGTAATGAATTAAATCTTGAACCTCATCCATACAACACGAGAAATAAAAAATACATTGTAACAACTCATCACAATTTAAAGTATTATGAGGAAAAAACCATCATACATGGGGCTGAAATTTTTTAAACATCTACCCACTAGTATAAAAAATTTAACTAATATGAGAATATTCAAAAACACAGTTAAATGTTTTTTGATAAACAAGGCATTGTATTCTCTGGAGGAGTACTTTTCCACCTCCCCGTAGATTTAGATGTACTTGTATTAGTAGTTTTAAGATGTACAGACTGCGTGTCTTTGGACACTATTCAATTGTATACTTAGTGTATATATCTGATGAATAAAGATTTTTTTGATTTGATTTGATTAGAAGAAAGTTTTTAACGGTTTTGTGGTAATACTTATTTAAGATGTCTTTTTCCCCACCATACTAAGTATTAAGTTTCACACGTGATCTTGATTTAATCATTTTATTTGTATTAAGGTTTGTTCTTCACTAACAAGTGTGTTGGGCAACATGATATCAAAGATATTTTTAAAATTAAAGATACATAGTTAGTTAGTATGTGTTTATATAATTACAGTAAAATATTGGCTCGAGTACATAAACAGGGATGGCAAAAAAGGAATTTTGAAAATATGAACATGGTTTTAGTCTTAATCCCAATAAATTTAGTATGTTAGTCTATACAATAATTATAATTTTGAGTGTTCTTGCTTAACAAATAACCTCCTTGCATTGTTTTTTAATTTAAACTAATAAATATAAAACTAGAATAACCTATATTGTGAAGATTTGCCTTCAGTCAATCAAACAAATCAGAAAGATATGTGATTTCATATATAATATCTGGTCATCATGATAAGTTATAAAGATCCATTAATGCAGTTTAAAAATTACATAAAAATTTTGTTTCAGTCTTGGAAAGAGATGGTATTGAGACCAGTCCTCCTTTATTTGAGTGTTATGTAGCTGAGGAGAAATCTGAGAACAAGAGTGAAGGTAATCCTTATTATAATTGACTTAATATTCCTTCACACTCACACTCAAAACTTAAAAATAATATAGCAAAATACCCTTTATTAACACTTTCACTGCTAGTCTGTACTGACTGAAACCAACTACTTGTACTATGAGTGTGCGCTGTAAAGTTTCTGTTGCAGTTAACTTGTTAAACTACTGTACAATAACTGTATAGTTATAAGAAACGTAGTTAACACCTTCACTTAGAGCGTCTTGTTCATCAATATAAGTACTAAGCGGGATGAACATTTGCAGTATAACTATAGGCTGAAGAGGAAGAGGAGTGGGAGGTCACTTTATTGAGTAATAGGTAAAACTATCTGAAGGTATGGGAAATGTGTAAAACCTCAAACAAACTCTGATCAAAATAATGTTTAGAGAAAAATAAAAACAATCTAGTGGAAAAGGAAGTGATACACACAATGTAGATAGTGTTGTACTATTGAATTAAAATGTAATGCCTGAAAAATAATGTTTTTAACCCTCCAAGTGATACTCATATTACTCTAAAGTGACAGACCTTTTTATGATGACATGCAGTTTTTTATTTTAATTCATAAAACATATAAAATATACCTGAAATATAACATATTATATATGAAAATGTTCACTATAACATGCACTAAATGGTAATGATAAAGAAAAACTTACCAAATGTTTTTTAATTTGAAGATTTAACCCTTTGGCTGCTAAGAATTTTTGACATGTTATCCCAAAAGTGCTCAGGTTTTTATCGGATTTTATCCCAAAAGTGCTAAGCCTAAAATGGTGAATTTGTAGAGTTTTACTAAAAAAATCATAAGTTCCTCAAATTTTAACCTATTTCATTGATTTATGTTTTGTTTTGTAGTATAATATATGTAAGAAAATAAAAAATAATACATTTTGAAAAATACAAAACTATGTAAACAAATAAATAAATATTTTTTTTTCAACTTTGACACAGAAAAACATAATTAAATTTAACTTTTATCATTTTAAATACATTTTTAACTAAAACCATATGTTGTTTTAGTACATACTGAAATTTTTATGCAAAAATATAGATTTTTACTTATGTAATGAAAAAAACACAAAAAACTTACCCTGTGCTATCTAGATCACAACTGTTTTTGCCGTTAGTGTACTATAAAAAAACCAGCAAATACAAGTGTTATTATTATTTTTAAGGAAAAGTAAACTTATTCAACTGTCATTTACCGCAATTCGGGTGTAAATAATGTAATATTTGGTGCTGGAAAAAAAAATTCGCAACAACGAAATATCGTTGCATAGCATTTTTCGGCACGATTACCAAAAATGACATATCGTTGCATAGCAGCCAAAGGGTTAATGATGACCTTGAAAAAAATTGTTCCAACAAAAATTATGTTTTTGTGGCAATTTTCCACAATTTCCATGGAAACACATTTGAAATTCATTATATACAAAAGATTCACACTTTAAGTCTGAACAAAAAGATTTATAACATTTGTAGTTTAATTTACATGAAAATGGCTTTGAATATGTTTATCACCAGCATAAAAAATAAAAAACTGCAAAAAAGGACTTTTCATCAACAAGTTCCATATAATGTTTATATAGACTTGTAGCACCTTATTTACATATGTAAACACTTTTAAGAACTAAATACAATACTTTTAAGAGAAAATTATAATTATGTATACATATTTACTTATAATGGCAGCATTAACATCACTTATTCGAAACCTGATTCCGCTGCATCAGGTGCTTTTCTCTTCCTGTTATGACCTTTCGCTTCCTGTTATGACCTTTCGCTCTCCAGAAGTGCTTCAACACTTTATAGCAGTCTGGATGGATACCTGCATTGCATCCTGAACACCAGAATCGGTATCAATTTACAAAATCGTGACCATGGAAAGGTATGTTAATTTTTTTTTCCTGAAAACTACAATTTTTCCTGAAAACAATAGTGAAGAAAAAATTCGTCGGCAACGAAAATCAAAGGAGTTACGATTTTTTGAAATCCTCTGAAAACTCTGTTTTTGACAGTACCTCTGGCAATTTTACTGAAATGATGACGTTAATCCTGTCAACGATGCCTGCCCGCTGCGCAGTGCTTCGCACTGCTTGCTCTTTTAGAAAAAAAATTAACTCGAGCTTGCAAAAGTCGAATCCCAGATCACGTGATGCCCCTGATCCTTAACCCTCCAAGTGTTGTTCGACAAAATTTTGTCGGTTATTTTCCATCCTTAATGCAATAATGGCCGAAAGGCATCAATATAATACAATGATATACTTTCCCCCCAGTTTATATGCACCTGTGATAATAATACTTGGCTATAAATGCCCAACCCATGAAAAAAAGTCCATTTTTCATGGTCACGGTATTGTAAATAAATACCCCAGAATCTACTTTTAGAATGTTTAACCTTTTCTAGACATACTACACAAATACGTAGACTTCCTCCAGGGTGTCATGCCAAAGTATGTTCAGTGCCTGCTGGGCCTGGTAGAGGTTCAGGTTCAGGTTCAGGTTCATCAACAAGTGATTCTACAATGTATACGACATAGAGTATCAAGTAAAGGAACTCTTTCTAAACCGTTTAGTATAAAATATAGGTGATTTCCGATACTAGTTATTATTTAACAGTCGTTTTTCATGAACGGCTCGGACCGATGTAATGTGATGTGTAATGTTTTTATTTATAGATGTGACATAGAGATAACCAATTGCTTTTTAATTTTAGCAATATTGTTGGTTTTTTAAATTGTAAATTCTCAAATCTATTTTTTATAATAGTGCTGGGATTGTGAAAAAAATTGTCAGATGTGTAAAATCGTACAAAATTCTAAATGACTCATCTTCTAAATTAAACAAAACTAAATGGAATATAGTAGTTTAAGGTGTAACATTGTCTTGAATTTGTTCCTTCAGACTTGAATATGTCATTAATGAAGAATTGTTTTCAATTTACTATGCCATGGAAGCTCACTGAGCATTGCACTCATATCCTTGGATCAATAAATTTAAGTTTCCTAGTAGATCCAAGTAATGTCCTGGATAATGGCTTTGATGATTTAGAAGTTTTATAAACAGGTCACCGATACAAGTTTTGTACTGTCGAAATAGACTAGGCTCTGCCAATTTTATGAGACACAGATAATTAAATACTCAAATTTCTGTTTATAAGGTTGTAGTTGTTTGCGTAGGTTGTTTAGTCTATGTGTTTTATTTGTGTGTTTTATATATATATTGATTAAACATTTTTCTGGAGTATATTTGCAACATATAATGAATTATTACATTTCAGATACAGTTCTAGTTGGGTACGCCGTGTATTGCTATGGATACTCAACTTGGAATGGAAGAAAGCTAGTTTTACAAGATGTGTTTTGTAACAGACAGATTGAGAGGAAAAGGTGTAGGCACAAAGTTGTTTGAAGAAGTTGTCAAGGTAAATAAAAATGATTACTAATATACATAGAAGGAAATCTTTTTGTTGAACTTTGGTAATATTTTCTCTTACTTAAATCAGGATATCTAAAAAACTGGTTTTGTTCTTTATAACGAAAATAATGAACCCATTGAGCAAATGTCCTTTGATGTATTTTGATAAACATGTATGTTTCTCCTACCAAGTAATTGAAATCATCCAAATGTGATATTTTATCTTCCTAAAAGTTGTTTACATAATGTTGGTTACTTTTTTCATGTTCTTAGCACTGGTAGCACGAAAAAATGTTTAAACAATGCAATTGTTTAACTACTAGAATTCTGTCACTGCAACTACAATATGGACACAATTTTAAACACCTTTACATCTTGTCAGGAAAAAGTGCAAATATGTAGTGAGTGTATGTAGCAAGCACAAGGCAAGGTGGAGACAACTTTTAGAATAAATATATGCCAAGCTATCTTTTTATCATATATATATATAATACATAAAATTTAATTATATTTTAAAGTTAATATAATTGTTACATTCCAAAATTTTCAAAGCAATATATATATATAATATATAATATATAAATATAATTAAATTGTATGTATATATATATATATATATATATATATATATATATATTGCTTTGAAAATTTTGGAATGTAACAATTATATTAACTTTAAAATATAATTAAATTTTATGTATGAAGTATTTATTTGGTTATCTTTTCATAAGCCTAAATTTGATTTAAAAGCATAATATTTTTCTTTATTATAGATATTTTCACAGTTATATTCTTGATTAATTATGTGTTCTATTGTACTGTAACTGTATTGAATAAAGAGATGAAATAACAAACAAAAAATTAACATTATATCTATAATATGAAATTAGTTATGGCATGTCTAACAAAATATTGGATATTACAGTTTCTGTGTCGGCTCTTTTAATACAAGGCACTTGGCTCCAAAAAGGTTTAGTTATTTAATAATTATTATGTTCACTTTAATTCATTATGGAATATTATCTGCAATAAAATGTAAAGCTTAAAAGTAAAATGTATTATTCTAGAAATTTAATTTTATAAGAAGTAAGAAACAGTTGGGTTTTTGTTTTACCTAGAGAAGAAGTTGTTAGGTTTCTAAATAGATACTAAATATTTTTTTAAATCAAAGTCTTTAGTTTTGTCCCTTGATATTAAACCTTCCAACGCGGCTAACGCCTATAGACGCGGAACTGCCTATGCTTTAAACGCGGATAACGTCTACAAACGCAAAAGCTTTACTTTTGAAATGGCGAAGAATTAGTTGTTAAAACTTCCTAAGAGAGCAGGTCGATGTTCCTTTCGACTGTCGGGACTAGACAAAACGCTTTGTCACCGTTGGTGGACGTTGTAACGGTATCTACTCGGGTTGAAAGCAATCGCCGCCATTTTTTGTATGGCCTGTGACGCGGCATACGCCTACAGACGCGTTCATTTCATTCAGCTGTTTAACTACGTGTGTGTTGGTCGTATGTTGGTTATATTGTTAAACAAAGTGTTTTGAATCATCCGTTTTTATTCTAATAGTGTTTTAATTTGTTTTTACTAACATTTAGTATAATTTTTTGTTATAATGGTTAATCCAGATGATCCAAGTTTTGACGAATTTGTTAGTAATATTATAAACACTTTATTCTCAAGTGCGATTGATTTTGATACTGTGGACTGTGGACAATTTTTTATTTTATACCAGTTTCACCATACAAGTCCAGTTTATTTATTCTAAATAAATAAGGTTTATAAGTACAATATTTGTTTCATTTCCCTTGTAGGCTATCGTATAAATAAGTTTGTGTTGAATTTCATATTATTACATTTCAAAATCTTATACTGAACATATTTATTTTTATGTACTAATTATACAGAAATTTCAGTAACAATTTACTCATTATAAATAATCTGTATAAATGTAATGTAATCAGTCAAATAGTGTTCCTATGTACATTATCCTGCAATGCAGTCTATTCAAAATTTCAAATGTTTTCGTACGTATAAAATTCTCAAAAATATCTAATATTACATGTTTATTATTTTTTCTTATAAAGGTAATACCAAGGAATATGAAACAAAAATTAGCATTGGGAAATTTTAAAAAATATATTTTTTTATGTCTTAGCGTTTGACAGTAATTTAAATTAGCGCTTTAAGGGTTAAGTATCTTATTTAAACATTCAAACTTTTTTATCTTTTTATTTTAAACTTACAAAAAGTGCTGACTTTGTACACAATTTCAGGTGCTGCTCAAAATGATTAAAACAAAAAATCATTTGACACTTTTATAAAATTACATGTAGTCTAGAGATAGATATATTAAAAATTTAGCAATGATGAAAATTTAAATTTCATGATTAACCCTTTGAGTGCCACGCGAAGTGGTGGAGGTCATGCAGCCAGTGCCAATTATTTGTGACAGGCCATTCCCCTCAGTGCCAAGCACTATTTTTATGTTACTGCAGTATTTTACTAAAAAATTAACATCTTCCTTAAAAATTAACATAATGAGACACTTTTTGCTTTATTATTTAGGGCAAGATATAGGCTACAAATTGGTATACATATATTTTGACCATAAATTAAAAAAAAATATTTATATATGTATAAACAAAAATACAAAAACAAAAAAAACACATTTGTTTTGTTTAAGATACAAAAAGTATTTATTTATTTTTGTTTTATTGGTGTTATGTGCCAATTTTATGTTCCCCATGTTAGTTGGAATAAATGTACCAAGTTTCATAAAAATATATTTATATATAACTGAGTTTTGAATTTTTTTATATATTGCTGCAAAATGCTGAAAACCTGCACCAACATGCACGCTTACTCTTGTTCATGTAAAATATATTTAACTAGTTTTATGAAATTAAATTAAGGTAGATTATGCAACTGTTATTTATTTATTATGAACAGACTTAAATTAATTACTTTGGGCTTATTTCATTAGGCCTATTATACCAAATCCTTCAGATGAAATAACTGAGTGAGTGTTTTTATCATATAGGCTAAGAATGAATTTTCGCGGTCAGATTCCGTTATATGCCCCAAACGCTTAAACTTTTTTCAATGAACTTAGAACGTTATAAAACGATGTAGTTGAGTAACAGAACTAACATTCCATCAATCAACAAGCATTTCCAGGTATTGCGCTCAGTATTGTTGTCGCTGTTATCTTATCTTCCTCGAGAATCCCGATTACGGCAGGCCGCGTGGCATCACATGATTAGCTAGTAACCAATTCTAATTCATTATAATCATACGTAAATGAAAAATTAGCATTGGGGGCATAATGTTAGTTCTATTACTCAACTAAATCGTTTTATAACGTTCTAAGTTAATTGAAAAAAGTTTAAGCGTTGGGGGCATATAACGGAATCTGACCTATTTTCACTTAAGTGCGATCTGTTCCTTTTACTCATTTCGGCAAACTATACCTTATTAAAAAATGAAATTGAACTGAAGTAATAAAAGTAGGAAACTTTTAAAACACTAATCAAAATGTCAACACAGCCACACTAGACAGCTAGCAGAAACAACTGAACGTAAACAAAACGACTGCAGCGTGACAACAGGCGGTTCGCACCATAGCCTTCTAGATATCAGCTACATAAAAATATTGTATACTATATATATATATAAACTATCACTACGTGAATTATGTCGTACATTTCTTGGACTTTAATTTGATACGTTTTACGATATCATACGTCAATATTTAGCAACAGGATGTCCAATATTGGAAAGGCCGATCTAGTCGGCCCTTGGCAATTTTCGTCAATACCATCGGGCCGATTAGATCGGCCCTTGGCAATATGCGGAAACGTTGCTAGGCCGATTAAATCTAATTGTCCAAATCTTCATTTGTTCAGTTCAAAGCAGTATTCCCCAGATTGTTAGATACCTGGCAGAACCTGTTTTATAAATAATATTTACATTAAACAATAACGGGTAGCATTATCATGTGTCATAGGTTTGTGGAGTTTGGTAATTTCACTCTCTTTTTATTGTTTAATTGCATGAATACATGAGTGCAGGATGTGTGTGTTTTGGTTAAGTGACATCTCTTTTAATGGAAGGCAGACAATATTTATTATTATTTGTTAAACATTGTATTTGTAATATCTTCTGTCGAAAATTCAACCTTTTTTCTTTTTAAATATTTGATACAATGGCACAAATCATTTTGAGAGCTGTTGGCCATGGCCACACCACATGGAGAAGTTGTGAAACCTGATCACAATCATAATGATATCATAGCCATTAGTGGAGGAACAAACAATACTTGGTGATTACGTACACATTTTTTTCAGCTAAAATCAAATTATTCAAATATTTCACTGGATAAATGTGTGCAGGCGTACACTGAAAGGGGGCAACAAATGTGACCTGTCCCCCCCCCCCCCCAGAGCATTTTATTTCAAACAGGGTGGCCACGCTTTTGGAATTCCTGGAAAGTCATGGAAAAAAAGGTCATGGAAAGTCATTGAAATTCAAAATTCGGTCATAGGAAATTTCGCGGTAGCTGTTTTAGGCTGGTTTTCTCGCTAGCAATTGGAAAAAGAGTAAGTGAAAGTAGTAGATACGAATACAGCGTATCTACTCTACATGGACATATTAGATATCTAGAATGCATTTTGTACATATCGTATAGATTAGAATTTAAAACAGTCTTTAAATTAGAGACAACTGAAAAACCCAGTACAGAGGAAGGAAGAAACATATACAAGACAAACTCAAGAAACAGTTAGGTTTGCTGGTAGACATACCTAATCAAAGCTATGGCATAACAAATGACGGAAACACATCAAGAAGGTCTTTGGTACACTACGATACGGCTTCAAAGATACGACAGGTCAAATTACGACATTTGAATATTCGCTGGGAATTGGCAGACTGTGACGTCAGTGAATCACATGTTGTCGGAATTGAGATTTATTTAATTAATAACGAAGAAATATATTAAACTTTATACGGGAAAAGATTTAATTAATTAAAATGAAGTAAACATAACCAAAATTCGTGTTTTACAAAAGTACTAAATAGAATTACACAGAAAAGCCAATTGTGGGATAAATGACTTGTATATTGATGATGTCATAAAGCACATGTTGCTAAAAATTTAAATAAAAAGCTTTGAAAAAATAATAAAAAGAAAATAGAAAGACTTAAATTGATTAATTATAGTGAACGTGATAAATTTCGACAATTATAAGAAAAGAATCAAATTATATTTAATCGTGAAGACACTGATTTGAACAGGAGAGGGGATGAGTATTGTTTTGAATCGGTATGTGTAGTTTTATACGGAGATTCCTTCTTCTCTTTCCAGACTTGAAGCAAGGAGGTTGTGTTCATGTGGATCCTCCTGGGACAGTAGTGATGAAATTAATAGGAAACTGTATTATGGTGTATTGAAATTTTAATGAAGGATGGGATATTATGTTAGATTCTTAAGTTATCAAAGCAAGGTGAGTGGAATTATATATGTATGGACAGTGTAATAGGGAATAAATTAACGTCAAGGTCATTTGGTTTGACTTTTATTTGAGTATCCCATTTATAAAGAAGTGTGATAGGAACTTTAATGGAGTGATATTGAATTTTTTAACCACTACTCAACCTATTTAAAAACCTGAGATAGATATAGACTTGTTGTTGGTGACAAGACCACAGACATTCAAATTTGATAGTAATTTGGTATTAACTTGGAATAGTATGTAATGTATTGTAAATATTTATTTAAATTTTTAGCAACATGTGCTTTATGACGTCATCAATATACAAGTCATTTATCCCACAATTGGCTTTTCTGTGTAATTCTATTTAGTACTTTTGTAAAACACGAATTTTGGTTATGTTTACTTCATTTTAATTAATTAAATCTTTTCCCGTATAAAGTTTAATATATTTCTTCGTTATTAATTAAATAAATCTCAAAGTTGGTAGTGGGGAAAAAACGGCAATCTAGCAGGAAAAAAGCTGTAAGTAATAAACGAAGTTCATTAAACGTATTTTTATGGATTGTTTGCCTTAGATAATACTATTTTAATACCTTTTGAATGTTATATACAGTAAACTGCTTTCAGTAATAGTTTTTTATAATAAAATAATAAACAAACCAAAATTGTTTCAAACAAAATTAAAGTCCAACAACACCAAATTAATTCAGTTAAAGCCGGATAAATAGCAACTTTGTTGGTTGATTTTATATGGTTTACAATATTATATTTAAATAATAAATATTTTGAACCGTATTTATGAAATCAATATGAACATGGTATAACTTCAAATCTGGTACTTACAAAAGATGTCGAACATTCTTTTACCTCAGCAACTCAATCATCAAATTCCATTTCAGAGGCCACATTTTCTGACATGAATTTATTCACTTTATCGTCCAAATTAGTTTAATGATTGACATGTCAACTAACTGTTCTTCTGTTAAATGATATGTGAGTTATAAATGGATCTGATGAAAATAGCAGGGCATCAAACAAGACAGTTAATTACTGTCTGAACTACTCGAGATGATTTCCTCGTATTAAAACTCTTGAAATTTCCTTAAATCTTTATTGCTGGACTTGAGTGCTTCTGAAAGTATTCTGGTCAGCAAAATTGCTGCCTTAATAATATTAGATCTATGAATCAATAGTTTATGTATACTCTATAGCATCTAATACCATGGGTATACGTCAATGAATAGTTTTACTGTCTCAGTTGAATATCCACAACAGCTTCACATTAATTGCTGTTCCATTTGAGAAGACCATCAGAATCAAAGCAGATCTTATCAGTTTATTATGCCATGCTGCGGATCTGCCCCACGTTGGCTGCATCAATTTGCTGCGTATCGGTTTTTTAGTGTTGTTGACGCCCCATGTAGTTGTGCGCCATTTTGTTACGAGTCCCACGTTGCTGTACCATTTTGCTCCGGATGGCGTTGGTCGCCATCTTGCTCAAAATCTTCCCAAAGCTAGCTGCGTCCCCTTGGTACTGCTTGAAACTTTGCCACCTTCCAGATAAACAGTTTGCTGTCCCAATCCTCTCCCAATCACTATTCAAAATGTGCTCCCTCTCATTGGTTATGTAAATTACTTCGTGTTGGCTAACTCATACTATTCCAAGTTAATACCAAATTACTATCAAATTTGAATGTCTGTGGTGTTGTCACCAACAACAAGTCTATATCTATCTCAGGTTTTTAAATAGGTTGAGTAGTGGTTAAAAAATTCAATATCACTCCATTAAAGTTCCTATCACACTTCTTTATAAATGGGATACTCAAATAAAAGTCAAACCAAATGACCTTGACGTTAATTTATTCCCTATTACCAGATGAAAGCTGTAGAGAGCATTTCCGATGTAGTGGAATCCTAACCTTGGCCTTGGGAAAGCTCCTCAAATACTGATTTTCATTCAAATCCGTCAAAAAAGGTCAGGGCAATGAAGGATCCACTTGTTTGATGCTATAATCTTGGAAACGATAATTAATTAATTTGTAAAACTGATATCATATACATGTTTCTAGACTCAAAAATCTCCATTTTCGCCATTTAGCGGTGGCCATCTTGGAACGGTGATAGCAACTACTGATTTGCGGCAACATTTAAAAAAGTTCCCTTTCCAACAATGTATTCAATGTGGGGGTTGTCATTTAAAAATTATTGGTCTCGGTGCTTCCAACCAGGGGAGCTGTCTCCCAACATTTTTATATGCCAAAAAGTAGGCCTCATTAACCTACAAAGATCCCTAAATTTTTATTTCAGTGGATCAAAAAACTTCTAGAAATGACAGGGGTGGCCGCTGACTTTTAGAAGACCCTGTATTAAGTAATACTAGAAACTATAATATATTATAAATAATAGTGGCAATAAATAAGAAATGACATATATCATTTGTTACCCTTATTACTGTAATTCACTACTATTACAAACTTTAAATAAATGGTTAAACTTAATTTGTATTCTGATGATTATAGTCAGAAATAACAAATAACTCAGTATGATATAAATGTGAACTTTAATGATGATAAATTGACATACAGGTTTGAATTTTGAAACAATTCATGGAGGATACAATAATGGTAAATTTTTGTAAATACAGTTCTTAAATTTTAGGGCAGGGTGGTCGTGCTGGCTTAATGAAATAGAAATATTAGGTATTGTTTTTAATAAAAAAAATTGTAATTTTGAGAAATAATTTTGTTAAAATTTAATTATATTAATTTTGAATTATTAGCCAAATCGAATGTTCCTGGGTTTTATGTTCTTCCAATGAATCACTGTTAAACTTAAAAGGAATTTTCTCACCCAATGTCTGTCTTCTGCTTATTTGTACTTCAGTGACAATTAGAATTTAATAAAGTAACCTTTCAAATACTGCTGAATAAATGTAACCAGTTACTTTATTTAAAATAATAATCTTGCTTCACTTCTTCCAGATCCCTCTCTCCTCTCAACCTTTTAAACCTCTGCTCTCTTCACTCTTCAACAATCATCCCTGCACACTTTATCACTGACTTTAGTTCACTTCATAACTTTTGAGTTTTATATGTAATAAGGTGAATTTTGATTAATTTAATTTTGTATTTATTATTGTTTGTATTAAAATTTGAGACAATTTATAATTAATTATTCCTTAAATATTATTACTAATAAATTTCTAAATTAAATTAAATATTGAAATGAATGTGAGATGGGTGTATGAAATGAGTCATTACAATATCCCCTCAGAAATCATGTGAAATAAATGAACGTGGTTTCGATACAATGACGAATGAATAGCAAATGATACATATCGATGTGTGATAATTAAAGAGAAGGATGAACCACATTAAATGAGTGAATTAACTGATGATCTTACATACTATTTAATAAATTTAATTAACAAACAAACAATAGGGAAAAAGGAGAACAAAATTAAAATTAGGGTTAGGTAGTATTTAAGCTAAGCCAACGAACCAAGTTATAAGTCTTTTAGTATACAATAAACAAATAATAGAGAAACATTAGATCAATGGCAAATATTTACTCAATGTCAAAGGACATAGTTTTATTTTTGGAAATACACATCAAATGAATTGTGTACCGAATAGCGGTATACCTTCCACTCACAAATTATTATCCCCTCCTAATAGGAAAATGTTTATATAGTATTGATTAAAAGTGTCTATGTCACTGGGTGTATAGTTACACTGTTTATTTGAGGAAATAGTATTACTTTCACACAGGTCCCAACGCATCAACTTCAGTATCTTCTGTAGCGTTGTTGACCGAGTTTTTATATGGCTTCAAAGCGGAGATATGATAAGGTCCATATACATGCTCTTTGGATAAATCAGAAATTTGGTAGGTCGATTTCCCGAGGATTTCTTGAATTATGAATGGACCTTCGTACACTTCAAATAATTTTGATGTTTCACCAGCAATAGCTTTAGAAAGGTGATGGGACTTTAGCAATACTTGGTCATTAATTTGGAGAGAAACTGGTTTTCTCTTTTCATTTATTTTATCAGATCTCTTTCTATTTTCTTCGAGTTTACACCTTGCAACCAGTAGTTTGTGTTCGATTGGTACTTATTCAGCTAGAGGGTTTGATATATATTTTTTCCCAAAATCTGATATTTCTTGTTCCAAACTGTAGTTCGTTTGGTGTGAATCCAGTTGATTCATGGTAAATTTCATTAAGACATTCATTTATAACAGGTACATATTTCACCCATCTCTTATGATTCTGTGAATAATACGTTCTGAGACAACGCTTTATTTCTCTAATTGGCCGTTCTGCCAAATTAAAACTGGGGTGATACACTGGACTGTATATTAATTGTATGCTGTGGGATTCAAATTTTCTGATCCATTTGTTACTTTTAAATTGGGTTCCGTTATCTGATTGAATTCGTTTAGGAAAACCGTAATTAGGAAAGTGATGGTGAAATAATTTATGTAATATACTTCTGGTTGTTGCTCTTTGCAGTGGATAAAGTTTAACGAATTTGGTAAATATGTCAATAACAATTAACATGTATTTTGTATTTCCTACACTAGTCGGTAAGGGACCTATGATGTCAACTGCTAACTGGTCATTCTTCTCTCTGCATTTAACTCCTTTGGCTTGACTGTTGAGTGGATGGTTGTTGATTTTGCAGCGCTGACATTTATCACATGATGATAACAGTTGCCTGATTGTTCGATGCATATTCTTGAAAATAACATTTTCACGCAGTAACAGGAAACATTTTTTTGTGCCGCAGTGTAGATAGTAGAGATGGCATTCTAGTATTAGTGGTTTAATTACTGATTCTGGGATGACTATAAACCATTTGCCCTTAAATTTTTGTAGTAAAGCGTTGTCATATAAATGATAATTAGTATATAATTGTTGAAATTCATTTGTTTCCACAGGTAACTGTAAGATTTCTATAAGCGGTTGTAGTTTAGGGTCTTGATGTTGAAGTTGAGGTAAGTTTCGGAGCTGATCTTGTAGATGTTGGTCGGGAATTCTCTCGATGTAATGAATAGATAACTCAGTGAGGTTGTTTGCATCGCTTGACATGTGTTGTGGGCATATACGACTGAGAGTGTCAGCAGTAATGTTGTCCGTCCCTTTGCAATGGATTATTTTAAAGTCGTACTCTTGTATAGCCAATATCCATCTTGCTAATCTATTGTTTAACAAACGGCAGATTTTCAAAAAAGTTGGTTTTGGTTATTTGTAATTACTGTTAACTTAACGCCCATAACAATGTATTGACACTTCTGTAGGTAGTGGATTATAGCCAATAATTCATTTTCGGTTGTGGTGAAACGCTGTTCTGCTGGTTGTAATGTGCGTGATATGAACATAATTGCGGCTTGTTCGTTATTTTCTTTGATTTGATATAGATGTTCGCCAATTGCAAGTTCAGACGCATCGGTCTGTAAATAGAATTCTTTGGATGGATCGGGGTGTGTTAGAGTGTTAGTTTTAATGAATAGCTGTTTAATTTTGTTGAATGTTGTATCATCATCTCTAGCCCAATGAAATTTAACCTTCTTTGACTTTAGTCGTAATAGTGGCTGGACTGTTTCAGAGAATTTATGAATAAATTTATTGTAATAATTGATACATCCGAGGAATGCTTTTAATTGTGTACGACTTCTGGGAGTTGGGAAGTTTAGAATTGGATCAATCTTACTGTTATCCATACAAAGACCTTCATTTGTTAGAGTAAAACCTAGGAATGGTACAGAATCTTTACAGAATTAAGATTTTTCATAGTTTATTGTCATGTTGGCTTCAGCTAGCTTTTTGAATATGTATTCTAGGTGTTGTAGATGTGTATTGAAATCAGGGGAAATGATACATATGTCATCAACGTAAATTGCTGTGAAAGCTTCTATCTCATAATCAAACACGTTATCAAGAGCTCTTACTAGTGCAGCTTGGGAGGTAGAAATTCCAAATGGTGTGACTTTGTACTGGTAGGTCTTGCCTCTAAATTGGAATGCGGTGTATTGGCACGAATTTTTAGTAAGTGGGATTTGCCAATATGAAGCCGTTAAGTCTACACTGCTTATGAATTTTGCGTTTCTACATTTACTCAGAATTTCGCTAACACTGCGGTTACATTCATAATCTGGTTTAATTATTGCGTTTGCTTTGCGGGCATCTAAACACAATCGAATTTCTCCAGACTTTTTAATTACTGGGATGATAGCATTTACATAGGTACTTTTGCTTCTCTCGATTATGTTGAGGTTCTCCATGCGTTGAATCTCAGTTTGTACAGCGTCTTGGTATGCTTGAGGTACTGGATAGGTTAATGATTTAAAATTTTTAGGATTTTCTATATTTAATTCGTGTTCATATTTAGTGCAACATCCGGGTTTGTCTGAGAAAACGTCCCTATATTGGTATAGTAGATTGATCAAACATTGTTTTTGTTCTTCATTTATGTAGTTATTAGGGATTAGAGTTTTCGTTATATCTTCCACCGACATATTATCTTTGGATGATATATTGTGTTGTGCATCAATGTAATCATTATTCTCATTATTAATCTTGTTATCTTCTTATTGTTTTATAGTGCCATACTCATTAAATATTGACATTGAGTCATTAAAATCTTCCCTAAGCATAACGCCTTGTTGAGTGGTGATTTCACATAAGTGCCTTTCATTTATTGCCATTACAAACTTCGTTATAACATTTGTATTGTTTATTTTCATATTTATTGTATTATTATTAAAGTTTAGCTCTGCTTCCCATAATACTAGCATATCCATTCCTAAAATCACTGGTTTGACAAGATGCGGTATTATAAGGAATTGTATGAGTAGTCTCGTCAGCTACCGTGACAGGTACGTATATGACTCTGTTGATTCGTTTTGAAATGTTTCTAATAGCAGTTTTAATGGTAGTATTGGCTAGAGGCAGTTCTTCAAATGGTTTTAATGATTGTTGGTTATCTTTAAACCAAGACTCTGACAAACAAGTAATAGATGATCCGGAATCAATTAAGGCATTAGTTTCTACATTATTAATTTTGATGTTAATTTCTGGACATCTTATTTGTATAGGATTAGCTATTAGTGGATGTTCTATTTTTTCATCAAAAAGGAAATCTATATCACATATTATGTTGTTAACTTGAAATTCACTACTAGGGTTATAGTTTGAAGAATAATTCAGATTTAAATATCCGAGGTTGTTATTTCCTAGCGCTGTAGTTTCGTATTTTATTCCTGGTGCTATGTTTCCTCGGTTCCGTTCTACAGCGCGCAGCCGTTTCCCACTGCTGGAACATCTTCGCTGCGGTCGTTGCCGGTACTAGAAGGTGGCTTTCGAGCATTTTCTCCCTGCCGCACGATAGTGCATACTTGTGCCTGTTCTGTGGTGGGGTGATGTCTATCGTTTCCTGGGTAGTAGTGGGTATTCTGTCGATTTTGGTAGTGGTCTTTGTATGGTTGTGTCTTACTCTTGAATTCATTATCATTACAACTGTTGTATGGGTGGTAATAGTTCTTGTTATGTTGGTTTTCGATCATTATAATGTTGATTTTGTCCGTGATATTGATTCTTTGGCTGATATGCTCTTTGTGCAATGTTATTATGTGGTGTGACTGGGGATTGATGAGATTGGTGAGGTTTCTGGTGTATTGGCTTATAACCAGATGAATTGTGATTTTGGGATGAAATTATTTTGTTCCGTTTTGGGCCGTCTCGGATGTCTTCTCGTTGTAGTAATCGTTCGAACTCTTTAATGGTGTTAATGTTTTGAACGCTCCGGCTATCCTGAATAATTTGTTCAAACCGTTCCGATAAAATGGTGACGATTTCTTCTTCGGTTATTGGTGGGGTATTGTAGTGTGATAACACGCTCGGTGAAGTATTCAGCACGAGTCAATGTTCCATTATTCTTGTAATGTTCTGATTCTATTTTTGCACGTATGCCGCGTTGCACATCACGACTCCAATATTTCGTAGTAAATTCGTGTGCAAAATCCTCCCAGTTTTTAATATAATGTTTTATTAATTGGAACCATGGTAACGCTTGACCATCGAGACTACTTTCTAATATGTCAATGAGATGTTCAGTGTTAGATGTGTGTGTGAGTTGCACACGACCTATATTTTTTTCGTAATACCTTCTAAATTGTTGTAAAAATTCCATTGGACTGTTAGAACATCCGTTGAATTTTGGCACTTGTCTGTCTACAGAATTTCCTCCGGTACAAATGACTTGCAATGGTCCACATGGTTTCGTCTCAATTTGAGATTTAGATTTTATATTTTCTAATTCACATTCATATTTATTAATACACTCGGCTAGATTGTTTATTCTATCACGATTGTTTTGGATTTGTGGTTGAATTTCATTTATAATGGTTTTGATTTGTATTTTATTTGTTTCCGCGTTTTCATGGCGTACTTGGTCTATAGCATTTTTTATTTCAAAAGCAATTTTATTTTCTAGAGTTTGATTTTTGTTTTGTACCGATTCTAATATCTTGGATTGTTGGTTATTCATCTGTTGGTTTACAAATGTCTTATGTTCTTCAAAACTATGATTTAATTCACCTGTAATGCTGTCAGTGGATTTTTTAATTTTCAGGTCTATTTTTTCACGGAATTGATCTTGATTGTCCCTTA
The DNA here is from genome assembly GCF_021130785.1 of Homalodisca vitripennis. Taxonomy (NCBI): domain Eukaryota; kingdom Metazoa; phylum Arthropoda; class Insecta; order Hemiptera; family Cicadellidae; genus Homalodisca; species Homalodisca vitripennis. The sequence continues at coordinate 81,851,867 of NC_060210.1, read as the reverse complement.
TAGCGTTCAATTCATTGTGGAATTCAGTTTGATCATCCCGCAGTTCATTAATTTGTCTCTCGAGTGTCTCCCTACAAGATTTGATTTCATGGCTAAGTTCAATTTTAGTTTTAGAAATACAATCACTTATTTAGTTTATTTTTGCGTTTAGGTTTTCGTTTAACTCAGATTTAGTGTTAATTAAATTTTCATTAAGTTGTCTTAAACTGTTCATGATAGCATGAAGAGCTGTCGATTGGGATTCGTTAGCGGTTTGCTTATTTGACCTATCACTGCCAATGGCATCAACTGATTGAGTATAATGAGAATGTTCAACTACAACGTTTAGTGTTAAAGGCTCAGTAGCTCCATCTTCACGTCTCTGCAGGGAATCAGGGAAATTTACCGCGTAGGTGTTGGTAGCACTGTTTTCATTCATCCGTGATTGGTTGTCGACCGCTGTGAGAATGTTGACTTGGTTAGCACGAGGAATTGTGGGCGTTTGTTCTGCTTCTTCTCTCTGTCCGCTTTCGTCTTCGATACCGGGATTAATGGCGTCTTTGTTTACGTTTAGCATTTGGTTATTTTCCATTTTATCTGTTGGAAATGGGTACCGTTTAGGGTATCTTAAATTAAAATCACGGGACATTAATTGCGATAAAAAATAGGAATATATTACAGGACTAATTTCTTGTTAATTAAATGTTTAATACGGTGAGTTATTAAATAACCTATAGCCTATTGACAGACAATATGAATAAATGACAACTACGTACAGTACTTATGCCTAGGCTATTCTTACGATCTAGAAAATTGTCTCAAATCAAAGATTATTAATATTTCATTAAGCTGCTATGTTGGACGCCAATTTTTGTAATTCATTACTATTATACACTTTAAATAAATGGTTAAACTTAATTTGTATTCTGATGATTATAGTTAGAAATAACAAATAACTCAGTATGATATAAATGTGAACTTTAATGATGATAAATTGACATACAGGTTTGAATTTTGAAACAATTCATGGAGGATACAATAATGGTAAATTTTTGTAAATACAGTTCTTAAATTTTAGGGCAGGGTGATCGTGCTGGCTTAATGAAATAGAAATATTAGGTAAATCGAATGTTCCTGGGTTTTATGTTCTTCCAATGAATCACTGTTAAACTTAAAAGGAATTTTCTCACCCAATGTCTGTCTTCTGCTTATTTGTACTTCAGTGACAATTAGAATTTAATAAAGTAACCTTTCAAATACTGCTGAATAAATGTAACCAGTTACTTTATTTAAAATAATAATCTTGCTTCACTTCTTCCAGATCCCTCTCTCCTCTCAACCTTTTAAACCTCTGCTCTCTTCACTCTTCAACAATCATCCCTGCACACTTTATCACTGACTTTAGTTCACTTCATAACTTTTGAGTTTTATATGTAATAAGGTGAATTTTGATTAATTTAATTTTGTATTTATTATTGTTTGTATTAAAATTTGAGACAATTTATAATTAATTATTCCTTAAATATTATTACTAATAAATTTCTAAATTAAATTAAATATTGAAATGAATGTGAGATGGGTGTATGAAATGAGTCATTACAATATCCCCTCAGAAATCATGTGAAATAAATGAACGTGGTTTCGATACAATGACGAATGAATAGCAAATGATACATATCGATGTGTGATAATTAAAGAGAAGGATGAACCACATTAAATGAGTGAATTAACTGATGATCTTACATACTATTTAATAAATTTAATTAACAAACAAACAAGAGGGAAAAAGGAGAACAAAATTAAAATTAGGGTTAGGTAGTATTTAAGCTAAGCCAACGAACCAAGTTATAAGTCTTTTAGTATACAATAAACAAATAATAGAGAAACATTAGATCAATGGCAAATATTTACTCAATGTCAAAGGACATAGTTTTATTTTTGGAAATACACATCAAATGAATTGTGTACCGAATAGCGGTATACCTTCCACTCACAAATTATTATCCCCTCCTAATAGGAAAATGTTTATATAGTATTGATTAAAAGTGTCTATGTCACTGGGTGTATAGTTACACTGTTTATTTGAGGAAATAGTATTACTTTCACACAGGTCCCAACGCATCAACTTCAGTATCTTCTGTAGCGTTGTTGACCGAGTTTTTATATGGCTTCAAAGCGGAGATATGATAAGGTCCATATACATGCTCTTTGGATAAATCAGAAATTTGGTAGGTCGATTTCCCGAGGATTTCTTGAATTATGAATGGACCTTCGTACACTTCAAATAATTTTGATGTTTCACCAGCAATAGCTTTAGAAAGGTGATGGGACTTTAGCAATACTTGGTCATTAATTTGGAGAGAAACTGGTTTTCTCTTTTCATTTATTTTATCAGATCTCTTTCTATTTTCTTTGAGTTTACACCTTGCAATCAGTAGTTTGTGTTCGATTGGTACTTATTCAGCTAGAGGGTTTGATATATATTTTTTCCCAAAATCTGATATTTCTTGTTCCAAACTGTAGTTCATTTGGTGTGAATCCAGTTGATTCATGGTAAATTTCATTAAGACATTCATTTATAACAGGTACATATTTCACCCATCTCTTATGATTCTGTGAATAATACGTTCTGAGACAACGCTTTATTTCTCTAATTGGCCGTTCTGCCAAATTAAAACTGGGGTGATACACTGGACTGTATATTAATTGTATGCTGTGGGATTCAAATTTTCTGATCCATTTGTTACTTTTAAATTGGGTTCCGTTATCTGATTGAATTCGTTTAGGAAAACCGTAATTAGGAAAGTGATGGTGAAATAATTTATGTAATATACTTCTGGTTGTTGCTCTTTGCAGTGGATAAAGTTTAACGAATTTGGTAAATATGTCAATAACAATTAACATGTATTTTGTATTTCCTACACTAGTCGGTAAGGGACCTATGATGTCAACTGCTAACTGGTCATTCTTCTCTCTGCATTTAACTCCTTTGGCTTGACTGTTGAGTGGATGGTTGTTGATTTTGCAGCGCTGACATTTATCACATGATGATAACAGTTGCCTGATTGTTCGATGCATATTCTTGAAAATAACATTTTCACGCAGTAACAGGAAACATTTTTTTGTGCCGCAGTGTAGATAGTAGAGATGGCATTCTAGTATTAGTGGTTTAATTACTGATTCTGGGATGACTATAAACCATTTGCCCTTAAATTTTTGTAGTAAAGCGTTGTCATATAAATGATAATTAGTATATAATTGTTGAAATTCATTTGTTTCCACAGGTAACTGTAAGATTTCTATAAGCGGTTGTAGTTTAGGGTCTTGATGTTGAAGTTGAGGTAAGTTTCGGAGCTGATCTTGTAGATGTTGGTCGGGAATTCTCTCGATGTAATGAATAGATAACTCAGTGAGGTTGTTTGCATCGCTTGACATGTGTTGTGGGCATATACGACTGAGAGTGTCAGCAGTAATGTTGTCCGTCCCTTTGCAATGGATTATTTTAAAGTCGTACTCTTGTATAGCCAATATCCATCTTGCTAATCTATTGTTTAACAAACGGCAGATTTTCAAAAAAGTTGGTTTTGGTTATTTGTAATTACTGTTAACTTAACGCCCATAACAATGTATTGACACTTCTGTAGGTAGTGGATTATAGCCAATAATTCATTTTCGGTTGTGGTGAAACGCTGTTCTGCTGGTTGTAATGTGCGTGATATGAACATAATTGCGGCTTGTTCGTTATTTTCTTTGATTTGATATAGATGTTCGCCAATTGCAAGTTCAGACGCATCGGTCTGTAAATAGAATTCTTTGGATGGATCGGGGTGTGTTAGAGTGTTAGTTTTAATGAATAGCTGTTTAATTTTGTTGAATGTTGTATCATCATCTCTAGCCCAATGAAATTTAACCTTCTTTGACTTTAGTCGTAGTAGTGGCTGGACTGTTTCAGAGAATTTATGAATAAATTTATTGTAATAATTGATACATCCGAGGAATTTAATTGTGTACGACTTCTGGGAGTTGGGAAGTTTAGAATTGGATCAATCTTACTGTTATCCATACAAAGACCTTCATTTGTTAGAGTAAAACCTAGGAATGGTACAGAATCTTTACAGAATTAAGATTTTTCATAGTTTATTGTCATGTTGGCTTCAGCTAGCTTTTTGAATATGTATTCTAGGTGTTGTAGATGTGTATTGAAATCAGGGGAAATGATACATATGTCATCAACGTAAATTGCTGTGAAAGCTTCTATCTCATAATCAAACACGTTATCAAGAGCTCTTACTAGTGCAGCTTGGGAGGTAGAAATTCCAAATGGTGTGACTTTGTACTGGTAGGTCTTGCCTCTAAATTGGAATGCGGTGTATTGGCGCGAATTTTTAGTAAGTGGGATTTGCCAATATGAAGCCGTTAAGTCTACACTGCTTATGAATTTTGCGTTTCTACATTTACTCAGAATTTCGCTAACACTGCGGTTACATTCATAATCTGGTTTAATTATTGCGTTTGCTTTGTGGGCATCTAAACACAATCGAATTTCTCCAGACTTTTTAATTACTGGAATGATAGCATTTACATAGGTACTTTTGCTTCTCTCGATTATGTTGAGGTTCTCCATGCGTTGAATCTCAGTTTGTACAGCGTCTTGGTATGCTTGAGGTACTGGATAGGTTAATGATTTAAAATTTTTAGGATTTTCCATATTTAATTCGTGTTCATATTTAGTGCAACATCCGGGTTTGTCTGAGAAAATGTCCCTATATTGGTATAGTAGATTGATCAAACATTGTTTTTGTTCTTCATTTATGTAGTTATTAGGGATTAGAGTTTTCGTTATATCTTCCACCGACATATTATCTTTGGATGATATATTGTGTTGTGCATCAATGTAATCATTATTCTCATTATTAATCTTGTTATCTTCTTATTGTTTTATAGTGCCATACTCATTAAATATTGACATTGAGTCATTAAAATCTTCCCTAAGCATAACGCCTTGTTGAGTGGTGATTTCACATAAGTGCCCTTCATTTATTGCCATTACAAACTTCGTTATAACATTTGTATTGTTTATTTTCATATTTATTGTATTATTATTAAAGTTTAGCTCTGCTTCCCATAATACTAGCATATCCATTCCTAAAATCACTGGTTTGACAAGATGCGGTATTATAAGGAATTTTATGAGTAGTCTCGTCAGCTACCGTGACAGGTACGTATATGACTCTGTTGATTCGTTTTGAAATGTTTCCAATAGCAGTTTTAATGGTAGTATTGGCTAGAGGCAGTTCTTCAAATGGTTTTAATGATTGTTGGTTATCTTTAAACCAAGACTCTGACAAACAAGTAATAGATGATCCGGAATCAATTAAGGCATTAGTTTCTACATTATTAATTTTGATGTTAATTTCTGGACATCTTATTTGTATAGGATTAGCTATTAGTGGATGTTCTATTTTTTCATCAAAAAGGAAATCTTTATCACATATTATGTTGTTAACTTGAAATTCACTACTAGGGTTATAGTTTGAAGAATAATTCAGATTTAAATATCCGAGGTCGTTATTTCCTAGCGCTGTAGTTTCGTATTTTATTCCTGGTGCTATGTTTCCTCGGTTCCGTTCTACAGCGCGCAGCCGTTTCCCACTGCTGGAACGTCTTCGCTGCAGTCGTTGCCGGTACTAGAAGGTGGCTTTCGAGCATTTTCTCCCTGCCGCACGATAGTGCATACTTGTGCCTGTTCTGTGGTGGGGTGATGTCTATCGTTTCCTGGGTAGTAGTGGGTATTCTGTCGATTTTGGTAATGGTCTTTGTATGGTTGTGTCTTACTCTTGAATTCATTATCATTACAACTGTTGTATGGGTGGTAATAGTTCTTGTTATGTTGGTTTTCGATCATTATAATGTTGATTTTGTCCGTGATATTGATTCTTTGGCTGATATGCTCTTTGTGCAATGTTATTATGTGGTGTGACTGGGGATTGATGAGATTGGTGAGGTTTCTGGTGTATTGGCTTATAACCAGATGAATTGTGATTTTGGGATGAAATTATTTTGTTCCGTTTTGGGCCGTCTCGGATGTCTTCTCGTTGTAGTAGAATTTTGAAACAAGATGGAGGATACAATAATGGTAAATTTTTGTAAATACAGTTCTTAAATTTTAGGGCAGAGTGGTCGTGCTGGCTTAATGAAATAGAAATATTAGGTATTGTTTTTAATAAAAGATATTGTAATTTTGAAAAATAATTTTGTTAAAATTTAATTATATTAATTTTGAATTATTAGCCAAATCGAATGTTCCCGGGTTTTATGTTCTTCCAATGAATCACTTTTAAACTTAAAAGGAATTTTCTCACCCAATGTCTGTTTTCTGCTTCTCTGTACTTCAGTGATAATAAGAATTTAATAAAGTAACCTTTCAAATACTGCTGAATAAATGTAACCAGTTACTTTATTTAAAATAATAATCTTGCTTCACTTCTTCCAGATCCCTCTCTCCTCTTAACCTTTTAAACCTCTGCTCTCTTCACTCTTCAACAATCATCCCTGCACACTTTATCACTGACTTTAGTTCACTTCATAACTTTTGTGTTTTATATGTAATAAGGTGAATTTTGATTAATTTAATTTTGTATTTATTATTGTTTGTATTAAAATTTGAGACAATTTATAATTAATTATTCCTTAATTATTATTACTAATAAATTTCTAAATTAAATTAAATATTGAAATGAATGTGAGCTGGGTGTATGAAATGAGTCATTACGTTACAATGCATTATAAGATAGTAATAACATTAAACATAAAATAAAAAATTACATATAAGACTTAATAAATCCTAATAAAGAGTGAATCATAAATAGCATTATACACGTCTAGATAAAAATTAAATTACTTAAAATGTGAGGAAGCTATTAAACCACAAGTCTCAAAACAATCGATTTTATTATAATTAAATTGAGAGTGATGAGCATCTATACAGCAACAATCCTGTTATCCTTTTTAAGTCTTAATAATAACTAAAGTCATAAAAAATAAACATTAAAGATAGTTAGCTAATAAGGAATAATAACGATTGTTATAATTTTGTTATATGATTATATAATGATACCCATTTTCTTATATCGAACTTGTGTTACAGCATACTGTTGCAAACAAATGTGCATACATGGATTATCATACCTTGGACAGGGATGCATCAAAAGAAGTCTTCGATATCCTAGGTATAGTCAATATGACAAAGACTGAAAAATGGGACATATTCAGGCTGTCAGGTGAAGCATTGGAAATACTTTCAATTCCTTAGTGATAAATTATCAATAAATGATTGTTACTAAGTGTTAAACTCATTTTTGTCCTCTATCACACCTATTGATATACTTGGGTTTGGCAGTCCATGTGAGAACAGACTGATAGAATTGTGCTTACAATTATTTGGATCTGGTTGAACACTGGTAAATAAATTTCAAAAGGGTTATAAACTCAGTCATATTGATTTTACAACACTACTAACAACTTATAATAATTTCTTCAAATATATAGTTATAACCCTTGCTTGAATTGGATTGTGAGTTATATCATTTTAATTGGCAGATTCAATACTTAGTATATTAACTACAGGCTGATTTTTTTCAATGCCAGTTGTATTAGTATCTTTTACACAGTAAATCTGACAATAAAATTTAAACGAGGTACCATTTTTACTTTTAGTGTCTATAGGGATAATTTTTGAAAGATTTTAAATGTAAAGGTAGGTCAAGCCTTGCATAATTTTAAAGTTTTCACTCATTATTTTGGAAAAAGATTTTCATTTATTTTGCTTCTTGTATGCAGTGATCTAATATGTCAAAGTTGTACAGTTTCACAGTTTATTTTTACTGTTAAAAATGTTAACAAATCCAAATTTTTATCCAAGGTTACCAAAGAATGACTTTTTCTAAAAAATATGTTACAGTTGTCACGTTTAAGCTCATTCCCATTTTTTTTAAATAGTTCACATTAAGGATATTTCAAACCTGATATTTCAAAAATATTCAGATATTTTTGAATAATCTTGAATAAACTATCCAAGAAATGTGGTTTATACATGATGGAGTGAAGCAGTGTAACAAACTCTGGATGAGGTCAACTACCTACCCAGATCCCCGGCTTAAACATGTATGCACTACTAATTATGGGAAAGCTTAAAAGACTTATGCATCAAGGCTACAACTTGAGAGGACATGATGCAACAAATCAGGATTGCTGTTCAATCAATAAACGGAGAAGAGGTCTTCAAGAGCAGTAGAAAACTCAGTTCCAGGATATAACTCTGTTTGGAAAACAACGGATTACAGTTGGAACATCTGCAAATAAAGTTAGTTGAATAACATAATAATAGCAATGAACAAAATAATATCAAAAACAACAAATTTGCAATCAACTGTTTTGTAGACTATTTGTAAGTTTTGACAAAGAAGTAAATTTATAAAAGGAGAAATACTCAATCATCATTTAGACCAGTTGTTTGCCTAGATTTTAAAGTAATTAGATGATATGAGATTTCAACCTTAAATTTATTAGATTTAAATTAAGTTCAGGATTTGGTTCTTGAATCTCCTTGTCAGGAGGCTGCAGCCTCTTCTTCCATGGCTTCATTTTCATCAGCTGAATTTTCTTCATTGTCACATAGTCACTGTCACCAAACACGTTTTTATCGTCGGAGCTTAATATTTCATCATTGCCATTGTCATTTCCCTCACTCTACTCATAAAAGGACTGTCAAATGTTTTCACTATGTAAGTTATGTTCTGGCTCCATTCCACATAAACAGGATTAAACCTGATATTCAGTGAGTAAAACCAATAACAAATTTATTGTGGCTGCTTCCCGATGAATCAATGAAGATTTAAAATGATGAGAGATTTATACCAGGTCCCATGATAGTTACATTTATCGTTTACTGTAGTAAGAATTGCCTCGGCTGTTTTATCCTAAGATCAAAACATATGTATTATACATATGATATCATAAGAGCAGTCAATGTTCTTTCGAGGGAAACTGTGCTCAAGCGTTTAAGGCTAGGAACAGCTGGTTACTGGGTGTTCACTTGAGTACAAACACTAGTGATAGCGGAATATTCTTGCAATGTTCACACCCCTGCTGTTCTTTTCATCTATCTTTTTATATGGAAAAGTGTATAAGTGTATGTAGTATTAATATTTGTAAAAATATCATATATTTAATTAAACTATAGAAAGGTATAAAATAACCATTTAAAAAAATTACAAATGTGATGTTCCAGAATATCAAACTACTTTCACACTAATTAAAAGATTACAATCAGAAACTTCAATACTATTTTTAAGCAAATACGGGTACTCATTAAAGAGTTAATAATAATAATAAATATTAAGTACTTTTAAAGATGACATAAATGGGTTTCTAGTAAAATATTACTTTAAATAAATAATGTTTAAGAAGATTGTAAGAAAACAATCTGAAACTATAAAATGTGTGGTCTGGACCACGTACAACAAGGATAGACTCCTATGTGCAATTTAGCTTAAGGTGGTACAACGGTTTTCTATTAACATCATATTTTTTGAACTTTTGTCAAAAATTTGATCACAGTATCTTAAGATACCTTTTTGGAAGACAAAATAGGTTTTTTATCATCTTATGATAAATAAACATTGAGGGATTTGAAGCAATATTTAGGGGGAATATTATAATCAGACTCAAAGAAAAACAGTTGAAGTTAAGAGTATGCATTTTTTAAGTATGTACATGAAAGGTGAGAATTGCCAAAACATTATTACCTTGTAAAATTAAATACCATGTAATTTTTCCAAATTTTATTTCGTTAAAAGATATTATTTTCTTAAGTTATAAATCGTTTAAAAAAAGACACGCCAGTCCTTCAAGTTACAACTTATGAACTCACGATAAAACATTCACATTTTTCTCATAAGCTGTTTGAATCCACACAAAATTGCCTAAATTTCTTTTGGTAAATTTCCCGTTATCCCTCAAGAAGTGATCCAGAAAAATCTGTTCTGTGCTTCTGTCCTCATGGAAGTCATATTAAAATTATGTGACTTTTTAAATATTAAAACTATCCAAATCAATAATACCAGCGTAAAATGACTGCAATCTATGTACGGAAAGCAGACATTGTCAATGAGTTTTGAGTATTTGACATTGTCAAATATATATATAATTCCTATATATTTCTTACTGAATACTACATTTAACCCTTTCCGCTCGTATGTCGGACGTCGTCCGACATTGTTATTTGGCCGTTCCGCTCGTATGTCGGACGCCATCCGACATTGCAGTGATGTCAGCTTTACTTTATTTTTAGCCGGCCTACGATGTTTCCGATTAGTGCTGCGATCGCACGGCATTCTCAGGAACTAATAAATTACAGCTGAACTACGATTGGTCGGCTGCTGATTTATTTTGCTTTGTTATTGTAGTCACGTTTCCTAACCAATTTTCAGACGCGTTCGCATTAGTGACTCGATATGTCATTACCAAGTACCTCTTTTCTTTCTGATTCAGAAGTTATTGCTGAATTACTTAATTAAGGCAAGGATAATCAAATAAACATACAAAAGCCAACAGTTATCTGTCAGTATAACAAATATATGGGTGGCTTGGACCAAGCAGACCACTATATTGCTTCCTACAAATTTCCCCGTAAATCTCTGAAGTAGTGGAGAAAGCTATTTTTCTGGATGTTGGAAGTGGGAATAGTAAATAGCTTTCTTTTTTTCAACACGAATAAACAAAACCATGGAGAAAAAACAATTCAACACAGGAATTTCAGAGAAATCCTTATCACTGGACTTGTAGGCCATGTCCGTAACCCTATGAGTTTGAAGCGGGGTCGTCCTTCATCAGTAGAAAAAGAAGAAATGCTAAACAAACAACCTCACTTTCTTGCAGCTCATCCAACAAAAAAAACTAAAGACTGTGCTGTTTGTAGCAATAGAAAGGTGCCAGGAGGAAGAAAGGAAACACTTTACTATTGTAAAACCTGTTCAAAAAAATCCTGGTCTTCATCCTGCAGAGTGTTTTGAACGATACCATACCATGCTAAAATATAAAACTTATTAGTGTAATTATCAAATTTTATATCTCTAAAATATAAATTAGAAATAAAATAAAATTATTATACAATATAATAATGTATATACTTTATTGACTTCCAGTTTGCTAAAAATGGGTTTTTACTGAAAATATGCTAAAATAAATACGAGCTGAGGGGGCAGACTAGTGAAAAAAATCCGAGTGGAAAGGGTTAATGAAAGTAAACTCATATAAGTTATATATAAATGTTATGTATTAAAAAACTTTTAACCAAATTCAATTTCAAGCTAAAAATATGATTGCCCATGATTATCTAGAATATTCTTAAATTACACCCAAAACTTTAAGATATAAGTAAACTAGATTTGAGATAACAGTAAGTTGGTGAAGGCTGTGGTGTAATGTGTGTGTGTTTATGCTACTTATCTTGACACAGTGAAGGTACCTGTCTAGGAGAACATGGATGCGAGTGTACGCTCAATGGTCCGAGTGCCACGCACTAACCCCCAAAGCAAAGCAAGTCTATTTTCAAGATTATTTTTATTGTAAGTATTGTGCCATGGTAAAATCTTTATTTTGATTTTCAATAGTTTTTTAACTTGAGTAATTCGTGAAAGACACATCAAGTTTTTTATTTGCATTAGTTAACTTTAACTAATACAAAATTCAAATATCACTGTCAAATTCTATAATACTTTATTTAGTATTTAAAGAACACAGTTGTAGCTCAAAAGAAAAAAAAATGCAATGATTTATACAAATATTTATTTTAATATAGGTATAATGGAAATATAAAGGAGCTATTGCTAAGAACACAAGATTAATACTCAATAAGAACTTTGTTTTTACTGTGGTTTTTTTGGATGGTGGTATGTTTGTTGTGGTAACAATATTACTTTTGATGTAAATAGGAGAATAGTGACAAAACAGTATTTTTGGAAAACTCAAATGGAATAATACAACTTTGAAATATACAACTCAATTTATTGTGGGTTATTGGAGGTGACATCCAAAGCAGCATAATTTACTTACTCAAAGGCCAAACTCGTATTTGGGAGATTGGATATGCATTGCTATGTAGTTAGATACACTAGAGGAAAAAGTGGGGGCAGACAAATAACACAGGTGCTAATAACACTCTCAATTTAAGATGTTTTCCATATTCTCTAAAAAAATAAAACTGGTAATATGAAACAATATTGTTTGTTGCTCTGAAAAGTACTTGCTTTCAAAACTGATTTAAAAAATTGTATCCTTTAATTTATTTACAAACTTAAATGTAGGGCAGAAACAAAAAAGAAATGTAAATGTAAAAGTTGTTTATTACCAAGAGAAAATTATTTTTAGACATATTTATATTCTAAATCAAAGAAATAAGCCTAACATACGTTTTTAATAAGTGTACATATGCAGACAATTAGGAAGACTTAGAAAATTAAAGATTTACATTTTAAATTACAATAACTGATTTTCTATATTAATTAACATGTACGGATTGCCTTTAATGATTTTAAGTACTGTATGCCTATCTTTACAAAGCCAATATATGTTGTATTACATTTTAGGACGGTTATATTAACGAAATTATTATTCAGGTGAGTTGAACTGTCTGCTTTAGGGATATTTCTGATGTTTGGTTGCCGGATTTAATTAGCCACTTTTAAATATTTTGAATTTTCTAATTTATTAGTATGAACATTTTGCACAATGTGACCATTTTGAAAATGGTCCTCATTGTTAAAACATTGAATTTATTTATAGATGGTTTACACTAGAGTTGTAATTACTCAAAGTTAACGAAATCAAGCTTTTATTTTGGATAATCAAAATTCCAAATAAAACTAACCATCATTAAAACCTTGGTCTGTTTGGTACTGATATCTAATAAGAAGTTCAGCGTCCACTTAAAATGTAATACATTGCTAAAGGAAAGAAAGTTGATTACATAACGGTTTAAGTTTAATTGTTAATAGTTTAGTAACAAACTTACTTAAAATAACCAAGAACTTTGCATTACCACATTCAGATAACTGCATCCCTGGTGTATTTATAATAAGAAGTTTAACCTTTTCGGGATTCATTAAAAAGTCCTAATTTCTCTATCTGGTTGTATTTAAATATTCAGTTAAATTACGGTGTTGTATATTTTAAAACTGACACTTTATTGTGAAAAATAAAGTAATGCATCATGTTTTATGATTAAGCTTGATATATAAAGTAAATAGTATAAACAATGGTTTTTGCCACACCATTATATTTATAATTTATAATTTAATGCTTTTAACAAATATTTTGTTGTTTTTAAACCAAAATCCCAAGTTTAATGTATATTTTAAAGCTGTGGGTGCATCAAATCAAATTTGTTTTATTGAATATGTGTATCTTAATATAACTTTTGTTTTGTAATATTATTTCTATTCCAATAAACTGTAAAAAATAAAATGTATACACATCGCCTAGATCAGGTGGAGGAGGTAAATCAGTCTCTTCATCACTGGATGTAAAATTGTCATCTAGTTTATCACTTTTGTCATTAATTCTTAATCCACTTGTACTTGCAGCCATCAGAAAAATAAACAATACAAAAAGAATAATTCACGCTTTATTTCATCACTATAACCTAGCAACTCAGTTCAAAGTAATAAAAGTTATACATTTTCACGTGAAACTGAGGCCTAAAACTGATTATATTGTTTAGTCGTACCCACATATTTACAATAGATTAAAAACTAAAGCAAACTTGTGTTACGATGTAAACAACAGTAAAAGTATAAAGAGTCTGATTCTCAGTGGCTTGATTAGTTTGTTTACATTTGCAGACACTTCTCAGCTGGAACTTAAGTTGCTCATCAACAAGCCAGTAAATGTACTGCGAAAAAACGGCTGCAATATTGTTTAAATAGTTGAAACTATTCCTGACAGGTAGGAGCACAATGTTGAACAAACAGCAAAGTATGACTTAGTCCATCAGCTGTGCAGTGCCTAGTGGAACGACAGCAGAACGGGCAGTGCCCGTCTTTCATCCGGAAAGGGATAATATGTTCTAATGGTTTACCAGATATCAGTGTGGTCTATGTGCCTAAGGTCTATAATTACAGCCATTAGATGTTCATAAATAAAAGTATAATATTTAATATAAAAGCAAATTGCAGAGCAATAGGAGGTTTCAACAATTTGATAGTTTACAATTAATTGAAAATTAATAACCTATATACACAAATTAGTGTCCATTATTACTCTATCAAGCTTCACTATTTGATTTGTAATAAGGAATGTCAAAAATATATAATCCTATTGTGCTTAATTTATCGCCTGTCTGTGTTTTTAAGAGGAAAAAATATATTTAAAATGAATAAAGGTGAAGGAAAAAACGCTAATAAATTAGAAAGTTCCAAATTTTTAGTAAAATTAAGATCTGTTTTTAAAAAGATTCAGAAAATTATCATACATGTTTCAAAATGGAAGAGTTTATAAAAGATTACAAGTGTAATGAAATATGGGTTATTTCGTATGGACGTTTTGATAACAAATTTATTTTGCTATGGCAAATAGCAATGGAATAGTAGAGGTTTTTCTTAGCTACATCCCTCAGTTAAAATACATTAATCAAGTTGTTAATGTTGTTTAACTGCTGGTTAATTATCAGCTGATGTTCTTATTAACAGTTGGAATTACTCACTGTTGTCATTTTTGGACAATTGATATTACATTTTTTGGATGTACAACATTACATATGTTGTTTTTCCGATTTGATCTTTTAATTTTGTTTTATTTGTTTATGTATTGTATCATAATTATATATATATATATATATATATATATATATATATATATATATATATATATATTGTAACCAGTATAAGCAGACAATAGTTATGTTGCATAATTTTATTATTATGTTGTTTATGTTAAATCAGTTGATTTATTAAGAAAAATCAATTAACGGGAAATTTTCAGTTAATTACATTTAATAGGTCAGTTATTGCTTATTGTTGCTGTTTGAAATCTGTAAACAGTCTTATTAATAGTAAAAAATTATACCTAACTGAAGTTATATAAATTAACAGATTCTATGTTAAGTATTTGGATAAATTAAATAAATAAAAGAAAATTTTATATCATTTCGGCAAAAAATTTGATGAATACAAAGAAATTTAATAAAAAGTGTGCAAATTGATCTTTAAACTGTTGCTAGCTTAAACAATGGGAGTACTGTCCTCTATCTGCTTTGACTGGAACAGAGCTACCTCTCCTTCAAAGTGACATGACTAAGATATAGTGCCCGCCATCCTTCTTCATGGAATATCGACAGGAGGCGGCCGCTACCTTCTGACCTTACATTGTTAATATCATCCTACCAACCCTAGTTGCTGTGTTTTTAGGACAAGTGCAATGAATGGTTTACTCAGCTACTTGTGTTAAATGAATAAAAAAGGTTTTATTTGGAATAAATAATTCTTGTTTTTTGATTAAAGTAAAGAGAAAGAACCTCTTGATAAGTTGAAACACTTCACTAATCTATTCAGTAATTAAATAATGGAAGTGTGTGAATAGGAGAACCCCTCATATCCGTCCTCAGCATAACCAACACCTTGGGTTATCTGACCATTTGATTATCCCTGAAGTTGACCGAAACGGGTAGGCTAGTAAGTTTTGATGTTGAAAGTATTAAAAAATCTACCAGTTCAAAAATTTCTCTGAATCGTTGAATTATATCTCAAAGAATACCAAACTTTAAATGAAAGGACTAACCTTCCCATATCAATAATTATGGTACTGCTAGAACTATGCACTCAATGTAAAATTACATAGAGTTTGAGGGTCAAATTTACTTTTAAGGAATGGCCATGAGTTTCAATTTTTATCAATTTATTTATGGAGGAACTTAAGCAATAAGCTCAGTTCAAACCAAAGATTTGGTGAAGATATGCGAGATTCTGTAAACTAGAATTTGTGTTGAGGAGGTACTAAAATTTTAAAGCACATTTATTTGTTACCCTCATGATATCCTCTAAAAATATATCATCCATTAGTAGAGGAAAAAATGGAATGGTTGTAAATTTTGAAATTGGCACAAAAACTCCTTCATAACCTAAAGGCTACCACTACTCTTCACATGCTATTGGCACCAGTCTATGACCCATCGCTGTCATACTCCACTTTGTCATCTGGCACACCTGGTTCATCTGAGTCTTAATTCTGCTTTTCTAGGCATATTTGGTTATAAACAATGGTAATCCAGGAAGGTCTTTATCCATCATAGAGTTCTCTATCACACAATATTCCGCTGATTCACACAAAGAAATAACCGTAAACTCAACACTGGTATATAACAACAACTGAGGAGCAACCAAAATTCAGTCTATTAAAAATAGTGCTCAAGACACATTGGGCTCGTAAAACAACAAGGCAGAGTGCGAGGCATTCCTCCCATGTGTCACTGGTGATGCTTAGCAACGGTATGATATCTCAAACAATCAATCAATCAATCATTTATTTGTCATATAATTATTACATAATGTTGGAGCATAGCTCCTGTAATGTATGACATGTCAATTTTTCTAAAAGCTACTTAGTCTACTATTAATAAAATATATGATATAATTACATGCAATAGGAAATAAAAAAAATTTTTCATCCTGCCTTATTCATGCTTTTTTAAACAGTTCTGAATTAAAATCTTCGATCTTATATGGACATGCTGTTATTAATATTGCAGTCAGAGAAGAAACAAAACGTAATAAGTTATTTTCTTTTTTCATCCCATCAGGAATAATATTAAATATTTTAATTCCCATGTAATAGGGACTCTTTTCTAACATAGTAAGTTTATGTATTGGGTATTTATAATTAGTTCTATATCTCGTGTTATAATTATGATTTATGATTGATGATGTAAATACTAGTAGATTCTTTTGACGTGACAACGTCTTAAATTAGGTTGCGGCTCGGAGTCACTCATGAAAAAGTGTAACGCCCGGTAACGTTACGATGCCCGTCCAGTGGGTCCGCCGCACGGGATAAAGCAGATAACTGTGGGTCCGCCGCACGGGATAAAGCAGATAACTATGTTTATTCGTGAAAATGTGGAGTGCTTAGATTCGTCATTTACAACAACTACAACAATAAAGGTAAATAATTGTACACTGATATTTCATTATCGTAAACTATGATTGATTGATTAATTGTTAGATTGACACAAAAGTTGAGAAACTGAGTTTATAGGTTATGTCATACTATTGACAAATGTTGATAGTGTTAAGTAAATTATATTAGTTTAAATCACTCTGCAATCAATCGTAATTCAGTCGATTGAGAAGAAACAGCGCGTATTGCTAGTCAAACATTTAAAATAACAAATTATAACCTCTAACCTGTCATAACAGTGCGACCAAACAAACGAACTAAACCGACCAATCACCACACGCAGAGTTAGAATTTAACTGTGTTTAGCAAGAATTTCAAATTCCAATTTTAGTAAATGTTTTATTCAACTTTACCATTTACAATAACAAATTTTAATTAATTTCAAATTATGTACAATGTTTTAGTAAACAAAATATATTTCTATAGTTAAAATTTGTGCAATTCTTATTTTCATTCAATTCCTTGTTCCTATTGTGCAATTTAATAATATTCATATCAATAAATATTCTACCGAGAAAAAGACGTTGTCACGTAAAATCTTCGCCCGTAAAACCGATTTTACAGGCAACCATAATTTTTTTACAAATTTTAGAACTTCCAAAATATAAAGAGCAGGAATTGTCAAAATGTTATTTTTTTAAATACTTCTTTACATGATTCTCTATAGTTTAATTTAAACATGTATCTAATCACTTTCTTTTGTAAAACAAAAATTGAATTCATTTTTGAATCATTACTTCCCCAAAATATTATACTATATCTGATTAAAGAAACAAAGTAACCATGGTATACCATCAGGGCAGTTTGTTTGTCAGTTACCTCTGCAACGGTTTTAATAGAAAAAATGGTTTTACTTAGTTTTTCTTGAAGCATATTAATATGTGATTGCCAGTTCATCTCCTCATCTACGATAATTCCCAAAAATGTGGCTTTCTGTGAAAGTTGGCACTCTTCTCCACAGGGAAAGTTGATCTTATTTATAATGCCATTGGTTTTAGCATGGGAGGTGTGAAAATGAATTAAGTTTGTCTTTGAGCTATTGAATTTCAAGCCATTTTTGCTAAACCAATCATACATGTCTTTAATTGTTGCTTCTGCAGATGACTTTAAAAACTGTGGGTTTCTTTCAGTTGTTATTAATGTTGTGTCATCTGCAAATAATATTAATTTTGACATAATATTTTGAGGAAGATCATTTACAAACGCTAAGAACAATACAGGACCCAATATTGAGCCTTGGGGCACCCCAACAGTAACTGGTTTCCAATCTGAAAAAAAGATTTTCCCTTCTTGGTTTGAGGTTTTCACTCTATGAAACCTATCATTAAGGTACGATTCAAAAAATTTCAAAGATTTTCCACTGAAACCCAATTTGCATAATTTAACCAATAGTAGTTTATGATTCACACTGTCAAAAGCCCTAGATAGATCACAGAATGCTCCAAGAACACTCTGCGATCCATCCAAAGCCCTCAAGACGTGTGACCAATTCAAACACTGCCATCTGAGTATTTTTCCCCTTCTGAAAACCAAACTGTTGCTCAGATAGTAATTTATATTTGTCCAAGTACTCCATGACCTGATTGCTTACTATCTTCTCAACCACCTTAGAGAAAGCTGGTAGTAGGGCTACTGGACGATAGTTTTCTATTAGTCTAGTGTCATCTTTTTTAAACAGGGGCTTGATAATAGCATATTTCATTTTTTGAGGGAAAACACATGTTGTTATTACTAGGTTCACAACATGAGTTAGAGGTTTGATAATATAAGGACTTGCCAGTTTCATTATCGATGTGGGAATTTCATCCCAGCCGTAAGAGGTTTTTGATTCCATTAAATCAATAACCTTTTGGACATACTTTTCACTCACAGTTTTCAAAGTAAAGTTATTGTAAACTTGTCTAGAACCTCTTAAATATTTTTTTGCTTCCTCTATATTAGCTGAAGAACCAATTTTTAGCCCCGTTTCTGAGAAAAAATCATTGAAGCAGTTTGATATCTTTGTTGGATTATGTATAATTTCTCCGTTCACATTTATTTCATGACACATCTTATTTCTCCAACTGCCCAGCTCCTCCTTGACCACCAACCAGGTAGCTTTACTAACATTTTTTGATGATAGAATTAATTGTCTGTTAAATTGTCTCTTTGAATTTTTGATATCTTAATTATATTTTGTTTGAAACTGTTTAAAATAATTTTTAAACGATTCAGACTCATTAACTTTTGAGATTTCAAACAGTTTTCTTTTTATTTTACTGGCTTCTTTCAATTCGTTTGTTATCCATGTTTTTTTTTCTTTTTATTATTCAGAGGATTGACTGTGAATGTTCTCATTGGGAAAGCAGAGAAAAAAAATGATTGGAATGTTGTCAAAAAGCTGTTATACGCCTCATTGCATGTTTCTTTGGATAAACAAGACTGCCATTTTTCCTTTTGCAAGGAATTGCAAAGTAGTTTAATTCTATTTTCATTCTGTAGCATTCTTGTATTTATAATTTTCTTTTTATTCATGGCTTTTTTATTTAAGTACACTGCTTGTGAGTTGTGATCTGATAGCCCTAATTCTATAATTTCACTGCTGATGGATTTTGGATTTACATTTGTTATGACATTGTCAATGCAAGATTTGGTATTCTTAGTAATTCTTGTTGGCCTTGTAAATACAGCTCGACAATTAAAAGACGTTATAACATTCTTTAACATTTTCATCTCCTTATCCTCCTTCAACAAATTTATATTTAGGTCCCCACAAAGAAATATGTATTTACTTTTGATTTCTCTTCTTACTGTTTCAAACAAGTTTGTTAATTTCCAAATGAACTGATTGAAGTTACTGTTGGGGGTTCTTTACAAGGAGATTACAATACACCTTTTGAAACATTTTTCAATTATTAATTCTAGTTCTAAGGCTACACATTCAAAAATAAGGTCTTCTGAAATCTCATTCAAATCTTCCCTAATTGTAATAGGAACATCTTTCCTCACAAATAGACAGACACCCCCATGACTTGAAATTTTTCTTAAATATATTGTAGCAAGTTCATAATCTATTAATTTACGAGTATTTACAAGTTCAAAATTCCAGGGTGAGAGCCAATGTTCACATATACTAATGATCACTGGGTTTAGTTGGTGCGATTCCAAACTTAATTGTAGTTTATTGACCTTTTTTAACAAGCTTTGAATATTTAAATTTAAAATAAACATTTGTTGATTTTTTGTTAATCTGTTACCGATACTAGTTGTGCTTACATTCGAGTTTGAGTGATTGGCTGTCATCCTAAAAAAACACTGTTATCCAAAATACAGTGTTCCTTTACAAGCTCCTTAGTATCTACAATTCCATTGTTTACACTATTGTTGTCATAAGTCTGTGGTTTGTTGTAATCACTATCATTAACACTCTCACTATAATGCCCATGTATCACTGCACCACCACTGCTGTCTGGTAGAGGAGGAAAGCTGCTGATATCCATCCAGCTGATTTCTGCACATTGGTTTGCTTGTAGTGTGTCGCCGCAGCCGTGTGAGGTGTGTGGCCCTGGTACCTCCTGAGCACCATGATGACTTGGCATTGTAGCTGTAGTAGTGGAGAGGAGTCGGTCAGTTCTGGGTGTGGATGTGAAGTCTCTCTTCTGGGCCTGTTGACAGTGTTCAGTTGAGTTCTTTGGCGAGAAGTGAAACTGCGAGTCAACATCTAAAAAGCTTCCACTTGTTGGTATTTCCGATTGGGTTTTCTTCATATTCAACTTTGTACTTAATAATACCACTTTGTTAATAACCTTGCCGAGAATGTCAGAGCCTTTCCTGTTCAGGTGCACCCCATCTCTTGCAAGACAAGAATCATTGATATATTTTCCACTATTTACGTATACCACTTGCAGATCCTGACACAACCATCGTATGTTTTTATTTGTCCTTTGTAGTAGAGAATGGGGTAAACTCCTTCTTCTGATAATACTACTCACAAATATGGTTGTGTTTCCAAATTTGTTTTTGGCATTTTTAATCACCTTGTACATGGCTCCCATGACATCTTCTGCATTTTGTAAGCAATCTAAATCATTTGTACCAAAGTGAAGTACAACGGCTTGTGGGTCTTTTGTCATCTTACCCATACTGTCCATCGCTTGGCTCATTTGTGCAGCAGTTGCCCCCCTAAAAAACTTAAGTTTCGCATTTGGTACAAATACATGTTTCAGCATGGAGTCCCCAAGAATGAGATAAGTTTCTTTCCTTTGTTTTTTTATTTCACCTGTTAGTGTAGGGTTGCTCCAGTAGTACTTAGATTTGTTATTATAAGTTCTTCTAACATTTTTAAGCTTACTGTCATTGGTGGTATTTTCTTCTTTTTCTTAATCACTTAGTTGTTGATATTTGTTAGTCAGAGGAGTGGAGTGCTTTTCTGTAGAGGTTTTCTTGGCTCTAGTACCCTTTCTTTTCTTCACTGTCGTCCAGTTTGAATTTCTTTGCTTTTCCACATCTGGTAAAGTCTTACAAGTCATGTTGATCTCTTTATTAGCATGAGTAGGCAAGTACAAACATTTTTTTATTAATGTTCAGTTTGCTTGAGAGCTTTGAGCCAGCTTCTCTTAAGAACAAGGGGGCTAGATGTGTTGTGTTATTACTGTTTTTATTGTATATAACTGATGAGAGCTGGGCTCTTTTACTCCATATATCCAAGTAACTTAGCGTTGGAATTTCAATTTCATCAATAACTGGCCAATTAGTGATTTGAGCCAATATCATTTCAGCTACAAGTAGCATGTATACTCCACAGTCATAAGTATTGCTTTATTGTGGGGTTGGACAAATCTTCAGATTTACTCTTATATCCAGGTCAATATGCTTGAGCAATTTTTCGGCTAATATTTCAGCTGCCTGTAGGTTGTAGGTCCCTAATGAATCAAAATAAAAGAATTGATTATTTTCTTTAACATACAGAAGCATGCTCCAATGGGTTCCCATGCCTTTACTGTCTATACTATAAGGTCCTTCGCCTGTAAATTGAGCATCATTTACAGGTATGAGTGTGTGATTTTTCCCTCAGGTTCAACTGATTTAGAACTTCCTTGTTGCTATCAAGACATTTCATGACAACCGGGTTCATCAAACAAATGTTGTTACAGTCTATGCAGGTTTCCAGCAGATCAAAATACATTTTAACTGTATCGTCGGTGATCCATTCACCCTCCACTAGTGACAGACTGACCGTTACATCGTTTGTGTTAGATTGTCCAACTTTTAGACTTTGAGATTGAGTATTTTTCTCCAATTTCAGCCTTTTATTTTGTTCAGTTAGTAATTTGATTTCTTCCTTATATTTTTCTTCCCTTTTCAACAGTTCATTTTTTACTATTTCATTTCCCTTTAGTATTGAAATATCACCTTCTTTAATTTTGTTTTCATCCTCCAAAGATCTAATGGTTTTGGTCATACCTTTTAATTCATTTTTGAAGGTATTACGAGCTGTACACATTTCTTTTTCTAGCTTTTCATATGCCTTTATCAACTCACCATATATTTTTTCTTGGAGAAATAGCTTATTTTTTAAAGCGTCAATTTCATTTTTCAGCTTCTTTTCGTTCTCAGAATGCCTTTTTAATTTTATTTCTAGTTCATGTTCTGTTTCCTTCAATTTATCTTCTAGCTCTAATTCATACTGCGATTTCCTTAATTTGTCATTATGTATCTCCTGTTTGAGTTGTTCATTTTCCTTGAGAAGAGCGTTTCCTAACTCTGCTGCTAGGTGTAATGAGCTCTCAAGATCAGGGTTATCCTCATTTTGAAGTTGAATCAATCTGTCAGACATCTCTATCTCTGTGTCATACATAACTGATTCCTTTTTCCTCTGTGCTATTTATACAGTCAAAGCACTTCCAGCATTTCTTTTCTTCTTCTGTAAATTTTTTAATATCAAAATATGAAATATTCAAGCATTTCAAATGGAACCATGTTCTACATGGTCCACTACAACCCAGTGCTCCGTATCTAACATTTCTGTGGCATATTCCACAAGGAAATTTTAAATCTTGATCCTTCATTTTGTATTTATTTAATCTCCTTTAAATTGTTGAAGCTATTTTTGTTATCCCTTATTTGTAGTTTAATATTTTTTACATTAGCATTTATATATATATATATATATATATATTCCCCTGTTAATAGTTCCTGAATGAAAAATGATCACACACAAACAATAGATATATTCTCTATGCAAAAAGTTAATCCATTTTCCTGGATTTGAACTGGGGAACTTTAGGAAAGAAGACTTCTACTCTACACACTGAGCTAATACCCATGAGTTCAAGGTGCACATTAAACACAGATAAGCTGCATGGGCATAATATGATAAGAACTTGCTACCTGTTTTATTTGGAAATCCCAAATATTGTTTATCTTTTTATCTGTCAAAATGACATTCACAAAACAGCTGTTGTCTATTTACTATTTTGTTGTCACAGTATATGATACATATTACACAAAACTTTGGTGATAAATTTTCATTAGAATTAGGTTATTCATTACATTTTTAAGTTATCTTTACTCTAAATTTATACTGTGCTCCATTTTAATACCTAGCTGTATTAAAAACTGTAATTTTATTGGTTAGTAGATGGAAGGTTATAAAAATTGCAAATACTACCACATTTTAACTAAAAAAAATACTGCAATTTTAACATTTCACCAAATAACCAACACTGAGACCAGATAAACATGTCTCCACAACCATTTCCCTGATCATCTCATTGCACTCAACAAAGAAAAAGTTCTGAATGAGTATGGGTGAATGAGATATTCAGTATCTCATCATTACATGCCAATCAGCACTCATACACAGTAGGAAGTCTACAAGAATTGAATTGCATAGTTTAGTTGGAAGTGTGAAGGAAAAAGTAAGCTAAAGCTAAAATTAATATAAAGCCCTAATAAAACAAAAGCAATGCAAGACAAATTCTATTTCGACAACCTTGGCAATAACTACAACTTATAAAATTATGCATCTTTAAATAGTTAAATTAAAATAAATATGTTAAATTATATAACAAAAAAAGACTAAAAATGCTAGTGATAAAAACTCCTTTAAAATAACTTTTAAAGAATCTAACTATTTATAGTTTCCTAATTTCTTATTGCGTTCCCAGCACAGGGTAGCTAGGGAAATTCTGAAAAGGAGTTTAGTGCTTTTTCTCAGTTATATTTCGCTTTGTATGTTTTATTGAATTTTTCAACCATGCATCATTCTTATGACCTTTTTTGTTTCGTAATAATGTTAAGTTATACTTAAAATGGTTCCATGTATGTATATTCCATATGATAAATGTGAATATATTAAAGAGTGATTAATTGTTTTAAAGTAGCCAAATCACATATTTTTGATATTTACCATAATTCATAAATTGCCAATGACATTGCACTCACCAAATTGTCAACATGATTTGTTCTAGCTAGCAAGTTCTGATCAATTTTTATATCCAGGTTGTTATTTTTTGTTTTGCTTAGTTAAAAAATATACAAAATTAGATTTTTATAAGCTTAGTAACAGATTATTAGCATGCTAGAAATATTTTATGTTTGATAAACCTAGATTAGTTGATGTTCTTAAACTTGCCTTTAACAATTAAATTAGTACTGTCTGAATATAAACATGTAGAACTTGTGCTAACTTTCTCCAGCAGACCTCCTAAATACCATGAAAATAGTTAAGGACCCAATTAGTCCTTAACTATTAGTTGGCACCAGTCTATGACCCATCGCTGTCCACTCCACTTTGTCAAAGAGCACACCTGGTTCATCTGAGTCTTAATTCTGCTTTTCTAGGTGTATTTGGTTATAAACAATGGTAATCCAGGAAGGTATTTAATATAAGTAAGTTTGATATTAGCAATTGTATTTTCTTAAGTGTTTGCAATATCCAGAATCATTCACATGTTCAATATCAACATATTGCTCTCTGTATTTAAATAGGAGGAAAACCAAGCAGATTATCTTTTGATTGTATTCAATAAGATTTTACTTTTAAATTGCTATGGGATGAGACACGCTGTTGAAGGCATGGGAGATGTAAAGTGAAACACCTACTACTTTTTCTCCTCTATCTATAACAATCTTTCTTTTCAATAAACTGAATTGCTATAATCACAGGTGATTCATTTGGCCTGCTCCTTGTCCAATAAATTATTTGACTCTGTGTACTTGAGCAGTTTAATTCCATTCTATCTTTAAAATATTTTTTTTAATGATGGAAGCAATGAAACTGGTCTGTAACATGTAAAGTCTTTGACAGTTTCCCTTTTAAAAATAGGAATTATTTTGATGTTTTCAGTTTATTCAGAAAATATCCTGATATGAATGAGGAGTTGATTACATGTACTAATGGTTTTAAAATATGTATTGCTGATTTTTTATTATATTGGTGCTTCATCCAATCCAGATGAGTATTTATTTTTAACAAAAGAAATAACTGTAATAACATCATGTCTTAGGACACCATGACCGGTATTAGTAACAGTGTGAAAGAAAATTGTTATTTTGTCTTTAATTTGAAGATTTCACATTTTTTGGGTGTGATTCAACAAAACAGATATCATATCCAAAATATGTTGATATATAATTATTTTGATTTGAATATCAACAGATTCAACAAAAAAGGTTGAATGTTTCAATGACCTTCAACGGATTATTTATTACCCTGTTTCAACCTGATTACATTCTAAGTTGCTTTGACTTTGGTAGAAGAATTTTTAATTTTATTGCATATTTGCTTTTTTTTGAGAATGTACTAAAGCTTGATTAAGAATGGTCTTTTTTATTCTACGTTATTTTTTTAACCAAGTTTTTTGTCAACCTATTTCTTATTTGAGCTCCAGTATTTTAAGTGTTGAACTCTAAATAGTTCATTTGTAACCCATTTTTGCTTTCTTGTTGATGTTATAGAAACAAGTTTTCTTATAAAACACAAGTTAAAGTAACAACCAAATAAAGAATGAACTACTATACTTCATATTTTTTCTACGCTGATGCTTAAAACCTCCATCCAGCGTTTGTTCGAGATCTGCCTAGCAAAGGTTTTAAAAGTTGATTGGCTAGATATTTTATTCTTTTTATTATGTTATTTCTATATTTAGTATTTAAATGATATACATGTAAGCACTGTCCATCATGATAAGATATATGTGTTATCACAACCCTTGCCTCCACTCTAAGTGAAGTTATGTCAGTAATAAAATGAGTTAATAGCATTTTTTGAAATATTAGTAACTCTAGTTGGGAAATCAATCTTGTATATCATGGTATACATTTTCAATATATTTATTCATTTTTTAAATATTTTATTTATTACTAAGTTAGGAATGGCAATAGGTAAAATAAAGGAAAAATAAATGAAAATTCAAAGCAATATGTCAAACAATAATCAAATTACTTACAAGCTAAATCTTCTGTCACAAAATGGTTTTCCTTAAAAAGTATGAACTTACAGAGTATCCTTTAATACTTAAATATGGTATTTGAGTTTCCTTTAAATTAACTTCACGTAGTAAAGAAGCTATATCTGGTTTTATGACGTTCAAAGTTAACTGTAAATTATTTAAATTTGTAGGAATGCTGAACATATTCGTGTAAAATAGAAAGTTTATTTAAAAGAATAATATTAGCATTTTTTAATGTTTATTGCTTATCATTGCCATTGTAAAAAGGATTAGCCGAAAGATTTAATTTTTTGTAGAGAACCTAAAAAACTACAATAGTGTACGTACGTTTGTATATCTGAGCATTCTCTGGCACTTGTATGTTTAGGAGTGTCTGTCTGTATGTTAGCACTAGATTTCCCTCTCACTTTACAAACACCATAAACAAGAGATGTTCTCCTGTTACTGAGCAACTGACATCAGTGAACATTCCTCACTGAGTGTGTTTGCGTGCGATTGGTGTAGCTGTTGAATCCACTTGCAGTACAGTTTTACTGTGGACTTCTGAAGAAGACCATCCTTAGAAAGAAAGGCTAGCAGAATATAGGGATCCACTGCGTCAGTTATGTGAGAAGGGAAAGAGAAGATCACTAGAAGATAAATTTCGTTTATTTTATTTCAGAGATTGAAAGCTCTCAGATTTCTTTTGGATTTGGAGAGCTATTGAATTTGAAGGTGTTTTAGAATTTCTTCATGGATGAATCAATTTAATAGAATTCTTGTGGATCGTTGCTTCTAGGATACAATCTTGAAGGAAGCTTCAGTAACTGGATTTAACTTTAGTATGTTGGCAGCAAAGAGATCAAAGTTTACTTTGTCTATTATACAGTCTAATGGCAATCAAATAAGTTGTTGAATTTTTAGTTTCAGTGATCAGATTTTTGTTTTGTCTGAATGAATTGTAGGTTTGTTGTTGTTTAGTTTGGTATTCTCTTGTAGGTTTCATGAAATATTCAGTTTTATCATCATACTGTAGATGTTCACACCCAGTTTACCATGCTTTTGACTAGTTAAGTGGAAGTTAATGAGATCAAATAAAGAAGGTCTCCTAAATGCAACATTCACTCCAGCAATCGTATGATGATCATTGTGGAAATCAACAGAAATGCAGTAAGCAAAGGCGAAATTTTTGCTTTTGGAACACATAGCTATCATTTTGTAGGGGACTACCTCTTTCATTTTATAGTATGAGACATATCATTGCAAACCTGATTGTTTGGCTTTATTATTTATTAATAATGTACACAATTTCAATTAAAATTGTACTAGTGTTATTGTAAGAAACTAATCTTGTATAATCATGCAAAGTTTAAACTAAATCTCAGGCCTAAGTAATTAAACAACACTTTATTTTCTACAACCTAAACTTGCAATGTATGTCTCATATTATAGCTTCTACAAGAGTAATGATTTGTGAGATAAGTATGAGACGATGATATGATAGAGAAAATAATTAGTCCTGTCATGTTACTTACAGCTTACATAAAATTAAGATTTAACATTAGTTTTGTTTATTAAGAGATAGATAGTAATATGTCATGAGTGGGATTTTTATTGTATACATTTTGTTTCAGTTTGCTTTAAAAGTGAATAGAAGATTCTGAAATATTTTTTGGTTTGCATAGAGGTTTGAGTTTTTTTAAGCAGTTTAAAAATAATCTCCAAAATAATAATTCAAAATCAATATTATTAAAATAATTTATATTGTGATTTTAGTTATATAGAACTATTATATACATATTTGGTATTAATAGAGATCTCTTGCACTCTTGATGTGCTTTTTGTGGATATTCAAATAAATCCGACAATAGGACTCTGCCCCCAGGTTTCCAAAATGTTATTGTCAATCTTTAGACTATTTTTGTTTAGTTGATCCACTAACCAATTTCATACCAGCTTATTTCTTTAAGATGGTTTACACTGTGTGTGTGTGTGTGTCCAAATGATTCCCACGATAAGTGCTGGCACTAATAAATACTGTGCAGAATAAACTTCTAGTTACAACTTGTTTTGTTTGGATCATTCTAAATATTATTATTCTTGTATTTTTTACAGCCTATACTATTTTAGTGTAAAATT
The DNA here is from genome assembly GCF_021130785.1 of Homalodisca vitripennis. Classification (NCBI taxonomy): domain Eukaryota; kingdom Metazoa; phylum Arthropoda; class Insecta; order Hemiptera; family Cicadellidae; genus Homalodisca; species Homalodisca vitripennis. Next base: position 81,823,107 of record NC_060210.1, on the reverse strand, counting down.
AAGTTGATTTTGTTTAATGAGTTTATTAATTACAACTGTATTAATTGTATTTAATGATGCTGTGAATGAACTGATAACTGTATATAAATTAGGTAGATAGATAAGAATGATAAACTTGGAAACTATATAACAAGCCTCAATATTGTGCATTGTATTTACACATAACATGGTTGTTGTAATTTCTTGACTTAAACATGCCACTACGCTCTGGTATGATTTGTATATTTTAACTTAGATTGTACCCATGTGTTAGGTTTTCGTTATCCACCTGAGGAAGAGATCAGATTCCAGATCTCAAAACGTGTTACCCATTTTTTATCACTGAACAATGGCAAATGTCAGGAAATATCCTGTTTTCTTCACCATCTTCTCGAATAGTATAACCTATGTCCTAATGACTTTCTTGATGACTTTCTATTGGTTTCTAGATTGTGCATACCTCTATAGATAACAATGCCAAATTTGGTGGCATTTTATTTAGCAGCAAGCATGTTGTTTTTAAGATTTAAAAATTTCGTTTAAGTCTCTAGGTGTTTGAAAGTTCCCAATATTTTGTCAGTCAATAACAGCAACTAGAACTGTCCATAGAGTGAAATGCAAAACTTGATGTAATAATGGTCAATGAGTGAAACAGAAACTATGGCTCATGCATTGTTGAAGGACCAAGAAATTTTTGGGCTCTATCACTTTTCAATATATAAACAAACAAAAATTTGGATGGAAATATTATATAGAAACACTATGCATATTTAGAAATAAGAAGTATTAAGGATTTATAACATTATTTTAGATAATTTAATGCAGAAGTCTTAATCATTTTAGGTTTTTAATGATGAATTTCAGTTAAAACTCAACTGTTTTAGGTGGATTATTGACATTATTCGCCAGGGGAACAAAGATGATTTTGAACAGGATGATATTCCAGAAGCTATGCCCAATTATAAATCTGAAATTCTCTCCGCTGGTCTCCAAAGGTAAGCAATTTAGTATAAAGTATTAGTTTTCAGTTACACACGGGTATGTTCTAGTAGATCATGAGTTTATAATCACTGGGTGCAGTCGTACAATGACATAAAAAGTGCTAAAAAAGCAAGAATTTATTTTAGACCGTGTGAGAGGCTGTCACTCTTTAGTAATAAAATCTTCCATAAAAATAAATTAGGTAACTAGAAATTAATTAAATTTAGGTTTCCTTTTTATGTGCATGATAAAAAAATATAGAATTTACTATAGAGCTCTAGTTTTTTTTGCTCTAAAATTGTGAAATGTATTTTGTATCCATTTACTATCTATATTTAAAACTTATGATTACTGCTCTTAAACATTAAGCACCTCATAAGATTTTTTCAGCTAGAAAGTAGACATTTACAGTTTACCACTCTATAAATCGAAGAGGACAAAATGTAACTGTTATTTTTAAAAGCTAACAAGCAAACATCCAACAACATACATTATATTTAGTGACATATTTCAATATGTCAACATTTATTTATTTATTTATAATTTTATGGCCTACATTGGACCACTTTAGTCACTTTATATTTTCTAGTCTTTCTTCTTTTATCCACCCAATATTTCTTCATCCTTTCCGAGCGTAATTTCCTTTCCTCCTCCGGAACCACTCTTCCTATTCGTTGTTTGTTTCTTTTCAGCTGTAGTGTAGAGTATTTGTCATTCAATATCTTCAATGTGTTTGTCTTGTGTTTTAAATCCTCTACTGTAATTTGTAACTCTCTCATATCTTCTTTTAATTCTGTGATCCATTTAATGTCACTTTTACTATACCACAGTTTTTCTACTATTTTCCTGCTAATTCTATTTTCAGGTGTTCTTAACAAATGCTCCAGGAATGATATTCGTTTCTTTTAATATCAACATTTAAATGTCAACATTTAATAACAGAATAATAAATATTCAAAAATTCGTTATAGTTGGTCCTCTGCACTTTTTGGAAATATCTGTGGTTCGACCTCATTGGCCCTCAGCACTTCTCGGAATTATTTGGGGGCCAACTAAATTGGCTCGTGACACTAAAATGATTAATAAACTAGATAATTTAACAAAATCTGAAGAATTACTATTCATAATAAGTTACAATTTTTTTGGCTACATTTGTGATGTCCTCATTTTTTGTAAATAACAAGTAACGTAAGGCTCTACTCTTGGGAATAAATACTAAATTAAATATATACAAGGCGGCAATTGAGTGTTAGGATAACTTTATAACCTTTAAACTACAAGAGATATCATAACCAAATTTGGCATACCGTTACTGGTAATAGTAAGCTAATTTTCTGTGTGTACGGTGATCGGATTACTTGTTGGAGATAAGGAGAAAATCCTAAGTGATAGGCCTATGTTGAGTTGTACATAATTTTAAAAGTCTAGTTGAACTGAAAACAATGCTGCAAACCGGACTTCAAAAAATTGATCCAATTGGAAGAAATTGCTGTTTGAATTTAAAAAAAAAGTTTAATACATTGTACATAAGAAATAACTAATTCTGTATCCCTTACAAGTTGAAGGTAATACTTATTTGAACGAACTAATTTCAAAGCAGGTGTTCAAAATGTTCCCCTTCTGCCATCTGGCAATGTGCTAACTGGTTATAAAAGCTAGATACTACATTTTGAATGTATTCTTGTGGAATAGCTTGAGCTTCCTGTGCTATCCTATGTCTGAGTTAGATCAGATCAGTAGGCTGAGTTTGATAAACTTGGTCATGAGGTAGCCCCATAAAAAGTAGTCAAGCGGAGTTAAGTCAGAGAAACGAGCTGGTCACTTACTCGCTCCACATCTTCCAGTCCACCAGTGTGGGAATATTGTATCTAAATATTGCCTCACATGAATACCATAGTGTGGAGGTGCTCCGTCTCACTGGAAACCTGTTTGGAAGTTCGTGCCAAGACCAGCCTTTAGAACAGGAACTATCTAATTTTGAAATATATCTCAATACTTGTTGACATTTCAATTTCCATAAATGAAAAATGGTCCTATAATTGAATTAAGTATTATACCTCCCCACACGTTAAGTTTTTGGGGATGTCGAGTGTGACACTCTAACATCAAGTATGCGTTAAGATAGTCATTCAATATAACAGTCAACTTATCTGAGAATACAATATTGTCCAAAAGTATTTGGCTTCAGCCAATTCTATTCATAATAATTTTTCAGAATTCCATCCGATGATCAAAATTGTTCGCTCAGTCGCTGCATCAGGGTAACACGGTATTCTTTGAAACCAGACTTCTTTAAAACTTTGCGAACTGATTCACAAGATTTTCCATGAGATTGTGATGCAGTCTAACTGATTAATTTGGATTTACAATGAAAGACCTTTAAAATTATGTACAACTCAACATAGGCTGTCATTAAAGTTTTTCTTCTTACCCCCAACCTCCAGAAAAGTAGTTTACTATTACCAGAAACGGTATGCCAACTTTGGTTGTGGTATACGAGGTATGGCTATTAAGTAACGGGACTGACGCTGCAGTGGAACGAGTGCGCATGTGCCAACCAACAATGACCAACAGCTGTGTAGTTTGAGACTTCCTCTTCAGAATGCAGTTAGTCTCGTTTCTGTAAACAACATCGTTGTGTCATAATCTTCATTTATGTAAGTGTTGTTATTTTGTTTTGCCGGAAAAATGGTTAGCGTAATAATAGAGCAACGAATTGTTATTAAATTTCACGTTAAACATGGAAAAAACCGCTACCGAAACCTATAATTTACTAAAAGAAGTGTATGTTTATCGCAGACTCGTGTTTTTGAATGGTTTAATCGTTTTCAAGATGGTCGACAAGACGTGGAAGATGATTTGCGGCCAGGTTGTCCTTCAACATCAAAAACTAAAGACAATGTCGAAAAAGTTGCTAATTTGATTCGGTCTGACCGACGATTAAGCATTTGTGCAGTTGATGAATCTGTAGGCATTGATAAAGAATGTGTACGGCAAATTTTACATGACAATTTGAAAATGCGAAAAGTGTGTGCAAAAATGGTACCAAAAATTCTTACGATTGATCAACAAGCAGCTCGTAAAAATGTTTGTAATGACACTTTGAATGCCATTGAAAATGACCCAAATTTATTGGAAAGAATAATAACATATGATGAATCGTGGTTTTTTTACTTATGATCCGGAAACGAAGCGCCAATCCATGCATTGGAAGATCTCAACTTCACCGAGAGCCAAAAAAGCAAGAATGAGCAAGTCAAAATTTAAAGCAATGATGATTGTTTTTTTCGACATTCGTGGTATTGTGTACCTTCACTGGGTTCCTGAAGGTCAAACAATTAATCAACATTACTATCTTGAAGGTACTTAATAAACTACGTGAAAGAGTAAGAAAAAAAGACCCGAAATGTGGAAGGACAAATCATGGATTTTGCACCAAGACAATGCGCCAGCTCATTCCGCGTTATCTGTGAAGCGGTTCCTGACCAAGTACAGCATCCCAGTGTTAGAACATCCACCTTACTCGCCAGACCTAGCACCATGCGACTTTTATCTTTTCCCTAAGGTGAAATCTGCATTGAAAGGTGCGAGATTTGAATCTGTAGAAGCTGTTCAAGAAAAAGCGGCAAGACTCCTGAAAGAGTTGACAGAAGATGACTTTCAGCATTGTTTCCAACAATGGAAAATTCGCATGGAGCGTTGTAGGGATAGAGAAGGGGTGTATATTGAAGGTGATAATAAGTAATTATGTTTAAAATGAAAATACATTTTTTTACAATATCAGTCCCATTATTTAATAGCCATACCTCATATAGGATTGTCTTACAATTTTATTTATTTAAAATGAGTTTACTTATTACTATTATAATAGTTACTTGATTTGTGGTTTTTTATTTTTCAGGCAGTGGGAGATTGAAAAAGAAAGAGCTAGAAGGAATAGAGAAATTCCAAGTTTTATAAGAGCAATCATAGCAGAATTTGGTATCGGATTTCTTGCAATGAGTATTTTACAAATTCTCAAAGATATAATTTTTGTGTGAGTAATATGTTTGCAAATTAGTTTGGTTTTACACAAAAACATATTTAGAAATCAGAAATTTATTTTGAATTGTATTAGTGTTTGGTAAATTCTGATTTTAGTTTTAATTTTATATGTTTATGTATTATAAACCCTGATGGCTTAAAAATTTCAGACGTCTGGGAACGTGAGTGTCTCCAGACACTCCTGTCTAGAATGATTTCTTGCATAGAAAAAAACCCATGTTGAATCTTAATTATTGGCTGATTTGAATTTGGTCTTTTGTCTAAAGAAAACATATGTTTTGAGTAAAATAATTTTAATATTTACAATGTAATTTTTATTTGATAAAGTATGCACAACTGTCAGCTTACTAGTATTTTTCCCTAACAGAGTGTTGAACCCCTATTTGCTGGGACGTCTGTTAGAATACTTCACACCAACTAGTACAATGTCCTACTCTGAAGCATTGCTGATAGGACTGATCCTCTGTATTACCAATTGTCTTGTTGGTCTCCTCTATGTCCACTTTATGAATCTTGCTGTACTCTTCGCAGTTCGGGTCCGTGCATCTTGTATAGCTGTGGTGTATCATAAGGTATGATATGTCAGTGTTGTCAACTCTACTTCCTCAAATTACTTCAATCTCACACTCTGGTCTATATATCTCCTATATCTGTTTAAAAATATTTAACCCTTTGACTGATACGCAACGATATATCGTTGTGAGTGAATTTACCAAAAAGTGATACACAACGATATATCATTGTTGATGTTTTGGGCAAAAATTGATATGCAACGATAAATCGTTGTTGCATCATAAATTTATTTCAGCGTTATTATTTTGCCAAATAAATCTTACTATATCTCAATTGATAGGGAAATATATCTAATTAATTTAAAAAATAACAATCATCCTTTTATATTCTACGTTTCGACATCGAACTTTAACTAGGAAAATATGCTGTGGGTCAGAAAACCTATATGAGGAAAGGGCCTCTCCTATAAAGGCCGTTTCACACCGCGGTCACACTATGTAACGTTACTTAAAGTGACAGATGTCGCGTGACAGACGTACAGTTCACACCGCCACCGACGTCTGTCAGATACTGGGACAGTGTTTCTGCTCTGTCAGTCGGTTTAGTTTAAGCAGGTAACATGGCAAGTGGTTCGTAGTGCGATAGCACGTTTACTAAAAATGTGCCTTGGTTGGATGACGGCGATAGTAGTTCGAGTAGTGAAGAGGAACTCATGCTGTTGTATTCGGTTACAAACCGAACGCACTGGGTGCACCCTATCAACCAAAGACAGTGCGGCGATTATCATCATCTGATGAAGGATATGGAGCTAGATGATGACAGATTCACAACATACTTTCGGCTATCTAAACCTGAGTATGAAGAGATCTTAACATTGATATGTAACGATATTAGTAAAAAAGATACCAACTACTGGAGATGTATAACCAGCAGAGAAAGTTTGGCACTATGCGCCAATCTTACCAGGCGTTAAGATGGTAAGTATACTAATCTTAACGACGAAAGAAGAATTTTCAACTATAGACTTTGTAGAAGAGTAGTTTAAAATGCTTTTGTCATTCTTGCACAAAGATAGCGTATCTACTTCAGACCCTTAAAGTGTAAGCTGCACTTAGTAAACAAGATAATCAAAGCAACAGCCGTCCTCCACAATATTATCTTTGCTCAAAGGGATCATTTTCTCCAGTACTGACGCCTGAGGAAATTTTAGAAGCTTATGACAAAGCATGAAAACCTATTCCTCGTTATGGTGCTGAGGCATCTAAAGAAGCTACCGGGATAAGAAATCACTTTGTTAAATACTTCATGTCCGAATAAGGAAGTGTGCCATGGCAGTGGAACCACATTTAATGATAACCAAAACAACAATTAATTGTTCTAACAATTTGTATGTATTCTGCTCTTGTGTATGATTAAGATTTAAAAAATGTGTTTGCTAACAGTTTGTGGCATGTAGTAAGAATGATTATTCTACTGTCTGTATATGAACATTATTTAATATGTAATTTTCCGTAGAATCACTTTCGTATAAACATAATGCCAATTTGTAATTAACATGTGTTTTTCTTTTTTTAAGTCGTGTTTTTTACCCTTGCGAGATTTTGTACTAAATTTAATTTGGGCTGTTCATTAAAGAGTATAAATAATACAAATTTATGCTAATATTAAAGCCAGTGAAGTAGATATTGACACCACACATTTATGTTGCCAATATTATTAAACTATTAAACTCAATTATGAAGCGTTATATTGAAAGTTTTTAAGCTTGAACAAGTGCAATTAAGAACTGCTTACTATTTTGTTCCAGTTGCTCTGCTATTTCACCCATGCTGTATCTTTTAAATTGCTGTCTCTATACTCCTCCAAATCTGTATTCTACAGCAGTGGACGCGTTCTGACAGCATCAATTAATTGTTCCATAATAAATAACAAAACTAGCAATCCAGCTTCTTGTAAAGAGTTACAGCACGAAACTGCGCGACAGGTCTGCGCATGCACGAGGCCACAGACATCGACAGATGCTTTGAAAAGATCGCTCTCGGAGCGATTCCGCAGATTCGTCTGTCGACGTCTGTGGTGTCTGTGAGGTTCTGCGAGGTCGGTGTGAATTACACCATTTAAAACTATGGAAACAGATCTTTTGAAAAATCTGTCACATTACGTAACGTGACATAGTGTGACCGCGGTGTGAAACGGCCTTAATAATGGCTCATAGAGAGAAAAAATCAAACTCATCTCAGTTTTTGATTTTGTCTACTGACTGCCAGGCTGCCTCAGAGACTTACTCCATCAGAAGAAGTGGACATGTATTGATACGGACCAAAAATTGCTCGTCAGTACAATAAAGGTATGGGGGGTATTGACTCAACCGACCAGATGTTGTATATGTACATGGATGAGCGGAGGACCATGAAACATGCCAAAAAAGTAATATTTAATGTTTTTGGACGCATGGTGCTGAATGCATATGTGTTGTACAAGTTAAATACAACACAAGTCCAACTGAAGAGGGCTGAGTTCATGAAAGAAGTGATAGGAGATCTTTCTTCGGAATGGCTTGCAAGTAAGCAAATCCCGCAAAATCTCCAGGGTGGTGGTGATGGTCCATCAGTTAGTTTTGGACTCAGGAAATTACCTGAGAAGAAGGAAAAACTGTGCTGAACCTGTTCAGGTGACAATCATCCTGTAGGAAAGAAGCGTAGGTCTCGGACAGTGTGTGTAAGGTCTTGGTGTACATGCTGAATGCCTCGGCAAGCATGTTTGCCACTGAAATTATAAAAACTAAAAACTGTAAATATTGTAAATAATAACTTTTTTATTAGTGTTGTGTTTTGACAATAAAGTGTATTTTTAAGACAGGATTCACAAAAAAATTTAATTAATATAGAACATTCAATGTGTTTGACTCCAGATTTCCAAACAGATTGCCTCGAATTCACGTAAGTAAATTTTTATTATTTTACCAATAAGTCATGCATTTTTTAACTTATATGCTTCAAATTTTCTGGATTTGTTGACAATAATACGTACTTTTAGAATAAATTACTGTCAATAAGAAATTTCAAAAAATTATTTTAGTTTACTACTGACAAAGTAAGAAAAATTTTTTTTTTATAAATAAAAAAAAATATTTTTAAGTAATTTTTTTGGCTTTTTTATATTTTTTCCTAATAGGCCATTTAAATGTCTAAATAACAAAACTACTTTCAAGTTTCTATTATATTACATAATAAAGCTACAAATTATCTAGTAAAACACTACAAAAAAGCTAATTTTAGCCTATCAATTAAGGGATAACCCTGTTAAAAATCATATCAATTTTGGAAAAAAAAATAAAAAATTGTTGATCAGTCAAAGGGTTAATGTTAATTTACTTGTATATTGTGATTAAATCTTTTAAACATTTCTTAAAAGTCAATATTTTGAGACATTATCTAAGTATGAACAAGTCAGAATCCATAGATAAAATTTCCTCTTAATAGAAAGGAAAATTTTAACCCTTTGCTCTTGGTTTTCAACTTATATGATTGTCACCTCAACTTGAGGGACTTTTATGGGTGACTATGGTAGTTCTCTTTGTCAGATCAAAGGATTATCATCATGTCCAGTACCTCAGCTCAGCTGACTACAAAGCGTAGACCCCACAATTTTTTAGTTAAGCTCAGCCGGTCATTACCGGTAAGCGCTGTAATCAGCAAAATAAGCAAAATAAACTAATATTTTACCATTTGCAGCACTTATCATACCAAACATTGTTTTTTTCCGAGTGTCAGGACCACTGTAGCTGCTATAGTATGTGTATACCGGCTATAATTTTATTCACATACTAGTACATAGGTGGAGCCATACACCAAAATATGGAAAGAGTTTATATTCTTGTTGGTATTAGGAACCTATTTGAAACTAATTGAATCTTTATTTAGCAATAAGTTTGAAAAAGAGAACACCCTGATCAAGGGTATATCAAATATAAAGGGGATTGATTTCAGTAAAAGTCAGAGCTTTATTGGACTAAACTTATGAAATGAGTTATTTTTCTTCCACCCTTGGACTACATTTTTCCCATCAGTTTGGGATTTTTTTAAATTCCATTATCGTTAAGACCTTTTGGACCACAAGTCATTGGAGCACAAACACTTCCACCACTTCGTTGCTATCAAAACGTTGGCCTCCATGCACTTCTTTGAGGGGTCAAAAAATATGAAAGTCACAATGTGACAAATCTAGGCCATAGAGTGGATGTTCCAGTGTTTGTCATCCTAATGCAACCAATTTTTATCTCATGGTGTTAGCTGCATGTAAGCTGGTATTGTGCAGAAAAATGTTACTTCTGGCCAATTGCTGCTTCCTTTCTCTTGAAATGATCATTTTACAGCATCCAGCACTTCATAATAATATTGAGCGTTGTGGTTTCAAAGAGATTTGTGCCGATTTCTCTTAATGAGATTGTAGACTGCCTCAATGTTGACTTTGGTTACAGTTGTCCTTGGGCGATAATCGTGGCTCTTATTCATAACATTTTCACGTCCATCAGATAATTTTTGTCAAGCAAAAACACATGGATTCATGACAGGGTATTGTACCTGATCTCTACCCATGTTCACTGTAAAATTTTGGTGGGGCTTAACTTTTCATTCAACAAAAACTTTGTTATAATGCACTACTCCACAAAGACATGAACTTCCTGTTCACGCATGATTTACTTTGATTGTAAAGGAATCCTAACAGTACAGGCTACCAGCTCGTCAACCCATGGTAGGGCAATGACTCTTTCGAAATTTTTAGATAACCAGTGTCATTTATATTTGACACATCCTCGTATTTCTAATATTAAACTTATTTCTTTTGTTGGTGTCATAGCCAAACTATTTGAGTGGGGTATGTGATATTTATGTAAAAGGTTCAATCCCACTTTTCTCTGATATTTATCAGTAAGCATTTATCTTGAACTGTAACATACAGCTTTAAGCTGTTGATAATTAAGATATTTTTTCACTAATCGCACATGCTGCAAACTCTGTAGTTTAGACTGACCATCTGATCTTGTCTTTTTCGAGACAGTCCCGATTTCGGAGATTTAATCTCAGATTTCTTAAAGCATTACCGGGACTTTCATTTTTTCCAGTTTCAGATATGGTACAGTAGCTTGTTCCAGCAACAAAATATATAATTCTAAAACTCTTTTGTAGTCCATCCAACCTGCAAGAGAGGCTTGCAGTGTTAGCATATACAGGTTGTCCAAAAAGTCCCGGGTCCGTTAAATATTTTTCAAAATATTTAAAATAGAGCTACAAAACCTTACACAAAGTTACTGGACATAAAAATCTATTTTATCACATATTCAGTGATCCGCTACTCCCTCAGGGGGGCGGCCCGCTAGGAGTCAGAAGAAAATCTTAAATGTAAGCATAGGTTGATATGCATATCAAATAAAAGATGCTCGAAGTGTCCGCCTTCTGTTGTTTGACAATAAGCTAATCGGTGATAAAAGGCCTCCACAGCGTGTTGTAGTCCTGTTTCCTCACGTTCCAAATCCGTGGTTTTCTTTTATAAAAAAAAAGAACTAACCCTATCTTTAAGAAAAAGAAATCCAAAGAAGTTAAGTCGGGGGAATGAGCGGGTCATTCAATGGCACCTCTCCTTCCGATCCACCTTTGAGGGAACATAACATTTAAGTAATCCCTTACAATATTCCTGTAGTGCGCGGGTACTCCGTCTTGTTGAAACCAGATTTGAGCCAAGTTTTCACCAACAATATTTCGAAGAGCTGGTATTATACGGTTTCTGAGCATGTCAAGGTAAGAAGCTCCGTCTAAAGTTCCGTTGATAAAAAACGGCCCCACAATTCTTCCACGTAATATGCCGGCCCAGACATTCAACTTTTGTGGGTGTTGCGTGTGACCTTATATCATCCAGTGCTTATTACTATCAGTCCAGTAACGGCAGTTGTGTTTGTTTACATTGCCATTTAACATGAATGTAGCCTTGTCTGAAAATACAATGTCATTTAGAAGGATTTGATTTGTACCTAACTTGGTCATCATAATTTCACAAAACTAAAGACGTCTGTCAAAATCGTCTTCGTTTAGTTCTTGGTGCAATGTAAATTTGTATGGTTTGAAACCATTTTTATGCTAAATGTTTTGAACAGAGCTTTTGGACATATCATGATTGCCTGCAGCCGATCTGAGCGTTTCATGAGGATTCTCAATGAATGACTGAAGAACTTTCACACTCGAATCCTGATCGGTTGCACTTGGTGGATGACCACTTCTAGGAAGATTAGAGATAGTTCCATGAGTTACAAAACGGTCTATTATTCTCGTAACTGTTGATTTTGATATTGGGTTTCGGTTTGGAAATGAGTCATTGAGTAGGTGTTGAACTTCACTGTAAGACCGTGTTAAATCCCCCCAACCACGCATCACGAATATGGTAACTCTCTCACGTTCACTAAGTGCCATAACAAAGACAAGATAAAACTAAGTTGAAACAAATTAAGAGTAAAAAACTGATATGGTCTGTCTTTACTAACGAGTAGAATGCCACTAATAACGTCTAACTAAAGCAAGAATGGTTACTGCCTGCGGGAATACCCCTCAGAAATAATGAAACTTATTATTCCACAACAAAAATTAATTGTAAACAGTTTTGGGTTAGTAAAGTTAAAATCAAAAAGCTCATCAGTGTATTTTTTACATTAACCTAAGTTGCAAACTCTAACCATCTTTGAACGGCTGTCATTTTTGACTCGGTTATCCGTTTGAGGTTGGGTTTGTGGCTCTGTACTCTACTAATAAAGACCTTTAATTTGATATGCATACCAACCTATGCCTACGTTTAAGATTTTCTTCTGACTCCTAGTGGGCTGCCCCCCTGAGGAAGTAGCGGATCACTGAATATGTGATAAAATAGATTTTTATGTCCAGTAACTTTGTGTAAGGTTTTGTAGCTCTATTTTAAATATTTTGAAAAATATTTAACCGACCCGGTACTTTTTGGACACCCTGTATAATGATTTACATTTTACTTGTTTCCTTGGCTTTAACCTTTTACAATATATCATTACACATGTATTATTTTTTCAAATCAAATTCAGTGTGTAGATTGTATTGTCTGGCCACCTAAGTAGCAGTGAGTAGAATATAGAGTAGCTGTAATATATGAGGGGTAGGTGTAACTATGCGGCTATTGCCATCTCCCTCATATTCTATCTCAGAGACTACTGTTTTCGTATTAGTAGCAGTAACATTGACGTCCTGGCTCCTTACAAGTTGAGTGTTTTAGTGACTGAAAATCAGAGTGTTTTAGTTTAGCCTACTTGATTTTGTTGACTGTATAGTAATTATGTTTTGTGATTTATGTTGCTAAGTTGAAAAAAGGAATGGTTACAGAAAACAAGTAAATGTTCTTTTAATGCAGATCTATAAAAAAATATCCTTTTATTAAAAAATGTATCTCTATTTCAGACGTTTGTTGTAAGAAATGTGTTTAAGGTTTTAAAATAAACCATAGAAAACAATCTGATATGTAAACCACAAAAGTAATGAAAAGCACAAAAAACTATTACTTCTGTTATATAAGTTCATAATTTTTTAAACTAAAGAACCTATTGCAAAAGAATTGTGTGTTCTGATGAGGGCGCTTTTGCTTACCACACATAACTGTTTATTGTATTGTTTAAATTGTGTATAGTGTTTACGGCTCAGTCAGTCTGCACTCGGAAGCACCTCATCTGGTCAGATCATCAACCTTGTGTCCAATGATGTTGCCCGATTTGAATTTGTGTCATTCATGCTAATGCCAATGATCAGTGCACCTTTTATGTCAATTATTCTGACATACTTCATTTATAAAGTTGGAGGACTAGCCAGCTTAGTCGGTGTTGGAGTACTTCTTATTATCTTGATAATTCAATGTAAGTATTAGCTATCAAATTAACATATGTGATATTTAACACTGTATTATTCTATTATGATAATGTTGACTTATGTTGTTTCCCTAGAGTTTCCCAGTATGCCAAGTTGTTGTACTATGTCATTTATCAGATTAAAAACCTAAATTTGTTTAAAAATATATTCACCATATTTTGTATTAAATTTATAGTGAATTTATATAGATTAAAATAAAATAATGAGTCAAATAAATTATGTTTTTAACACATATTTTGTATTCACTTTAAATTTAAAAATTTGGGTTAAATTGAATTCAACCCTTTATTAGGTTAAAAAATTATTAGATATATGATCATAGAAACAAATGGTTTTAAAAGATTTTATTCTTAGATGAGTCTAAACTGAAAACAATTTCAAAGGATAATGCACAGCGATCGATCCTACAGTATTAGCAATTAGGAATTGCAGCTGAACGGCACCTGCCGTTTTTTATCCTAGGTTATTTACTAACATCTTATACTCAAGACTAAGCAATGCTCTGACATTTTCAGTATATTATACGTTGTTTGGTATCATTTTTGATATGATATTACAATGTATTTATACTACTCAGTTTAGGATAAAATTACAGCTAACAAACATTTGGGCCCCAGCTGCAGTCACTATTTGCTAAAACTATAGTCATGGTTAGAAGGAAAGAAGGGGAGAAGCTGTTCCACAGTACTGCATCTGTAGACCTGACGAAATACATAGGAAGTAATTGAGAAGGTCCTCAGTTGGACTCTGCACATATACAACTTTGTAAAAACCTAAATACAGGACTGAATGTTAGTTAAAATAATCAATGAAGTTAATGATTATGTATCGCAGCAGCAAGTGTTGTATTATGAGGTGTATCCCTGCTATTCAAGTGTACAAAATCTGCTAAGATATCTTGTTTATTTAAAAGGTGTGTACAAATTTTGATTTGTTTACAGTCCAGTTGAACAGCTTTATATTAAAATCATAACTGTAATATCTTATCACTCCATATAATTGTGCAAGTGATAATGTATGAAGTTGACAAATCCCTTTGATCTACATACCCGAAACACTTGTATGCTACAAATTTCTTTTTATCAGCATTCAGACTTTCAGTAAAATCTTCCTACACGGAACAACTTTTCAACATGCTGCCTGATGACATCAAGTCTCAAGAAGGGATCCTGAACTTCAAGAAATTATTAATTTGGCTGATAAGTGACCCCTTTTCCATAATTGACGACTTTCTAAACTCAGTGGAATATAGCACCACAAAACTTTATCTAGAAATGTTCTGTTCTGTTGAATGTCTATAAAGAAGAAAGTCTTGGGGAAATCATTATGATATTGCACCTTTTAACTTGAAACAGCTTTATTATCATGTTGTAAAAAACAATGATCACTTACTTGACTAATGAAAAGTTAATGGCTGTCATGTAATTGGGATCTTTTGTGAAAACAGAGATCCCAACTTGAAAACTTTGAACGAGAAAATCTACTCCTTTCCCACCAATCTGTTCATCAAAAGCTGTATATATATATATACAGGGTGTATATTATGTCTGGAAACACCCAAATATATCCTTTAATAATTTAAATATAAATTTGAAACCTCTTACAATCGTGATAGAGATTGGGCATCTACTTTTTGGAACAATGTTTTGTTATGGTCACACCAACGGGGGACGTCCTGCCGAGGGTATCGTGAATATTCTTAATGGAAGCCTATACCTTGTGATACATAATTTTAAAAGGTAATAGCTTACTGAATTGAATGCCACAAACCGCATCTCAAAGGAATTATTCTATCAGAAAATAGAGCATTTTTAGTATTGAAAATTTACTGATGTTCAACAATGTAATTTTAACATGGTTCTTGCCACAAAATGTGTTACACTAATTTTTTAGCATTTTTTAAATGTTCAATTAAAATAAAATAAACAATTTATTTTTAAGCTGGTTTCATTAGTACAAATTTTACCAGTTTTTATTACAATGAATAAAACTTATGAGTCACTTTCTCTGATTACTTATGAATCTGTACTTGGTGTTTTCCAGTCAGCAGGAAGGTTTAAAGAGACAAAGGTCACTAGCCTATGAGAAACATTATTGTGTTATTAATCATCTGGTCTACAGGTTTCAGTTTGTTGAGCATGGAGCTTTCACTAGACAGGTCTAAGCTTGGGAATTACAAATGGACAAAGGTCATATCATTCCTGTCGAGTTAATCAGTGTCTCTGAAGCATTGCTGTCAACAAGTTATCTAATTACAGTAGTTCAGTTTTTATTTGGCATTTTAATGGAATTGTCTGAAAGAGAACGAATTACTCTGTTGATGATGCGAGGATATGGCGATCGTCAAAGATCTTATCGGGAAGTTTGTAATTTGTTTAATGACACTTTCCCAGAAAGGAATCCCATAAGTGTTTCAAACAATATCAAAAACTATTGAGCGTTTTGAAAATGACAGGGAGTGTACGTAATCGGCCAAAAAGTCGGGGTAGGATACAATCTGCAACAGATGAAGAACATGCACTAGATGTTTTGCAAACATTTATTGAAGACCCACATACATCGCTCAGAAAAGCTGCACAGCAACATGATATGCACACCTATGTCTGTGAGTAAGATTTTGAAAATTAATAAATACAAACCATTTAAAGTTCATTTAGTCCAACAGTTAAGTGAGGATGATTACGACAGAAGAGTTGAGTTTTGTGAACTTGTGATGCGCAAATGTGATGACAATAGAGATTTTCTGACCAACATACTATTTTCTGATGAGGCAACTTTTTTCCTAAATGGCAATGTTAACAGGCACAATTGCCGTTACTGGGCTAGTGAAAACCCACATTGGATTACTGAGTCCCATTCACAGCAACCACAAAAAACTGAACGTATGGTGTGGAATTTTAGGTAACAAAATTGTTGGACCCTTTTTCATCAATGGAAATTTAAATGCCGAACTTTACTACAATATGCTCCAAAATGAAATAATCCCAGGCTATTCAAATTGCATCAGGAGAATACTTTGATAATGTATGGTTTCAGCAGGATGGTGCTCCACCCCATTATGGGAGACAGGTAAGAGAGTATTTGGATTTAAGGTTTCTCATAAATGGATTGGCCGAAGAGGAGAAATCGAATGGCCTCCAAGATCTCCGGATTTGTCACCAATCGATTATTTCCTATGGGGTCATTTAAAATCCAATGTTTATAGAAGAAAGCCTCATAATTTGGAAGACCTAAGAAACAGGATTATAGAGGAGATTGCTTTGATAACTGAAGAAATGTTAGGCAACTCTGTCGAATCATTTTACACAAGATTGGCTCATTGTCAAAAACCGTAGAAGGAACACAGTTCGAACAATTGCTTTGACACCAAATGCAGGTAAAACGTTTGTTGTAAGACTTTTCTAACAGCATACATTATTTTTTATTTGTAATAAGAAATCAATAACATAAGTATTTCCATAATTGTACTGTAATAAAAACTGGCAAATTTGTGCTAATAGAACCAGCTTAAAATGAAATTTTTGTTTTATTTAATTGAACATTTAAAAAAATGCTAAAAAAAATTAGTGTTAACACATTTTGTGGCAAGAACCATGTTAAAATTACTTTGTTGAACATCAGTAAATTTTCAATACTAAAAATGCTCCTATTTTCTGATAGAATAATTCCCTTGAGATGCGGGTTTGTGGCATTCAATTCAGTAAGCTATTACCTTTAAAATTATGTATCACAAGGTATAGGCTTCCATTAAGAATATTCACGATACTCTCGGCAGGACGTCCCCGTTGGTGTGACATAACAAAAACATTGTTCCAAAAAGTAGATGCCCAATCTCTATCACGATTGTAAGAGGTTTCAAATTTATATTTAAATTATTAAAGGATATATTTGGGTGTTTCCAGACATAATATACACCCTGTATATAGATATACACAGATATATAAGATTGTTAAATTTTCCAAAACATAATATTTTTTGTAATTTTTAAGTGATTTTGTTTTTCAAACACATGGATATTTCTGGATTCAAACTGATATTATTTTGAACTTATACATCCCTTAAAGTAGGGGTCTAATATTCCTATTGTTTAATATATTTTTGTTGTCATAATATTGCCAATCGTCTATTACATGTAATTTTTAAGTCGAAAATAAAGTTGCTTGTATTTTAATTTACATAGTGAAATTTGCCTTGGTATTTTTTGTTTGTGTAAAAATATAACTTAAATATAAAATTTTCTTACATATTTATTATTAAAGCCTTATACCCAAAAGTTGCTCGTAAATTTAGGTAGTTTTGAATTTGGGAAAAAATTTGGGTAAGTTTGAATTTTCATGTAATTTGACCTCAAATCCTATTTATTTATTACAAAATTTTAAATTTCTACTATTTATACATGGGTAAAAATTAAATCCAGTTAATGTATCATTGAATGAGTGTTACAAACATGTGAACAAAAGATCCATTATACAAGATTGTTGAGGTAACAAATAGTGAACAAGGATTTTAATTATTTGTTGTAGTTATCAATGCCAATATGACTGCAAATTATCGGATCCAAGTTGCCAGACAGACAGATGAACGAGTCAGATTGATGGATGAAATCGTGCTTGGCATTCAAGTGATCAAGTTGTATGCGTGGGAGAAACCTTTTCAGATCTTCATTGACTACACAAGGAAGTATGTTTGTCATAACATTTCCTATTATTTTGTAAAAAAGTCAATTTCCAGATTATAAGGGGTGATCAAATTGGCAGTGATTCAAGGCTGATTGGTCTAAGATCATTTAAAAATACATACAAATATAGCACATTTTGAAAAGTTTAAAATTACTAATATGTAGCCAGATTTAATTTGTTAACCTGAATCTGAAATTAAAAACATACATTAAACAAATGTTGTTATTGACTGTGAATTTCATGTTATGTATTTATGGATTGTATTAATTTGGACCCACCTCCACGATGTTAACCTCAGCTGTGTATTTATGTTTGTCTTTGCTAGTAATATATTTTAAGTTTTGAGGATGTTGTAGGTTGGAGTTGAATATTCTTCGTAAAGTATCTTATCTAAGGGCAGCCTTCATGTTCTTCGTAGTATTCTCTTCCAGACTGACGATATTCTGTGTTCTCCTCACATTTGTTCTGTGTGGTTTACAACTGGAGGCTGTATCTGTAAGTTACTACATGTGCTATGAAAAAAATACAGTATATCCATAAACAGGAATTCATGTTTACATGTTTGTATTCAGCATTTATGTATTCCATCATGAGAGAGATGAACAAAAGCCTTGACTGAGTTGGCTTGTCCAACAGTTAACAGCTCTGACCATGATTAACTGTTACTTTTGTTTGGATTAGTATTTTTGGATTTATGTAAAAACATAACTTTAATAGAAAATGTTCTTATGTATTTCTTATTAAAGCCACATAGCAAAAAATTTTCTCATGAATTTGGAGGACAATGTGGGTATGTTTGAATGTTTCCTGTGATTTGTTGAGGAAACAGTTATAGTGAACAAAAGTTGTAATAGTGAGTAATAGTTATACTAATTAATGCAAATATGACTGCAGGTTATTTGATCCAGGTCACTAGACTGACAAAATAATGATTTAGACTAATGAGTGTAACTTATTAAGGATCTTATGGGATTCTAATAATTTTTTATCTTATTAGAATCCCTATCTTCTAAAGTCTACCATATTACAATGTGTATTAAAAACACAAAGCTTAGTTAAACTCGGCATATCATAAAGAAGTACTTTGTGTTAATTGTTAAGTTTTTGCTGTTGTAGAAACATTCTCCCTGTTGTAGTCCAGGAGCTGAGAGCCAATATGCATTGCCTAAGCACACATACTAGTTTTTCTTGAAATTTATAGAAAAAGTTGCCATAAGAGAGAATTTTATCATCATCTGCATTAGTTTTGGTAGAAGTCAAAATGCGAGGGTATTAATAGGATTAACATATGGAAGAGTAATTTTTTTATTTAATCATATTTTCCTTGACACACATTAAAAACCAACAAGACAAATAAATGTTAAATCAGTGTCAACTAATCACATACCGACTCTGAAAGTGGTGACATTCGGTCTCGTTATCTGGTTGTGTGACAGTGATAAAACTATTTATTTACACATTTAAAAAACCTGTTTTAAGTACTTATGCTCAAGTTAAAATTTCAACCAAAACTAGTGTGGGTGAAGATTGTTTTTACTTATTTAATGAATTATTGATAACAAACTATTAATAATTGTGGACGATGCTACTGTATGCCTTCCCATCTTACATCCTATCTCTTCCTTTACCTTTTTCCTACCTTACAAAATGTAAACTTTTGAATTTTATATGACACCAAAGTTTTGTTTATTTAAATTAATCTTCAGTAACAGGCTAATAGAAAAATCAATTATAAAATATTGTAATTTCAAAAATTCTAATGCTGTATTTTAAAAGTATTAATTTGTTTGCAGATATTTGTACTGATGGTATACTTTTCTCAGTTGGCTGGTTCTATTACAGCTCTTGTAACAAGAGGATTTGCAGAGATAGCTGAATGTATGGTTTCTATTAGAAGAATCCAGGTAATTTTGGTTCATTTGAATAGTTATGTTCAATAAAGATTTTAATTTTTTTTGCATTGAATGTCTTCTGTTTCAATAAGAAGTTCTTAATAAGTTAAGTTAATAAATAAACAGATTTCATATTTTTCCCATCATCAATCCCAGTTTTCTATAACTAGTTTGAATGAGTCTGTTCTTGTCTTTGGCCGACCATACGCCTAGACTAAATTATTAGTATTATATTTGTTGTGTTGAGTGCCTCCATATGTGCATATTAGTTTGTTTATGTAACGTGAATGGTGGTAGAGGAGAGGACATGCGGCATAGTTGGGCTGTACATTACTGAATACTCTACCATATTACACCAGATATCACCAACACACAGAATACTACTTCTCAACACATCAGCCAGTACAGATTACTCAATACTATGATATTAGTTGTTACACATTATGTATTAGTAATCGTAAGAGTAGGAAATATATTTTTAGAAATAAAAAATATATTTTAAGATTTTACAATGGTTAAATCTCAAACCTTATGAGTACCATTCATTTCTCTCAGTTTATAAATTATTTTCATTCAATAAACTGGCAAAAAGTGGAGCTTAACCCTTTCAGGGCCAGGACCAAATATGAGATGTTGCAAAATTTTTTCACATATCTATCCCCTTGTGACTAGTCAAAAGTGCCAGGCTAAAATTGGCGATTTTGCAGTCTCTTAGATTAAAATTTATAACTTTTCATAAACATTAGAGAATGACCTAAAAGTTGCACCAAATTACTCGTATAGATATATACTATCAACAAAAAAATATAAAGATGTAGTTTTAAGTAATTTAAAATTTAAAAAAAATAATGTTTTAATGGATTACATAAAAAAAATTTAATTTTTTAATTTTTTTCGTAAATAATTAAAAAAGGAAAAATAATTTTACTGTAGAAAGCTATGTTATTATATTGTACATTTATAAAGGAACAACCATACAAAATTTTGTGTTATTTCTCTCATAAATAAATTTTTTATGACACATTTTGTATAAATACGCATAATTGTACTTCGCAACAAGTGATAAAGCAACTGACTCTTAACTGCAAGAAACTTAAAATAAATATTCACATTACGGATGTACCGGTAAACAGATGATTGTAGGATCCATAAGCAGTTTCAATACAGTTAAAAACACTATTTACCAAGAAATATTTACACAATTTTATTTGAAATTTATTTACACTTTTTCTATTTACAAATATGCTACTTACAATTTCACTCCCGTGAGATCGCAAATTGTCAGTCATTGTAACTACTACACACAATAGCTAAGCAGGTAACACTACTAATATTTACAACCACAAAATAAAATAATGAAGAAGAATCCAGCATACAATGGTACGATTGCACTAAAGCATAAAGAATTAACAACAATAGATCGAGTCACCTGATAATGTCACGTGACAATTACGAAATAAAAATGCATAGACCTCCAAAATAAAAATTATATTCATATTAAATATCTACAAATATACCAGGGAATAAAAAAACATAAAACTTTAATCATTTGATGTCGTATTTTTTAAAGAAAATTACGAATATCAAGGCGGCATGTCGCGTATGTCACCGACGGCAATATATTGCCGCCTGGCACTTTTCAGACACGATCTATGGCGGCAATATATTGCCGCCTGGCCCGGAAAGGGTTAAAGCTTTATATTGTACTATATACAGATTATAATTTTAAAATTTGAAGTAGTAAAAAGCTGTAGTTTAATTTTAAACTAGAAACAATATCAGTTATCAAAATATTAATATTTTTAACACCAATAGTTTAATTCTAAATAACGGATACACAGTATATCTATAACAACATTTATACAATATTAAAAACACAACATATTTACAATATGCTTTAACACGTTGAGTGTGGCAAACGCCATCGTACACATGCTGTGTTATAAAACTACTTAAGATCACTCAGTATAGAGACACAGTGAAGCTGTCAACTACATGTATTATAACTTGACAGTTATTATAAAGTAGTTTAACATGTTGACTGTGACAGTTTCATAATGCTCGTGCTGTGTTATAAGATACTCAGAATCACTCAGTACAGACTCGCAGTGTAAGTGTGGCTTTATGCAGCTTAAGAAAAGACTGAAAAAGGTAAACGTTTCAGGCATTCTTGTTACAAGAGGATTATGTTCCATTGAGTAACAGTGACAAAGAAATGAAGACAAGTGGTGTGGAAGTGGAGGGGGAGCAGGCAGTGCTGCTGACAGGTGTCAGTGCCAAGTGGACATCTGCAGGTAGTATGACATTGACAGATCTCAATGTTGATATCCGAGCTGGTCAGCTTGTGGCTGTCATTGGTACAGTTGGTAGCGGCAAGGTTGGTACTTCTACATCTGCCATTATTTTTTTAATTTTGATTTTAGAGGTTGCTATTTATATTTCTGCCTTAACAATGAAAAAATAAGTATTTATGATCGAATCTATCTTTATTGTTTTTCAAAATATTTCCAATTAAGATTAACACGTATACAACGACGGCTTATTTCCTGTTTTTTTAATTTGCCATAAAATTTTTCGATATTGGCGAATAACTGTAATCTTTTTTTCATTAAACGTCTAAGTATAACAAGAAAAGTATGTAGGCTTCGCAGTTTGGCACAAAAAAAGATTTCCATTTGTTTTTTTAGTGTTTCTCTGTGTACCCCGAGGGGTATATAAAAAATTAATTTACCTACAAAATTAAGGAATCATGTGCCCGACAGAGTACACGATAATCTAGGGTATTTATCTACGCGCAGGATCACATTTAACAAACCACCAAGACAGGCAAACAGTAAAAACGCAATAAGGGAACGTGTACCCCATCGGGAGCACGAAGCGCTTTACGAAAGCTCGGTGTGTGCCGGACCGGGTACACTACAGCAGTTGTGAAAGTTTGTGTGTATCTGATGGGGTACACATACTTGTGAATGTTTTAATACACTTTTCTATGTGTTTGAACTAATGTTTAAAGCACATTTTCTATTCTAACTGTAGTAGCTCCAAAATAAGCGTTTAGAACAAAAAAACAGCTTCTTTTGGTATAGAAAACCGTTGACCAAGCAGATTGTTTTTGATGTATGGGAACAAAAATAAGTCATTGGGTGCCAAATCAGGGCTGTATGGTGGATGGCCCATCAATCCAACCTTCTGGCTTGTTAAAAGTTAAATTTGTTTGAGCAGCGATGTGAGAGCTTGCATTGTCATGATGAAAAAGATTCATCTCTTTCTTGACGTTTTTCAAATTTCTCCAATGACTTCTGGCAAAAAAAATGGTCATGTACCATTCAGAGTTAACTGTCTTAAGTTGCTCTAACACCACTGTAGCCACATGGCCGGTAATACCAAAGAACAGGCTACCAATGCCTGCATCATTTGCTTCAATGTTCTTCTTCTGCAAACAACTTTTGTTGGATTTGGCTTGTCTTGAAAAACGCACATTTTATTGAGTTTTGTTTAAGGATCATATGAATAGATCCATAATTCTACACCTGCCCTGGTGTTATAGACATAATTTGATACAACTGTAACAAATATTTTCAAAATTTCAATGCACCAGTCGATGTAAGGCTTTGTGCATTGGTCAAATTATGCAAGACCTAATGAGAAAAACTTTTTTAAGGCCAAATAATGATGTTTTGTCTTGTTAATACTAATCATACTAATGCCCAAAGATGCGTCAATCTCACGGTATATCACATGACGATCGTTTAATTAGTTCAAGAAAAACATCGATGTTTTCAGGAACAACCGATGATTTTGGATGACCGTCACAGATTTCGTCCTGGAGTAAATATCGACCACGTTTTAACTCACTATACCAGTTTTTTTACAGTGCTGCAAAATTGAGCTTAATAAAGCTTTTGCAACTAACTACAAACAACACTAAATACACTCAAATGACAAAATATTGTGGTTGAGATTATGTTCAACAATGTAAAGTTTTCACCAGAAATGTCATTTGATGCCCGGAAACAGTCAGTGTTTCCAAAGCTAGAATATTAATAGTATAAATAATAGTAAATAGTATAAATAGCTAGAATAAAGCTGTAAGTAATAGAAAACTACTATTAGGAAAATACTGCTTTTTCACCCAACAAAAGAAATAATATTTTATAAACATATAAACTTCATACATTTACTTCAATTTTAGGATGTGTTGGAGCCAAGAGGAGAGCATTGCAACCAAGCTAGCTTCTACTCTTGGGAGAACTAAAAAAATATATTGAGATTTATTAATTATTCAAAACTGTAGATTGCTTTTGAATTCACATATTTGTTCCATTGAAAGAGGAAAAAATTTAAACAGAAATATTCAAAGGTGCAATAAAGTATTATTCTTTCCTATTTTAATTGTAATTAATAAATATACTATCAATAAATACAGATATATTATTTACCTTATCTTCAAAACAGGCAGTTCCATAATGTTTCTAATTAGAACTTTCCAGTATTTATAAACATAGAAAAGTACAGAGTAATATCCCAATCCATCATTATTTTGCTTCTAGAGTTCTCTGTTGAATCTGTTTCTTGGAGAGCTGACAAAAACCGAAGGGAAGATGAATATAAACAGAACTATTTCTTATGCAGCACAGGAGCCTTGGATATTTAGTAGTTCTGTGCGTCAGAATATACTCTTCAGGGAGGATTACAATTCTACTAGGTACAAAGCTGTAAGTAATAGTTTTCGTCATATTCTGTTCTGTGTTGTTGACATAATTTTGTGGTGCATATAATTGTTCAAAGTAGAGTAATTCCCCAGACTAAATTACCTATATTTCAGTAGATAATTTTTGAAGGAAAATTTTTTATCCTACAGTTGGTGGCATTGCTGGTGAGAATGCTGAGGCATTTGACATTCTTTCTGTTGATATTGTACAAAATTATGTTGTTTCTGATGAATAACTTTGTTCATTCATTTGATTTTTGGTTCATTTTTGTTTTTATTTAAGCAGTTTTTTTCTGAGGGTTAAAAAAGAGCTGTCTGCATCACCTGTCACAATTCTTATCGAAACTGTTATCTTCGTCAGCCATCTCAATCAATCATGGTCTCAACATGCTGGGCTTTTTAAAACTACAAAAACTCTCATTGTATCCCACATCAAGGTAATTTTAACATTTTTAAATTCATAGAAATCTTCCATTACAGGTTTGTAAAGTTTGTGAACTGGAAAAGGATTTTGAGTTGATGCCTCGAGGAGACAAGACTCTGGTAGGAGAGAAAGGAGCTGCACTTTCCGGGGGTCAGAAGGCAAGAATCAACTTGGCCAGGTAGTTTACAGGCTTTTTTAAAATTACTAAATAATATTTTCTAAGTATTAAAAAGTAAAATATATAAAAGTACATATTAATAATATTAAGTTACGTATTATTTTAATTTCAAAACTTAGCTATAAAATAACTCAATTTAGTATTTTATAAAGAAAACTACTCAATTTAGTATTTTATAAAGAAAAATACTCAATTTAGTATTTTATAAAGAAAAATACTATTAGAAAAATACAGCTTTTTCACCCAACAAAAGAAATAATATTTTATAAACATATAAAGTTAAAATAAGACCAATGAATTACAAATATTTTATAAAAAAAAACCAACAAAAGTTAAAAATTAGGATCTGTGGCAAATTTTTTAATTTACTGTATTTGACCACTTCCATATTTATAACTCTTTGCCTAACAAAAACTTGCAGTATATTTCAATATTGTAAATAGTTATAATAAATTATGTTAGTTTCTGTAAATCAAAAAAGTTTGCATTTGTTATAAAAACACTTTTATATTAAGGCATTTTTGCATAACATATTTTTTGAGCATCTTGTTACAAACAAATATACGAGGTGTGTTCAAAAAGTATCGCAAATTTTGTGTATTTTAAAAAATATTTATTTATTCGTGAATATCTATTTTGTCCCCTTCAAAGTAATCCCCCTGGGACATTATACACTTCTGCCAACGTTTTTTTCCAATTTTCAAAGCACTTTAAAAAATCATTTTTTTGTATCCTCCTTCGATGCTGTCTCTATCTCGTCAAACGTGGCATAGCGTCGTACTTTCATAGGCCTCTTCAGTTTCAGGAACAAGAAAAAGTCACAGGGGGCCAGATCTGAGGAATATGGTGGCTGCGGTATCATTAGTGTGTTGTTTTTGGCCAAGAAGTCGCATACAAGTAGCGATGTGTGAGCAGGGGCGTTATCATGGTGCAAAAGCCAATTTTTGTTTGGCGGACAGTTGTTTGTGTTGCGGACAGATTCCAACATCTCATTAGCAATGTTCATGCGATGCTGTTTTTGATCGAAATTGAGCAATTTTGGTACGAATTTTGCGGCGACCCGTCTCATGCCCAAATTATCGATTAAAATCGAATGGCACGAGCCAATCGATATGCCTAGGCCCTCGGCAATTTCTCTAACAGTGATTCAACGATTGGCCAATACCATTTTCTTCACTTCATCAATTTTTTCGTCTATTGTTGAAGTGCTCGGGCGTCCAGCACGCTCTTCATAGTTCACATCTTCTCGGCCTTCTGAAAACATTTTGTACCACCCATAAACGTTGCTTTTGTCCAAAGTAGCTTCTCCGTATGCCACAGTCAACATTCGGAATGCATCTGCGCACTTAATTTCATTTTTCACACATTTTTCACACGAAGACGAACCAAAACACGTGCAAGCAAAGCAGCTGTCAACAATTAACTGAACATTCAAAATGGCCGAAATTGTCAACATAAGTGAGAGACATATGTACCAACATAACGCCACAAAAGAATCGAAATTCGAATATACGTAACCCGTGAAAATTCAAAATTCACGATACTTTTTGAACACACCTCGTATATGAGATGTATTGAGATTAGTCCAAAAATAATTAAATGCTGCAAAATAATATTAAATGGTGTATAAAATCTACAGATCTAGGTGCACAAAACCCAGAGAATGTTTGAAAATTTAAAACTGCTTATCATAAACTGTAAAATTTACAGCTATGTTTATGATGTAGCTAAATGTCTCCTGTTGTTTTTAGGGAAAGTTAGAGAAGTGTTGTTATAAAATAGAAACATTGTTCCCTAGAGAAAACACTTATGATAGTAATTTATAACAAAACTACACTGCAATAATAAAACAATGTAATGCCTAATAATAATAACAGTAACAGGTACAGTCGGATATTATTTTCTGGAGTCGATGCATTGGAATTGCCTACATCTTATTCATAACAGTTTTAAAGCTCACAAGAAATTATTCACAATTACTTCAACCTTTCGACAGCATACTTGTGATATATGGGAGGTTATACAATAATTAGTTGATATTCATTTCATACCACATTTTAATCAAATTATCACAAAAGATTGCAGATAGAAGAACCAAATAAAAAAATATTGTCATTTTGTAAATAATATTTGACTCATAAAAAATTCTTCAGATTCTTAAAAAATCATAATCTGTTATTGAATTTAAAAAAATCCAATTTCATAACGTTCTCGACCAAACAAAATCGGCCCAAAATTCAACCATCACTTATAATTGGCAATTATCTCATAACACAAGAAAATTGTACCAAATTTTTAGGTTTAATCATAGATGAACACCTTTCTTGGAATAAACATGTTAACAATGTATTAAATAAAATTTCATCTGGAATCTACGCCTTACGGCGTATGTCAAAGTTATGCGACCAAAGTGCTTAAAAAAAATTTACTACGCACTCGTTCATTCACATTTAGCATATGGAATAAGTATCTATGGAGCAACATCCAAACAAAATCTTGAAAAGATACTAAAAATGCAAAAAAAAAGCAGTTAGAATAATATTAAACCTAAACAGACGAGATTCAGTAAAACACCTGTTTAGTGAGCTCAAAATTCCAACAATTTATAGTATTGTTACGGAGGTCATTAAATACGTTAAAAGTAATTTTACAACATTTTTAACAGTAAAGCATGACTACAATACACGTAATAAAATCAGCATTGACAAACATAACTTGACATTCTATGAAATGAAAACAGAATATATGGGGAAAAAATTATTATTTATATTGTATATTTATATTGATTATTAGTTTATATTATTTATTAGTGCATTTACATTATGGCTACTAATGCAATTCTGTCCAGAACCAAGTAAAATCTTTCAACATCTACAATCTTTGTGCTGGATATAATATATAGTGCTTGGTCAGTACTGTAATGTAAATATCAAAGACAAAGTTACTATCTAAATTTTATTATAAATTTAAAGACTGTTAGGTGTCTTTTGACAGAAGTAGGCTTCTAAGACCTGTGTATGTATACATATTTTCTATCAACTAGGGCATGAAAAAGTACTAAAATCAGAGTAAATCATAATGGTCATAAATATACACTTTTTGACATATTTTTTTGATGGTGTCAATAAGGTAAATTCAATATTGGTGTTGAAACTATAGTTCATTAGAACCAGATGTGGTCATACATTTGCAAATCCTGAAATAATAGTCATTTTCAATTTTGCTTAACATCTGATGATGTTAACCATGACATAATATATACCTAAAATATGCCCACTAAATTACGTAAGGCTCCATAAGTGATTATATTTTAAGTGTGTTAACTGAAAAGCTAAGAACTTTAATATTCATCCATACTGGCCTATAATAGTTCAGTTATTATTGAAACCACTGGAACTATTCAATAAAATAGTACTCAGTGTTTGAGAGAAATTTGAGTTATTCACGAGTACTTAAAAAAAACTCAGTCTTTGACTTCAGGGTCCCAAAACACTTGCCCTTCAAACTTAAATCTAAAATGGATCAGGAGGTTGGAATATCTTCCAGTGACTATCACTTATCTCTGGAGTGTTTAGAATGTCATTTAAAAGGAATATGCCCATGATGTCCCTGTTTTTAAGCATGAAATTGCCTGTGAAGCCAAAGGTGACTGTTAGTATTTCTATAAAAAATGTTTACCTGCATCAAATAGATACCCAGGTCATAAAAATGAAAATGTTAAAAATGCATAAAAGTAATTATAAGTTTTTCTACTAACTTTTAAAACTTTTTCAAAAGTTTACTGTCCTAAATTAGTTTATAATATTAAAGATTATAAATTGTCTGTTTCAGGGCTATATACAAAAAAGCAGACATATATCTTTTGGATGATCCTCTATCTGCTGTTGACTCTCATGTGGGGAAACTCATTTTCTACAATTGTATAGAAGGTATGTCAAGCCCTAGTGTTATAACCTTCTTAGATCACTGTATGGATCAGATTCTAGGCTTAGAGACCTTGTCCGTGTTTTACTAATGCCCATATATCATTGAATTGGAAATTTTTATCAGCTTTATTCTTTCTAAATATTGCATGCTCATAATGTCCTCAAAGTTGTCTATGGTATTTCTATTACTTATTGTTTCCATTGATGTTTCATCCCTATTTTATCTAACAAGAACTTATGATTAAGTTTATTATTTTGGATGTTTACACAGTTTTGTCAAAAACATTTGATTTAGTATTTATTTGTGTGATTGTAATAATGGTTAATTCCTGCAAATGCTTCCCAATTAAGTTTCAAAATAATATTCTCTGCTAACAGTTTTTGTAATGAATTTAATCATTTTTATTTAGTGGAGTTACTATTGGTAAGCTGTAAGTGGTAGATCTAGAAAATAATAAAAAGAAAGAAGGGAATTGACCGTGAATCTGTAAAGTATACCATACATCTAATTCCAAATTGGGAATGTTTTTTTTTATTTTTTCCAGAAATGATATTTAGAGTTTTTCTGATGATACTTTTTACTTCTATTAATTTCTTTGACAAAGATTTTGAAATTAAAGTATATATTAAGATTATTTACATTTCAATTTCTCTAATCAAACACCATTTATTTAAATATTAGTTATAAAATGATATAAAGATCATAGAATTTATTCATTACAGTCAATCTTAAGACATTTTTATCTTTATGACAAATGCTTTGACGTATTTTGTCCAAATTTTGATTTATAAATCCAGCTTAAATATTAACAAGATAATCCCTTTAAAAGCTATTATAGGATTTTGTAGGAAATATTTGGATATGTTCAGGTTATTAATTTTTTTTACTTAAGAAATTGACAAAAATACTTTAGCTTAGTCAACTCGAAATTTTAATTTTTTTACCTTTTTTCATCTTTACCAGTGCCAAGGATACTAGGAAAATTCACTTTATATAAGTATATAATGTCTACTTTCATGAAATGATATTGAATATAACATATTTTTTATTTATATATCAAGACCAAAAATTAGCTTCTCAACAATATCATCATTTTATGTAGGCTTTATCTTAAACTGAAGATTTGATAAATCAGGAAGAACAGCTAAAGAGTTGAAGGCACCAACCAAGGTCTTCAAGTTAGTGTTTTCCTTAGCGAGTCCTGCTAAATCAGATCACATTTTCTTACTTCTTAAACGTACCTAATATTAGGTAATCTTAGTCATTATTTATTTGGCAATCTCCTGAATAACGAATATAAATTCAGATACTGATACAGATAGAAGTACTTTAACAGTTGTATCCGAGTATTTTAACAGTTATATCCGAATCCATAGTCAAGCTATTAGGATTTTTTCAGCCAGATTATAGATCAGTTTTGTACCACAGACTGGAGTTTCTTCATACCTAGACTTTAAACTTTCAGAAAATGTACTGTATTTTGTAAATAGTGAATCAATCAATCAATCAGTAGGCTTTATTCGTGAACATCAAGTACAGAATAAGGGTCAACAATCGATAAAACGAATAAAAAAATTAAATCTAAGTAATACATAAGGTTATGTCTCTCCTTGGGATGTTCTACAGCATGTCACAAATTCTTCCAGGCTGTAGATCGATTCTCTCAGCAACCAGGTCTTCAGTCTTCGTTTTAGAATTTCAGGATTGTCTTCTTTCAGCTTAGGTGGGAGTAGATTATAGAGTTTCACTCCTGCATATGATGGTTTTTTTGGAAAATAGAGATGTCCTGTGTATTGCCAGGCTGAAGTCTTGAGCATATCTTGTTTGCAGGCCATGAAGATCACCATTTCTAGTAAGTCCTTGTTTGGAGGCATGTACAATGACTTCAATTATATAAATAGCCACAACTGTCAATATTCTTAGTGTTTAAAATACCTCTCTACAACTATCTTGATGTTGGAGGGAAGCCATGATTCTTACTGCTCGCTTTTGAATGAGTAGTATCCGCTGAAAGTTCTTTGAGGACGCGCTGCCCCATAGAATCACTCCATATCTAACATGAGACTCAAAGAGCGAGTGATAGACTGTTTTTGTAGTCAATTCTATACTCACTGCCGTGGTTCTTCTCAGTACATACAAAGCGGTGTTGAGTTTTAAGCAAAGAGAATCAATGTGGCTGTCCTATGAAAGTTTGTCGTCAAGAATCATTCCAAGGTGCTTCGTTTGTTCAACAGTTGCAATCTTGGGTGTTCCAGAGACTCTTTTCTTGTGCTTACCCAAAATCATCTGTGTTGTCTTCTCTTCATTAAAGACCAAGTCGTTTGCTATACAGTAATCATGAGCCATGCTGACAGATATGTATGAGGCTATTTCCAAAGCCTCAGCTGTTTTGTTGTTGGATAGCAGCACAGTGTCATCAGCATACATGATTATCTGACTGTAAGGTTCCATGAATGTGGAGAGGTCGCAAGTGAACAGAACGAACAAGACTGGTCCCAACACAGACCCTTGGGGGACTCCTCTTTTTACTTCTCTTGAAGCAGATTTTATATTTACTGTCCTTCCATTAATAGTCTGTTTCAGTTCTACTATTTGTCTTCATTCACTTAGATAGCTATGAAACCATTTGAAGCTCTCACATTCGACAAATAATCTGACACATTTAAGCTGTCCATAATTGTTACATGAACTCGTATATCATTTTTGACAACATAGAAATTATTTAATAACAAACAAGAGAACAACAGTAAACCTTCTAATATCTAGGAAAATGCCACACTCTAAAGAAAATTATGGGTCCTAACCCTAGAACTGACATGCAATCCAGTTGACTTATACAACAGGTACCCTAAGTGAGCTACGAGGGCTGTTCAAAAAGTATCGGAGCACTTCTGTCCTCCCGCTTAAATGAATGAGGCGCTGGTAGCCATGCTTAGTTGGAGGGGACTGTCATGCACACGTATGCACTGTTTTGTCTCATGAAAAAGCTTCAGTCACCGGCAGTCAGCCTAGTAGTGTAGACCTCTCTGTTGTGCCTGTTGATTTTTATTAACTTATAAAATGACAGAAAAACTTGAGCAGCGTTACTGCATTAAACTTTGCCAAAAGCTTGGTGAGTCGAAAGTGGAAATAATTTGCAAAATTCAACAGGCTTTTGGGGAGTCTGCCATGGCAGTACTCGAATAAAAGAGTGGTACAATTGATTCAAAAATGGTCAAACGTTAGTGGAAAGTGAATCGCGTTCAGCAGGCCATCGACAAGCCGGAATGATAATGTTATTGAACAAGTGTGAAATTTAGTCACCGAGGACAGTCGTCTTACAGTCCGAGAACTGGATCAGTACATTCGATTTTAACCAAGGATTTGAAAATGAGAATAGTGTCCGCAAAAATTTGTTCCAAAGTTGCTGACAAAGGAGCATAAACAACTGCACCTTGAAATTGCACAAGACATGCTGGACAGTGCAAACAGTAACCCAGACTTCATGAACACTGGTGATGAATTGTGGATTTATGGATCGACTCTAAACCAAGATGCAATCATCACAGTGGAAACACACAACATCTCCAAGACCAAGAAAAGGACGGCAAGTTCGCAGCCAATTCAAGGTCATGTTGACAGTCTTCTTTG
This sequence comes from Homalodisca vitripennis, assembly GCF_021130785.1. NCBI lineage: Eukaryota > Metazoa > Arthropoda > Insecta > Hemiptera > Cicadellidae > Homalodisca > Homalodisca vitripennis. Next base: position 81,790,218 of record NC_060210.1, on the reverse strand, counting down.
ACTCCAGTGAGTGGTGCATCATGAGTACATACCACACGGCCAAACCGTCACAAAAGAATACTATCTTGAGGTTCTTGGTCGCCTACTTAATGCTGTGCAGCGCGAACGACCAAATCTGTGGGCAACAAAAACTTGGCAGCTCCACCATGACAATGCACCTGCCCACTCAGCACATCTAATTTAGAGTTTTCTCACTAAAAACAACACACCTCTGGTTCGCCAAGCTCCGTACTCCCCCCCCCCCCCCCGACATGGCTCTCTGTGACTTTTAACTATTTCCTAAGCTGAAAATATCCCTGAAAGGAACTAGTTTTTAAGAAAGAGAAGACATTAAACAGAATACAATGGCCGATCTTAACAGCATTCCAAAAGATGCCTTCCAGAAATGTTTTGAATAGTGGCAGAAGTGCTGGGAGAAGTTTGTGCATCACCAGCGAGACAACTTTGAAGAGAATTAAAGGTTTTGTAACTCTAGTTCAATAAATGCACTTTTAAGTAACAAAAGTCTGATACTTTTTGAACAGCCCTCCTATTTGCATATTCATATCATCAAGTCAGGATGGCTGTGTGGTCCACGACGCTTCTCTTGGACACAGGAGTTAGCCTTAGAGTCATGGGTTCAATTCCCGCGCCTGACGTAAGGGATTTTTGTGTTCTGTTGTACATTTATGTCATTGGTCACTAGTCTGTAGTAAAGCCAGTGGGATGGCCCAACTTAAATTAATGGTGGTTGATTTGGGTGGAAGTTGATGGGGTCAGTGACTTTCTTATAAACATGTACCAGACTCAGAACACCCGTTTTGCATTTTTTGACCTTACTACAAAAAAAAGCACTTAATTTAAGTTTATTTTATGTTATACAAGCAGTTAAGAGTAAAAAAAAAACATTTGTACCACAATAATATGCAAAAGTCTGTACTCACATTTGGAACAAATGAGTTATAAATTACAACCTTGCCAGTTCCAGGGTTATTATAACAAATTGGGGGTTAAAGAGAGTGAGAGAGGGGGAGAGTATATTTTGTGCATTGCTGTAGAAATAACATAAATTGTGTATGAATTGTTTGCATTTTGTAAGGAGCAGGAACGTTTATGCAGTATTTAATGGTGTTTACATTTTTATTTCAGCCATTGATACAAGGTTTTAGCTTAATATTTTGAATAAAAAGACATGCCCATTATTGACCATGGCCATCCCATTATTATTAAATATAACTTTTTTCCAGAGTTTCTTGGGGACAAAACCAGAATTCTAGTTACCCACCAAGTGCAGCACCTTTCTAAAGTGAATCATTTAATTCTAATGGAGAATGTAAGTTATCTTTAAATATAAAGTAATATTACCAACTTGCAATTTTAAACCTGTAAGTTTTTTTTAAACTATTTAAAAATAAGTTGGTAAAATTCCAATATATGTATATTATTTGGGTGATGAGATATAGTTTATTAATATGTACTTAGAATAATATTCTTTAATGATCATTCCTCTTGAATGTCAGCTAATCACTGGTTTTATCTTTTTTCCTTTGTTGTAGGGCAGAATTTTGATGCAAGGAACATTCAAGGAGCTAAGACGTAGCCATTACAACTTTGCATCAGTTTTGGCAACTCCAGAATATGAGAAAAGTCAGTTTAAATTTTTGAGTACAGAACCTATCCTTCAACGCAACACTCAGCGCAAATCTACTAGGGTAATATCGGGGTCACTCATTACTTAAGTACTCTAATTAAGAAATTTATGTTCTTTGCTGGAAATGATTGGTTTTATATGTTTGAATTTTAGAGTGAGAAGTCTTTGAGCATGGCGGGTGATGAGTTGATAGAATTTGAGGAATTTGAGAATGAACGGGAAGCAGAGCAGATGTCAAAAAAGCCGTCTCTGGAAGTGTATCGAGAGTACCTGGGTGCGGGAGTGAGTTCACTCTACTGTTTTGCAGTGGTTGCACTGTTTGTTGTCACACAGATCCTCATCAGCAGCTATGACTACTGGATAGCTTACTGGTATGAATAACTTCACAGTAACATAGCATGGTAATACAGAGAGCTATTGTGGATTAAAGTCCATTAAATAGCCCAGAGTAGCTTTAGGTATACATCCATAAAAATGTACAACTGCCTACCAATTAATAGTAAGAATTGACTGCAATAGTTTACAGTCTAGTGTAAAGGCCATTCTTATACAATTTTGTTTTTGGAAAGTAGATCGTTTTTATAAATCTAAGATAGAGTCACTTCAATATATTTTTAAACTTTACCTCTTTATGTATCATATACAAATATTTTTTTTTATTTATCTTTGGCCAATACAAATTCTTGATATAAAATATCAAATTGATAAATATTTCTACCATGAAATAGTTGAATGTGAAAATTTACCCAACAATAAGAATGCCCTTTATATAAAAATACTAGCAGTTGCCCGCGGCGTCGCATGCAATTTCCTATTACACTATATTCACGTATTCTTTTTCTATCACATTCTAAACATTCCTGAGATAATTGATAGTCGTTCCTACGTAAGCCTCTTGGGCGCATTATGAAGATATTTACTATATTTCCTGCCTCTATCTTTCGTGGTTTTTGCTAGGTGTTGATAAGTTATTCATACAATTAATTTATATACATGATATTAATTTATATGTATTAAATATAATTAATAATGTATATAATTAATATATGAAGCCTTCCAGTTCAAATGGAGCTATGTGCCATTTTTAAGAACTTTTGGAAAACAACAAAACACTGTTTTATTCGTATTATAATTATTTTTCTTAATTGAAATTAAGTAAACATGGTTTCTATAAATATATGAACTCTTCTATGTCTTTAAAATCTTTTATATGTAATGAAAATATTTAAAAAAAAATTTTTAATTGACATTTTTGGAAAAGAGCTATGTGCCTTATGCATAGACGTTCTAAAAGAGCTAAGTCCAGGTATTAAAAAAGAACAAGATATCATGGTAGTAAAACATGTTTAATGAAAAAGGTACAATTAATTATAAAAACGTACAGGGTAAAAATGAAATATTGTTAACATTATATTGAAAAATGTCATTGTAATCAGTTAGTTTATACAAATTTTTTCAAAAAATTTCCTGTTTTCTTCTTTTATATAAGGTAACATTTTCCTCAAATCTTCTTTTTTGGCGATTGATAAATCTACAGTTTCTGGTAAGGATTCAAGATTGACTGTTTGTAGAGTCCTTTCATTTACACCAGGGTTGAAAACGTAGTGATCTATCCATGGTTCAATCTCATTGAACGTCTTTTTTGTTTGTACTACTCCTGGTTTCTTTTTTTCTATACGGATCCAGGAAGCTGTAGATATACCTAACTTTTTGGTGTTTATGATGGAAGAAGCAGCTTGATCAAAGTCAAGGAACTGTTCAGCCCATCTCTACAACTTTGAATGGTCTTTCGTGGCGGGATGTGATTATAGCACGCTTAACATCGTCAGGCGTTTCAGCTTGTACACGCTTCCAACGTTTTTCAATGATTGCAAAAATTTCTATCAGCTGGAGAAAAACTATGTCCCACAACAAGAAAACTTGTGGTTAATTTGGTCAAATAAGTCCAGGGAAATCAAATACATATACATGAACACCATCATTCTGTTCTTTATCTGGCCGCAGCAATTATCACTCCAAATTGTTAACTGACGCTTATTAGTCAAGTTCATGTTGTTTATTACTCTGAACAAACAAGACGCCATTTGGTTTCCACCACGAGGACGATTGGCCTTCATGCCAAAGGCACATAATACCATCACTGGTGTCAGTCACGGTGAATGCCAAAAATTGTAGCATGATAACTGACGTGCATATACATGTCTGAATGTGTTAATTTCGGGATTGGGGAATACTTTTTGAAGATCAATTACAACAGTGCAAGTATTACTGGTAGGAGAGGCGGAACTGATACTGTCAGACGTCATTGATGTATAAGCTGATTTCACTTTTACGATGGTGTTTGTTCTTGTTCAATCTTCGCTTGTCTAACAACGACTGGGTCTTTTACTAGTCATTTCGAGTTTTAGGCGGTCACATTTTTTACATGTATCAAACACGAGGTTTCCTAAATTTTAGATTTGGAAAATCATTCTTAAAAACTATGGAATAGAAATTGTATGAGATTTTAATATTAGGAAAATTTTTCCATAAACGCCTTGTATAGGCGATACAGATTGAGATCTTGGCTCAGGTATTTCATAATCAGATCGGTTTCTGTTGTAGTGGCTAGGTTTCAGATGGTATGGATTTAATATGGTCCTTGACCAAATTTCTATCAGCCAGAGTGTATTTGAAAGTTTTCAATCCTCCCCTGGTATCCTTCACAACAGTATTGCCCATTTTTTTATTTGCCACAAGAGTTTTGTACTCTTTTGGATGACTTAATTCCAAATATAGCCATTAAATGTGTTTTTACATACCGGATATGGTATCCTTTCCCATTTGGCACGATGTAACTCACAGTATTTTGACGTCGGCTTTCTGTTGGGGTATCATATTTACCATGTCGCCTCCTCTGAACTGGGAGAATCTCTATCAGCCCCAAGCAAGTATGTGTTCTGTCCGTTCTTGTCAAGCTCATGGATCTCTTTAAATAACTTCATTTTGTAGTCATCAGATAATTCACTGCATTTGTACTTGCATTTGCACTTTTCCTGAAAGTAATAAAAATTGCTTAGGAAATAGTATGGTTAAATGGGTAATAAGATTGACATAAGTTTTTTATATAGGATAATGTTAATTAAATTATTATACGAAAAGAATAAAACATTGGTTTTGGATTCAGTTCAGAATTTTATCTACGGCTTAACGATTTATGAGTTTTACCTTAGGCCTACTCTAATCTTAAAATATAGGCTAACCGTTATCCGTAGTTTGTAGTAGTGGGGCTAAATGAGATACGGGATAACAGCAGCCATACTGTTAAATTATACACTATTATTTTACTTTACACAAAAGTTCAAGTAGCCTACCTACTCCTGGATTTTAGAAATAAATTCCGTAAAAATATAACTTATGTTAGGTTATGTTGCTAAAAAATTATTGTAGTATTTATTCATTAAACTATAACTACAAACAACAAAACTTACTCAAAATAATATATAATATTGTTTAAGTTACAATCAAATTAATTGAAAAAACAACTTTAGCTTACTAATTAACCTACCTGTGTAAAAGGTGGATCTTTTGCAAGACACTTCTTTGTAACCTTTCTCTTTGCTTCGAATAATGTATGGCTTTTCCACTTATTCTTGCTTTCCGTTGTTTAATTTTAAAAAGATTCATTATCCTTAGGAGTTTCACTAAACGCTTTTAACTTTTGATTATCCATATTACAGCATAATACAATATACTTTTTATTTATTACACAACTCACAGTACTCACAGCTGCTTAAAATGGTTGCCGGCACTTAGCTCCAATAGCACTGAAGGCCAGCTGGAGTTGCCACCGGCACCATCTGTGATCATTGATTGCAACTAACAGAAACATAGTTGGCACATAGCTCCTTTAGATATGGAATCACGTTGGAACATAGACTACTTTAATTAGAAAAAACTATTTTTGGAAATTTTGGCACTTAGCTCCATTTGAACGGAAAGGCTTCATATGTATATATATATAAATATATTATATAATATATATTATATATTATATTATATAAATTATATAATAATATATATATATAATATAATATAACACACACACACGCACGCACGCACGCACGCACGCACGCACGCACGCACGCACGCACGCACGCACGCACGCACGCACGCACGCACGCACACACACACACACACACACACACACACACATAAATATTATATATATTTATATATATATATATAATATATATAAAATATATAAATATTATATATATATATATATATAAATAATATATATTATATTTATTAATTAATAAATATAATTAATAAATGTATATAATTAATTTATATGTATATAAATTAATTATATACATGATATATTAATTTATATACATATACATTTATATACACTCGATAATCTAATTAAGTTATGAAGAATCAAATTCGGTCTGTTAAGATTAATTTTCTGTCTAAGATATTTCCAATATTGTGGGGTTTTTCTTGTTCCCCCGGTAAAGAAAATGTATCAACGAAAACCAATTTCGATCATAAAGCGTCTTCTTTCGGCTCTTTTCATTTACCTCCGATCTAATCAAATTCAATTACCTTATGTGCAAACATTCACGGCTTTGTACAATGAGGTGGTTTTTATAACAGCGTTTAATAGTTTTTTTCATTGCATTAGATAGTTTATTGATCATTGGCGCAATCTAAATTTAAAATTAGGTAATAACTTCTTCTATGCAATCTGCATTACACTACTGATCAAGCACTTTAAAATAATAATTTTCTAAGTTTTAAATGTAAACAAATGTTTCTGCCTTTTTGATGAACTTCAACTGAAGTTATTAACAGCTGTTAAGTATCAGTTCACTTTGTATTACATGTCGTAGTGCAGTCTGCCGGATCCAATGTAAAACACTCCAAAATCAACAACTACTTACAAATGAAAAAATTAATTAAAAAATCATTTTCCAGTGGACCAAATTGTAAATCTAAACCATTCTCGAATCTCCTTCAACACACACACAAAATTTGATCAAAATCGGTCCAGTCGTTTAGGAGGAGTTCAGTCACATACACACGAACACAAGAAATATATACAATATATAAAGATTATTGAGTTACATTGTTTTCCTTATATAGCCCTGAACACTGTGGATTGACTAATAACAATAACAATGTACCTTCATCTAACATAAGGTTATTTTTGACGATGGAAGGATTGTGAAGGAAACAGGATTTTTCCAGACATTTGCCATCGTTCAGTGAAACAATAAATCAGTAACACTACGTTTTGAGATCTACAATCTGATCTATTCTTCAGGTAATAACTAACCTAATACATAATTACAAACTAGGTTAAAATAAACAAATCATATCAAAGCGTTGTGGCACACCTAAGTCAGGAATCACAACCACCATGTTGTTTGTCAACTTCACTAACTCTAAAAACATGCACTTAATAAAAAACTATACACAACACTAATCGTTAAAACGGAACTACAGAATACAGGTCGCAATACGTCTGCATTCGTCTACCAACAACCTACGACTGAAGTTGTTACGTACGTTAGTTATTACCTGAAGAAGAGATCAGATTGCAGATCTCGAAACGTAGTGTTACTGATTTATTGTTTCACTGAACGATGGTAAATGTCCGGAAAAATCCTGTTTCCTTCATCTAACAGCTCAAACTGTAGTCATAAACTACTATAGTTTCAACTTTTAATAAGTCATCTTCTGGTGTTAGTGTTATAAAATATTAAAAACAAGGACCGTCCGTCTGGAGTTGTCATAGTTTAAAATTTACGAACACAGCACAGAATTTAACAAAGAAATATAAATATGAGAAACACAACATTTGATAGGCCTATCACACAGGAATATAAAACATGATATAACATCACAGCCGGCAGAAGACAGAACAACGTATTATTTATTTATTCGTTGTGTTTTGTGCTGTGTTCATAAATTTTAAACTATGTCAACTGCAGAAGGATGATCCTCACTTTTAATATCTATTGGCACTGACACCAGCAGATGACTTATTAAAAGTCGAAACTATTAGTAGTATATGGCTACAGTTTGAACTGTTTGACAAAAGTATGTTATTATAATTGTTATTATACATATTGTTGTTATAATACATAGTGCTTCATCAGAACATTTCCAGATTATCTAATCCTATATTCAAGCCCGTGCGCATGGGGGGGTTTTGGGGGTTCAAACCTCCCCCTTGAAGATTGGGATATATCATATTGTTTCCATATATCAGTTTAATTGTGCTCTATTGCGCAAGAATGAGTTACAAATGTTTTAAAAGTATGTAGTTTTACAATTTTATAATAAACTCATTTTCCATACGTATTAATTTTTAATCTATTACTTATTTAAGTTTCTTCTTTTTTATTTCATAAAATAAGTATAGAACCCCCCCCCCTAAATAAAATTCTGCGCACGGCCCTGCCTATATTAATCTTTTATTTACTTATTTTGATTTCTTTACTATAAAAAAATAAAAGTATGAGTTGACCCTTTCAAACTTTATAAATTACTTATTTACTTTAAATTTAGTACTTTTCATTGTATAATAACCGTTATATGTTTATATATTCAGTGCATATGTTTATATTCAGTATTATATATTTTATGATATAAAATAATAAAACTGGTGTGATCTTCATGAAATTAAACTTTTAAATTTTATTCATTGAACAAAATTTAATTACTTTTTGTATGCAAAACAATTACAAGTTAATAGTTTGCTGAAGAATAAATGTATACTTACAACCCCATAGTTTTAATCATTAAACACACTATTTTAGGAGACATAAATGAAGATAACAACCTAGAAAATGTCTTTTTTTATAAAAAATAATTATCCTTAATATCAATTATAATATAACTATACACTGTTTAATTTGTGATTTTTTTTCTTTAAAACATAAATTTTACTACATAAAAGAGATTGCAGTTATTGACATTCAAATTTTACCTCACATACAGGCAGGCTTACGTATATGTTCTTATACAGGCTACACCAGGAGCAGGATCGTCTTTACCAGCATTCAAACACATCTCTCTGGCCTACCACCACCTATCTGGCCGTCTTAGCAGTCCTTCTCGCAGGGTCTGTACTGAGATACTTTCTTTCTTTTTCTGTTATTGATATGAACATTTTAAATTAAAGGTATTAACCCTTTTAGAACCAAAAAGTTTATACAAATTTTGGGCTGTGGTTTTTTTTATCACTGATAAATATGTTTTATATTTCATAAAGTGGTTGAGCCTGTAAGACGTTATTACATGTTCATTAAAACACAGTTTATTTAAGTAAATACTTAAATATTTTGAAATTGACTCATATTTTAGTCAGGATTCAATTGTCATGGATAATATGCTATTTAGCTATATATAAATGTGTGTGTGTGTGTGTGCGCGCGCGTGTGTATACTGTATATATATATATATAATGCGTAATATACATATGTATATATTTATATATGTAGAGTTTTTTTCCCAAATTTGATTTGTGTCATTTGTAGCTGAAAAACAAGTTAAATAATTTACTTGTGGGAAAACCTATTATTTGTAATTAGAATATAATCTGGTACCAAATTAAAAAAATATCATGAGAGTTAAGTAAACTTTTACCATAATGTCATGAAAATGTACAATTCAAGGTCTACCTTACTCTATGATCGGCAACGATTTTCTTATCCGTAATAAAACAGTTTCTACTTACATTATGAACATTATAAAAAGTAAAATAACATAATTAAAACAGTCTCTACAGCAAACAAGTTACTACAAGAATTATTATGATTTTGTCAACAAAGAAACATAGATGAACTGAACTTTTAACAGTTAAGAAGACAAGTGATTAAAAACAATAAAAGAAATAATAAAATAAAAGAAATAAAAATAAACACAATAACAGAAGACAAACAGCTGTTTCTATACCTTGGTATAGAGTAAACTCGAATTATTTGAATAAAAAATTATTGCTGGAAGTGACATCTAACATAATATAATGTAAAAAAAAACTAAGTATAAAATCTAGATCACTAAAAAACAAAGTATTAAAAATAGGAAGATGATAGATCGCCCACTGTTCCTATAAGGGTTAAACAAAACCACATATAGAATATGCTTAACGTGAATCTAGCATGTATATATATTAATAGAAATTAATAATATTTTGATTTTGTAAAAGGATTTTTGTCATCGCTAATGTGAGAGGTGTAGCCTACTACACTGCCTGCATTCGCTGTTCCCGAGGCATCCACAGTCAGATGTTCCAAGCTGTTATTGGCACATCCCTGAGCTTCTTCCACAACAACTCTTCTGGTCAGGTCACGTCTTGTTAATGTAGCTTTAGTTGATGTTACTGCATTACATTATAAGAAGTACAATGACCACATGAAAAATAACAAGAAGAAATATTAGGTCAAAGGTAGTGTGAAAGACGTTGTTTGTTATTTTATTATATGGATTGGGAAAACATGAATCAATGTTAATGCAGAGACATAAGTGATAGCAGCAGTTAGCACCTTCTAGTGCAGGTATGCAATCCTAACTGCTGTTATCATAGATGTCTGTCTGCATCATCATTTACACAATGTACTATTACAAGTTTGGTTGTTAATGCAGAGACATAAGTGATAGCAGCAGTTAGCACCTTCTAGTGCAGGTATGCAATCCTAACTGCTGTTATCATAGATGTCTGTCTGCATCATCATTTACACAATGTACTATTACAAGTTTGGTTGTTAATGCAGAGACATAAGTGATAGCAGCAGTTAGCACCTTCTAGTGCAGGTATGCAATCCTAACTGCTGTTATCATAGATGTCTGTTTGCATCATCATTTACACAGTGTACTATTACAAGTTTGGTTGTTAATGCCGAGACATCTGTAATGGCAAATCCATACAATTTATTCTAATAATACAATTGCAACAATAGAATACAATTGTTTTTGTTTGTATTTTCTATTATCTATTGTAACAAAAAGTTAAAGAATGACGAGTAGTTTTAGGCTTGATATAGCAAACCTAGTTGTTTTTGTTTAGAAAACTAAAAACTGTGTGTGTGTATATATATATATATACACATATATGTATATACACATACATATATATGTATGTATTTGATTGTTGTATACAATTTTTATATATTCTGATTCTGTGTAAACCTGTAAAGTAATAAAAAAGTTTACTTACCCAGGCTTAGTTGTTTTTGTATTTTACAATCAATTATAATCATTTATCATAAAATTTATATGTATATTTATTAATAGTACACATCCACATTCTGTATTCATAATATACAACAATACAGTAATATTTTTCTTCTTTCTCTAGAATATGTGCTGACTCACCTACAATAGGTCCATGTAATCATGTTTCATGAAATAGATCATGATCGGTTTTGCTATATAGTGGAGAAAATTTCTGTTAATAAATATGTAATACACATTAAAAATATTAACCTTAAAGATTACTGATTAAATATTATGGTAATGACAAAAATACTTGAAGCGTGTTGGTGCTTTATCAGTTTAACTCATATACACCCATAGTTTCATTATTGGGGTAGCCAAAAACTCTAGAAAGTATCCAGCAGCTGCTGTGGAGTCCTCTAGGTATATGAGTTAAGAGCTGGCTGTAATAGCAGCCATCTTTACTGGAAGTTTATAAGATCAATGTTATATCTTAAACAGTTATACACCTTTATTTTTGTACATAGAATTATAAATGTCTCATTTTAAAGATATGATTAATGCACAACCAAACACTTTTCAGTTTATTTTCAATATTTGTATTGATTATTCAGCAAATTAAACCTCAATTACAAGACAAGCTCAAATGCTCTTGGATGTGTATTAACCATGTCTTTAAAATTAAAATTCTACTATAATTCTATAACAAAAAAGGGTGTAACAGTATTTGTGGTTAAACATTGTTCTTATGGGATGTACTCGTTATTTCATAACAGTTGGCTCATAAAACTGTAAATTAAATTTGAAAAGTATTATAAATTTGAACTGTAACTATAACCATTTTTAAAGTCAAGTGTAGCTGTATAACAAGTAATTTTAAAATTCAGCTCAATTTTTATTAAGTTTTAGTAATGTAGGAATTTTGGCTTTTTCTAGGAAGAATTTTGAATCGTTTCTCCCGAGATCTTGCAGTGACCGATGAACTGCTTGCCAAGGCTGTAATGGACATGGGACAAGTAAGTTATTTCTACATGTCAAGTAGGTCCTGACTTAATCACACAACTTATGTTTCATTTATAAAATAGTTAACATTTTGTTCATTTATTATTTACAAAAAAAACTCAGTTTGTATTCTAGTAAAATTGTAACCTTAAAATAACAATTAAAATTCTTTTTGTCAAATAGTATAGTATTTTCAAATTATATGTTTTTAGTACACAGTAGACCGCCTATACAGTATAGATAATATCTACAAATAGCCAAAGTATTATAACTATTGGTATTATTTTTGTCAAACTTTTATATCGGATTTTTATATTTCAAACTTTTATATATTTTAGTGCCGAAATACGTCTTTGAAATATTATAAATGTTAAACCAGGATGTTAGTGTCCTTTTTATACTAATTATAAAGATAATCCTTCTTTGTGAAATTAATAATATTACACATATATGTGGGATGTCCTAGAAATCTCTACCAACCTTCCAGCTATTATTGTTAGACCAAATGCAAACCAAAATATCATATTTAAACTTTTGAAAACTAAATAAGTAAACAGCTACCATTTAGTTTTCTTCACTGAACTATCTTTAATTTGAGAACAACTTGTTGTATTAAGTTGAAATGTGGTATGGTACATAGCTTTATAACCTAATGGTATAATTAAAGAAAGAAAATCATATTTTTTACAAGCATTATTTTAAAAATGGCGGGTACTTAAAATCTTAGAGTATGAATATCTTAAAACAACCTATAATAAAAATTTCATAGTTATTGCATTTTAGTTTGACAATTTAATTCAAATTTAATGATATCAGGGTTAAGAAAATTATTTGATAACTAAGGAAGGTAATTTGCTTTCAAAAAGTAAGAACTAAACAATATGCATTGTCATTATGTGATAAGCACTGATTGTGAGCTACAACAATCTCTGTTTAAAGTTTAGCTGCTCTAATCAGCTGATTATAACATTATGTTGTTGGACTGTTATCATAATATTCCTTACCTACTGTAAGATTTAGTTTTTTTTTTAATATATATTTGCATACAAAAATATGTATGTATTACAAAAAACTTTATTTACATAAGACTTTCTAATATTACATACATTTTTATAATAAAACAGTAAAAGTAATTTTGAATCAAAAGAACAATTTCTGGTGTTGAGCAGTGTCAGTCCAGTATTAAACAAGCAACGTTTAATATTCCCATCACCCATCACCAGTTTGATTTTACAGCATAAACTGAGTCAGTAGACAATATTTCCAAATTCAATTTTTACGTTGTTGAATTTTAAAAAGCTGAAGTTTTGAAAAAGATATACTAGCCATTCTATGTAAATCAAGTTGTTTTATTTTTGTAGATTATACACTTTTCCATTTTCTAATGTTAGAAATGTATATTTTCTAATATAATAATAATACTCTGCATTGCCACGGGCGACCCCCAGCACGTACGGCGCCTTGTGTGTATCGGTGCTGGGCAAACGGAGGTTCAGGCCCCGGGGAACTGGGGTAGAGGCGTCCTCTCTCCTACGGGAGGAGGAACTCCAAGGGTACACCCGCTCTCGGCCAATGAACGGGCCCGCTCCTTGCCGCACGATGCGCTGGTGACAAAAAAAGCATGGACTGTCAAACCACATACAAGAGTATGGAAAAGAGAAGGAGCAAGCTGCTTTCAAACGCAGCTCAATTATGCAAAGGTCTCCGACCTTGACGACTGGGACGCCGACGAGGGGACTTAAAACCTCCCCTCCGCCAGTGCCGTTCAAGGCTGTTAGTGACACCGGATCGTCGTCCGGATCCGGAAAGGGGAAAGAGGAGGTCGATCTGGCGATGGAGGTGACCAACCCGGAAACACCTCAAGCTAAGAAAGAAGGAATTCCTCCCAGCAAGAGCCCTCTTCGTGCGGCATTCGGTCTGCAAATGCTTCGGCAGCAGCATGACGATGCCAGCGACGAGGAGTACCTGTCACTGAACAAAATGAAAGCTCTTTTGAAGGATATGGCCAAGGCTCTCCTTACTCAGAGGAACGTGAACAAGGCGATAAAAGATGGAATTCCGAAACTCGATGATTTCCTTGGTGAAATCGAGGAATGCCGGAAGATCAGGCTGAAGGCTGTGAAGTAGGAGCGCGACATCATGAACCGTGTCATATCTGATTCGTCTCAAGCTCTAGGTCATCTGGCTGAGTCTCAGACCCAAGCCAGAAAGCGAGCAAAGCGGCAGAGAGGTTCTTCGTCGGGAAGCCCTGAGCTTAGGGAATTGGATCCAGCGCCGAATCCAGTCTTCTTCTCTGCTTCCACGCAGACTGAGGACGTTCCGGCTGCTGCTTTAGTTCCTGCTCCGACAGGGGTTCCTGCACCAGCAGCTGCTCTAATCCCAGCGTCAATCCCATCGACACCTCTCAACTCTCAGGGGCCCGCCCCGCAAACACCTTTGGGAAACTGGGAGAGACGCCTGTCAAAAAAGGAGAGGAGACAGCTAAAGCGCGCCGAGGCTGCCTCAAAAAAGGCGCCTGCAAAAGGGAAGAAGAAAACCCAAGTCTATGAACTGGTTAAGGAGACCCCTGGCAAAACTTCCAGGAAGCCTTCACGACCCAGGCTCAAGAAGCCTAGGGCTGAGGCGATTTTGATCAAACCCTTAGGGGGGCGATCTTTCGCCGATGTCCTAGGACAGATTAAAACCCATGCGAAACCGGAAGAGACGGAGACTACAATCAAGTCCATACGACGAACCCAGAACGGGGATGTTCTCCTCGAACTGGGAAATTCGAAGGACAAGGACGGTTTTGCTGCTTCCCTCAAAACCGCTCTTGGTGACAAAGGCTCAATTCGAACCCTTCAACCGAGATGTTCAGTGGAGATTCGAGACCTAGACGCTCTATCTACAGAGGACGAGGTGATCAGAGCGTTAAAGAAGGCGCTTCCAGAACTACCGGGAGAAACGGGAGGTCTCAAGGTCTGGTTGACAAAACCAAATCGGAGCCAGCAGCGTATGGCAATTGCTGAATTGGGCGAGAAGCACGCTAATAAGCTGCTTAGCCTCCAGCACCTGAGAGTCGGATGGGTGATTTGCAGGCTCAAACAAAGGGTAATCGTGCAAAGATGCTACAGGTGCCTAGCGTTCGGTCACCCTTCCCGTACATGCAGAGGGCCCGACCAAAGTTTCAGCTGCCTCCGGTGCGGGCCACAAGAAGAAAGACTGCACCTCGAGCCTCTCCTGTTTCCTCGGCAAGGAGACAGGTTCTGCTGGGAATGCTCTTGGTCACTTACCTGGTTGTGGTCAGTGCGGTGTTTTTAGATCCGCACTCGAAGAGGCAAAAGTCAGAGGCCAATAATCCGTATCCTACAGGCCAATCTTCAAAGATCCTGGGGGGCTGATAATCTTCTAAATCAGCTCGCCCGAGAACTCGGTGCCGACGCGCTCCTGGTCAGCGAGCAGTATCGGGACAGGGACCCAAGTTTTTGGATCCCAGACAGTCTCGGTACTGCTGCTTTCTGGGCCCAGAACTCACAAGAAGTCATGGTGCGGAGTCACGGACGTGGCCGAGGATTCGTCTGGATAAGGTGTAGGGATGTAACTTTCTTCAGTTGCTACCTCACCCCAAACGAGGCCATCCAAGACTTCCGCGACAAGATTGATCGTTTGGAGGAGAGCGTGCTCGGCACCACTGGGCACTTCATCGCCAGGGCCTGGCTCGTCGTCCTCAACCAGGGCGACACGCCTACTTTCAGGCGCCCCGGGCAGAGAGGCACGATTCCTGACGTAACCTTCGCGTCTGAGTCTCTTCTTTCGATGATCTCTGGCTGGAGGGTGGTGGAGGATTATACGGGTAGTGACCACCAGTACACTGTTTTTGATCTGCATGATGTAAACCGTAGAGTTTCCGCATCACGGAAAGGGCCACGCCGGTGGAACACCAATAAACGACGTGGTCAAGTTCACCGAGGTCATCTCTCGGATAGCGCAGGCGAATCCTGGTGAGGCTGGCGCCGAGGCTTTAGTAACATGGATGGAACTTCTTGTCTCGGCCTGTGACCGGTCTATGCCGCGAAGGAAACTCCGCCGCGACAAGCAACCCGTCTACTGGTGGACTGAAGAGATTGCGGAACTTAGAAGAACATGCCTTAGAGCAAAATGTGCCGCCACTAGAGCGAGAATTCCTGCAGATAGAGTTCGTAAGTCGGATATCTACAAAGCTGCGAGAAAGTCTCTCCGCCGAGCCATCAACAGGAGCAAGGCATATAGCTTGAGGAAACTTCGGGACGACGTCGATTCCGATCCTTGGGGTTTGAGTTACAAAGTTGTGACCCAGAAACTCGGCGCCCGCTCTCCACCCTCCATCATGGAGGGCGCCACCATGGAGAGGATCGTCACTGCCCTGTTTCCTGTACATCCACAGCGACCACTAGTTGACTTCGAACGGGTGCAGAGCGTTCCGCTTTTTACTATTGAGGAGTTGGAAACCTCCGTTCTCACCCTGAAGAGCAACAAGGCTCCCGGCCCGGACGGGATTCCCAGAGAGGCCCTGAAGAAGATTTTCACCATCAATCCCGGGTTGTTGCTGAGAATGTACAATGCCTGCTTGGTTGAAGGAGTGTTTCCATCTCCCTGGAAAACCGCCAGGCTGGTGCTTATTAGCAAGGGTGATCCTGAGCTACCGTCGTACTACAGACCTCTCTGCATGCTGGACACGGCTGGAAAACTTTTTGAAAAGTTGATCCGTTCCGCCTGATTTCTGCCGTGGTAGCCGTCGGGGACCTTTGCCCTCGTCAGTACGGCTTCAGAAAGGGACGATCAACAATCGACGTGATTACGGAAGTACATAAAGCAGTTGAGAGAGCCGAGAGCCACAACCATTTCTCCCGCCGAGTAGTGCTTCTTGTTACGCTTGATGTCAAGAATGCCTTCAACTCGACGAGATGGGTCGATATGTTGGATGCACTTCGTGACACCTTCCGTATTCCAACGTATCTGTTGCGGCTCATCGAGGACTACCTCCGTTCTAGGCGTCTGATATTCGACACTCGAGACGTAGCGCGGACGGTGGAAGTCACCTCTGGTGCCGCGCAGGGTTCAATACTCGGCCCGGATCTCTGGAGTATCGCTTATGACAGCCTCCTGAGATCCGAGATACCAGAGGAAACCGTCTTAGTTGGGTACGCCGATGACGTTGCGGCTCTCATCGCCGCACGCAACGTTGAGCTGGCCCAGCTAAAGTTGAACCAGGTCATGCGAGTGGTCAACGCCTGGATGTCCGATCACGGTCTTTCGCTTGCTCTGAGCAAGACGGAGATCGTGATTCTCACAAAGAAGAGAATTGACACCGTCGTCCCGCTGCGAGTGGGAAGGGAAGTGGTCCAGTCAACGCGTGCCGCCAAGTACCTCGGAGTCATGGTGGACAACAAGTTAAGCTGGAGAGACCAGATCTTCCGTTCGGCGGACAAGGCTGCTAAGGTGGTCTCTTATCTTAGTAAGCTGATGGCCAATGTCGGGGGTCCTCGGTCCAGCAAAAGACGGTTATTGATGTCCGCAGTCCAGTCCGTGCTCCTTTATGGGGCAGAGGTGTGGGCAGATGCTCTTACCAAGGAATTTTATAGGTTGCGACTCGCCCGGGTTCAGCGTCAAGCTGCGCTCCGGGTGTGTTCCGCCTATCGGACAGTATCCGAGCCTGCCGTCTTGGTGGTTGCCGGAGTCATCCCTGTCAAGCTCTTGGCAGGGGAGAGGAAGGCGATTTATCAGAGACAAGGCGAGATCGGCAAGGACGCAGCAAGATCCGAAGAGCGTGCCCAAACCTTCCAGTAGTGGCAACACAGCTGGGAGCACGAAACCCGAGGACGATGGACTGCGCGACTCATCGAGCAGGTTCAACCATGGGTCGAAAGGCGGCATGGCGAAGTGGACTACTACCTCACGCAGTTCCTGACAGGTCACGGCTATTTCAAGTCGTACCTGAACCGGATGGGCAAGACCGGTTCACCGGATTGCATCTACTGCCCGGGCGTTCCCGACGACGCGGAACACACCTTCTTCCGCTGTCCGCGTTGGGAAAGGCCCCGCCTGGAGGCCACAAGAAAACTCGGGGTTTTTCGGTGGATACGGTCTGCGAAAAGATTATGGAGGATGAGGGAAACTGGGATTGTTTGTCACAGTTCGTCCGGGGCATCCTCCTGGAAAAGAAATCTGATCTGGACCGCGAAGTGGCCCAGATCCCTTGACCGAGCGGCTGGTTAAGGAGCGAGCCCCACGGGCTTAAGCCAAATTTAGGCCTAGCCTGAAGTAATGTGATAAACAATTCCAGGTTAGAATCCTAAAGAGTAGAGGAGATTTTTTAGTGGGTAAACCCGTTTTTAGGGGAGTCCCACACTACAGGCTGGCCACCTGCGTGCGTAATTGCATTTTTCCTGTCTCTCCCCTAAAAAAAAAAAAAAAAAAAAAAAAAAAACATTTACTAGTTTGTTACCAAATGTACTCTACCAGTGAAAAACATATGAGAAGTTAAGTGCTGCCTTGTTTGTCTTCATAAGGGCATATACAATATAGCTCTTGTCTTGCTCTTGTCATTATAGTTTTGTTAGAAAAAGTTTTATATGGAAATATACAAATGATAAGCCCTCACTTACTTTTCGCTCACTCACTCATTCACTCATCACTAAGTTGAAATTTGGCACATGCATGCCTCATGACTAAATAATAAATAAATTCGTTTATTTGTCGTAAAACATGTTACATGCATTGACAAAGTCTAATTCAGCTACAGACTAAATAGCATTGTCTCTAAATAATATTTAATAAGTATAATACATAAATATTATATATATAACAATATAAGAAATTAATTGTCTAGTTGAAAATTATACTAGTTTTATACCATGAGTTTATCTTAAAACAATCATTGAAGTCTATTTTGTTAATAGAAAAAAACTCATCAATATTATATAAAGGGTTTTTTAACAGCCATTCATAAAGATTATTTTTATAAATTTGAAATTTTTATCTATAAAATGTTTCAATTTGTTATACACCTTTAAGCCAATTATAACATGACTATTCAAAGATTTGCTCAGTCAACAATATTCAATTAAAATGTTATTTCTGTTTCTTGTGTTATAATTATGTGTTTGTGTATGATTTATTAAGTCCTTATTATTTAAAATGTAAACAGATAAGTCAAATAAATATAAATTAACTATTGTAAGTATTCCTTGGTTAATGAAAACAGGTTTACAATGATCGAGATATTCGGCTTTACCAACAATTCTAACAACTTTCTTTTGAAGCACCAGTACAGTGTCATCGAAAAATAATGCCTAAATTTAATAAAATTATAACATCAAATCATGTTAAATGAGTAATTCTTTCACTGGACGATAACTGGTGAACGCAAGTTTTGTTTTTAGTTCGTCTGATTGTGTTTCCCTGTCTTTGTGATGCGCAGACAAGCTGCGCAATCGTCAAGGTCAGCCGGCCACAGACGCGCCGCCGCTCAGTACGATGTTGACCGTGCAACAAAAAAGCACAGTGCGTGAATTGGTACGCGGAGTCAAAGTCAATTGTCAGTGTACAGCGGCTCTTTCGGAGAACATATCCGGGTCAAACAGCACCTGATAACAAAGCTATCGTTCGATGGTTTAACCAGTTTAGGGAAACATGGACCGTCGGCAAAAAATCTAGACCAGGCCGACCAAGAACATCAGAAGAGAATGTTGAGCGTATCCGGCAATCTTGTGTTAGGAGCCCAAAAAAATCCATTGCTGGACGAAGTCTTCAACTAAACATTCCAAAAACAACAATACAAAATGTACTGCACAAACGGCTAAGACTTCATGCGTATAAAATTCAGATAAAACTGCAAATAAAACCTACCGACCGCCCTAAACGAACTGAATTTGCAAGTTTTATGTTAAATGAAATTGATGATAATCCAAATTTTCTACAGAGAGTGTTGTTTAGTGATGAAGCTACGTTTCACATAAATGGATGTGTAAATCGTCACAATTGCCGTGTATGGGGATCGCAACAGCCAAACGAAATCCACGAGTATGTGCGTGTCCCAAACTCAATATGTGGTGCGCGTTATTTCATGACAAAGTTATTGGACCTTTCTTTTTTGTAGAAAAAACCATTACAGGCCTAGTTTACCTGGACATGCTTGAACTGTTTGTGTTCCCCCAATTAGACGATATCGAACAACAGACTGGACAGCGAATCATTTTTATGCAAGATGGGGTTCCACCTCACTACCATTGCGAGGTACGCGCTGCACTAAACGCACGCTTCCCAAACGGTTGGATTGGTAGAGCAGCCCCCATTTCATGGCCTCCTAGAAGTCCTGATCTTACCCCTTTGGATTTCTTTTTCTGGGGGTATATAAAAAATATAGTTTACGCAGAAAAGATTCGGGATTTGGACCATCTTCGGGAGCGAATTTCTTCCGCAATCTTAACTGTTACGCCAGATATGATTGGACGCATGTGGCAGGAAGTTGACTACAGACTTGATATCTGCAGGGCAACGAACGGTGCTCACATTGAAACATACTAAGGTATGAAAAAAAAATGTATTTCTTTCCGCACATTTTAAGACTACAACCTTTAAATTACCTTTAATAGTTTTTTTATGACAGTTATTTAAAATCTAGGCATTATTTTTCGATGACCCTGTATTTCCTGAGTCCTAAAGTCATAAAATAGTAAAAAACCAAAGTGTTTTAATGAAGATCCAGCACCCATAAGGGTTGGAATGGGGTTGCAACCCCTATAAGAACTACATTTTATTTTTCAACTTCCCGATGTCTCAGAAAGATGAAATTTGACACACATGCCTCATGAGTTAGATAGAAAATCAAGATACATTTTTTAAATATCAAACATCCACAGGGGTTGAAATGGAATTGCATCCCCTAGAAACAATATTTTGCTTTTTAACACCACAATGTCCTAGGCAATGAAATTTGACACAGATGTGTCTTATGCCCCCAACAGACAAATAAAATATTTATGAAGATCAACCATCCAAAGTGATTTAAATGGGTTGCAACCTCTAGACTATCTATATTTTTTTGTTTTTATGATTTCCCAATCTCCTGGAAAGATAAAATTTGATAGACATGTTCATCATCAAATACTTAAAAAAACAAATCATTTTCATGAAGACCACCCATAATAATGGTCCACAATCCAACCAGGAAATATTGACCAACCCTTTTGATTACAATATTTTTGTATATTATCAGAAACAAACAGTGAAGGGGATGGGAATGGGATAGAGAAGGAATGACGGGATGGAAGGAATGCTGCTACCTGTTTGTGGCAAATTTGTATTACATGTGGATCCTCTGATACATGACAGCTGGCACTGCACTAGGCATCTAACGTTTGTCTTTACATTATAATATGTATCCTTTTTCGGTGAACAAATCATAATGTTCTGAGATTCCAAATGAAGCAGAGTCCACCAAAGTTTTTGGGGTGGTGACATTTTGGACTTCCCTGAGTTATAAACCTCTGTTGGAAGAATCTGACCTCTGTAGATACTAAGTAAATAACTGCCCTCTGCTGTCCCACATAGGGAATTGTAGACTCAAACACTAGGAACAGGAAACAGCTCTGTAATGACACTACATGATTTGGCTATCTGCCAAACATCAAATCACATAAGATGAAAGCTACAGAGTGGATTCCCAGTCCTCTGTAATACACCATAGGATAGGAAAGTCTGTATACATTGTTTTATGCAGCTGAAAGCAATGCTGAAATGAAGTATAAACAGAGCAAGCCAACAATCTCCACCTTCCTATTGCTAACTTTACCAAACATAAAACTGTGATATAGATGGGGAAGAAGAAAATATAAAACATTTTAATTACTGCTTGTATTAAAAAAAGCCTTCACTATTCGGTCAAATACATGTAAATATCCCAAGTTATTTTCTAAGCATTGCATTAAGCTTAGCTTATTTGGTTTCAGGCATTTGGACAAGTAATTGGTGGTCTGGCCATTGCTGTAGCCATAAACTACTGGCTGACACTGCCCATTATAGTGCTCAGTGGTATACTACTGGCTGCTCGTCACTTCTGTCTCAAGGCATCCACCAATCTCAAGAGGATTGAAGCGATTGGTATTTATCTTAAAGTGTATTATTATACAGTCTGGAGACAGATTTTATTTTGAAATTTCCTTTATACAAAACTGTGAAAGAATGTAAACAAGTTATGTAAGTTGTTAAAGATATTCAATACATAAATAGGTAAAAAAAGAAAATCAGTATTCACTATATACTATATCCAATAAATAGAAAGCTTTGGCCTTTATTTAATAATGCAATGAATACAAGAACAGGTCATCCCACCATGCGGCTTAGGAAACAGCAGATAATATCAATATAGATTGTAATTGGACACTATAAGGGGTGGTTAGGGGTTGTAATTCGTGTTGACAGATTCACTGTTCTTCAGAATGTTTCTCATTAATATGTACACCTTTTGGATTAAAATGACAATCGATAAGATTTTCTTATCTGAATCAAATCCAAATAGAATAAATAATGAAGTGTTTGTCAATTAAATATTTTGGAGATGACACTTCACCATTAGACTACAATATAAACATGATTCTGTCAAATGGCCATTCGTTGGATTCAATTTTATATCGTAATGTGAAGATGGAGTGTCGTCTCTGAAATACTCATATGTAACTGAATAGATTCAATATTCTTTATTGGTCTTTAAACACATCAACAATGCAATAGACTTCGTAAAGTTACTAAAATATTCTAAACTAAAAGTAAAATTAAACAATTAATTAGTATTAAGTAATGATTCTATCTACTCAATCCAGCCTGCCAGTAAATAGATATATTTATATAATTAATAACAACAATAACTAAACAACCAACAAATCTATATAAATTAACAATAGTGACTAAATAACAATTCACATATTTAACATGGATAAAATTTTAAAACTCAGCAATAGCAGAACTGAATAAATAATACATTGAGAGACAAAACTTAAAAATTAATGTTGTGTTATCACAGTTTTAGAATTTATCTACTCAATAAAATATATTAACTTTCAACCAGTGCTTTAAAACTGTTTTAAATTTGACTAAAGATACAGATCTAGCATGTAATGGTAACTTATGAAACAATATTTAATTTTCATAAAAAGATGACTGCATTTTGTTTTGGTTAATTAACTGGTAAGAGTTGTAATAATGCTTTGTTATGGTAGGATAATCATGAATATTCTGTCTAGTTGTAAATTTTACAAGTTGTTCCATTACACTTATAAGACAGTAGAATATGTATACATTAGGAATAGTCGTTATTTTTAGTTCTCTGAGTTATTTTAGGATTTAACAAAGGTGAGGGCATTCCTGAAATTCTATAATGTTTGCTATTTGTCATAAGTGCTGTCTGCCTCATTCATCCTTAATATCCAAATTATTTATTAAGTATGTACAATAATACATTGAGAGACAAACCTTAGTTTTAGGTTTTTGTTTTATACTATTTATTTACCATTAGTTTATGACTTGACAAATATCCCACTTCTTCCTACCACAGTGAGTCCGTGAACCAGAACTTTCTAGACCATGATAAAGAGAACCTCGATGCTCCATTTTTAACTAGAATGTCTTACAATTAAGAAAAGTCTTTATTGCTGGTTCAAGAAGAAATTGAACAATCTATATTAATTCAGATAGTTTAAGGTTTTAAGAATAAAAAATAGTTAACAAATAATAAAATATTTTTGGTTGTTAAAGATATTTAATATATAAATAGGTAAAAAAAGAAAATCAGTATTCACTATATACTATATCCAATAAATAGAAAGCTTTGGCCTTTATTTAATATGAAATTGGTAACTTTTGTTGCGAAGAAAGTTACGTATTTTTAACAAAATATGTATGTATGGGTTGTGGTGTAACTCAGAGCAGAATTTAGGAGATTAAGATTTTTGTAGTTTTTATTGTCATGAATTAGCAATGATTAGAATGGAACAGAAGGATGTATTGTATAGTTATATAAATTATTGTATTGATATATATATATATATAGTACTATTTTAATAATATCATATATATATGATATTATTCATTTAAAAGTGTATTAAAAAAGTACTATACTATTTAAGTTACAAGTTTATCTTAAAAAGATATCTATTTTACTATTTTATCTTTAATGTAGAATAGTTTGCAAGTTTTGGTGTTCTTTGATGATGGTTTTGTTCTATTGACAGCTCGGAGTCCTGTGTATGCTCACATCAATGCCTCACTGCAGGGTCTTGTTACCATCAGAGCACACTCAGCTGAGAAACTGCTGGAACAAGAGCAGTATCGCTATCTGGTACCCAGAATGAATGAAAGCTATTGGAAAGTGAAGTGTGATACTGTATGAGTATGTTGTAGGAAGGAGAGGGAGAATTGTAACAATTTCTATTACCAGCTCAGTACAAGTCAAAGGAATGTTGCCGTCACTGTAAATTAAAATACCTTCTATATAATTTTTCTATTACAAAAAAATCCACTAGCTATGAATTATATTTTGTAATCTACTTTCTTTTTGAAGAAAATAAATATTGTAGAGGTTGATGATGGATTTGGTGCATTAAACAGAGAAAATATTATGAGTCACATATTTATTTTAATTATATCATGAAGATGGTGTAAGTTTTAACGAACAGTGGACAAATTTGGCATAGTTTTTTTAATAATCAAATCAAATCAAATCTTTATTCACATATACATTGAGTACAGCGATTGTGTCATTTGAATTACAATTGTTAAGTTCGAATTAGGTAAAAAGTATGTACAGTAAGAGTTACAGAATTCGTCATTATTCATCTTCATTGCTGAGTTCTCCAATCCAAAAACTCCTGGACTGTGTATATTGTTCGTTCCAGCAGCCAGTCCATGAGTCTTCTCTTCAGATTCTTCTCAGGGATTCTCTTCATTTCTTCTGGCAGACAGTTGTAGAAGGCAGCTCCTCGATAAGATGGTTTCTTCTCGAATAGACAGAGATGATGAGTGTCAAGTGCGAAGTTGTGCCTATGCCTTGTGTTGTATGTGTGGTGGTCTCCTAATCTGGCTCGGCCTATTTTTACTGCATGCATTACTGTTTCAAGAATATAGAGTGCAGTAACTGTCAAGATCCTGAGCTCCTTGAAGGCTTCTCTACATGTCTCTTGCGGTCTTAGTCCTTTCAGTGTTCTTATGGCTCTTTTCTGAATAACCAATACTCTTTGGAGGTTTGAAGCGCTTGTCCCACCCCAGGCCACTAAACCATATCTTAGGTGGGTTTCAAATAAAGAGTAGTAGGCTATGATGGCTGTTCTGTTATCACTGACCTGCTTTAGCCTTCGTATAGCATAGAGACCCATGTTCAGTTTTTTACAAAGTTGGGTCACATGAGGTGTCCATGAGAGATTGTTGTCAAGGACTATGCCTAGATATTTATTTGAGTTTAGTGTTGTTAATTCTGGAAGGCCTTGGTAGTCATTGGGAAGTGATGTGTATATCAGTTGATAGGTTTTACTTTCATTCAGGACCAGATCATTTTGAAGGCAGTACTGTTTTGCCATGCTGTATGCCACATAGGAGTTTATTTCAAGCTCTTGTCGATTTTTGGTGGCAACAAGTAGTGCTGTGTCATCAGCAAACATCACTGTCTCACAAAACTCTGAAAGGTAACTTGGAAAATCATTGGTGAGGAGTATATAAAGTACAGGGCCAAGGACAGATCCTTGTGGCACTCCTCTTTTCATTGGGAGGGTTTCAGATTTTACTGTGAGAAGGGTGTTGTTATCCTTGTAGCTGAGCTCAACCAATTGTTTCCTATCGCTGAGATAACTTGTGAACCAGCTGGCTTCTTTTCCAATTATCCCAAGTGCCTTGAGCTTTCCAATTAACAGGTTGTGGTCCAGGCAGTCGAATGCCTTGCTGAAATCGAGCATGACACTTGTTGCAACACATCCCTGGTCTAGTTTATCAATAATGTACTCAATTAGTTGTACTACTGCAGTTGTTGTTGATCTGTTCTTGATAAATCCATGTTGTCTAGAGGTCAGGAGGTTGTGTTGCTGCAGATGTGCTATAAGTCTGTTCAATATTACTCGCTCTAGGATCTTAGAAAAATTTGATATCAGAGATATTGGTCGATAGTTAACAGCGTCATTGATTTGGCCACTTTTGTACTTGGGATAGACTTTAGCCACTTTTAGACTGTTAGGGAAAATTCCTTCGTCCAGAGATTTGTTTATAAGAGTTGTCAGTGGGGTTAAAAGTTCACTTTTACAATGTTTAATTAGCTTTGAAGAAATGTCGTCCTCTCCAGCAGATGTTTTAGCTTTCATGGAGTCAATAATTGTTCCTATTTCTTCTTCAGTAGTGTTGTGGTGCTGCAAGTTAGTAACAAAGTGAGCCTGAATAACATTTGCTGGTGTAGGATTTTGATTCAGTGTTTTATTTTTGTCAAGTGTCTTCTCTGCTATTCTGGAGAAAAATTGATTTAAAGCATTGGCAATGTTATTGGGAGAATCGTGTAATTCACCTTCAACAATGAAACTTGCTGGAATTATGGTTGTGGTGTTTTGTTTTCTTTCAGAGTTGATTACCCTCCAGACAGCTTTTGATTTATTGTCAGCCTGCTCTATGAATTCCGCATTTTGCTTCTTCTTAAGTTCTTTTAGCTTAAGATCATACATCTTCTTCCTAGTTGCTGTTTCCCTTTTATCATTTACATCTCCAGTAAGTATTTCTATGTTCAAGGCTTCCAAATATGATTTTCGTAGTGTCTCACTTTCAGTATCCCATACTCTTTTTGCGTGATTGGTTTTTAATTTAAAAGTTTTATGTGGGCAAGATATGTCCATCGCGTATTTCATAACGCTGTTAAAGGCTGAAAAAGCTGTTTCTGTGTCTGTTTTTTGAGTAATTTGTGACCAGTCTTGGGAGGCTAGGATTTTCCTCACTTCCTCTATTGTATTGTGATTGATTAGTCTTTTTTTGGATTTTGCTGTACCGGTATTGTCATTTTGTAAGTCTGTCTTGATGTAGCAGATTTGTGCTGTGTGGTCAGATAGTCCTGAGCTGATTACTTCATATGATAGATGGTCCTCGTTCAGATTTGTACAGATACAATCAATAGATGTCTGGCTATGATGTGTAATTCGTGTGGGAGGCAGTTCTTGTCTTTTTATGTTGTATCCTTCTAGGGCATCTGTCAAGGTTTGGTTGTCATTATTGTTCGTCAAATTGTCCACATTAATATCACCCATAATGACTATTGGATTGTTTATACAGTGTATTTTGTCCAGTTCAGCTGATAATGCATCCAGTGAGTTTTCTAGCCTGCTGTGTGGTGATCTGTAGATTCCCATTAAGTAAAAGTTGGATTTTCTAAATGTTATCTTTAGTAAAATGGCTTCACACGATAGCTCAGATGATATGTCAGAGATGGATACTATGCTGATTGTATTTTTTAGTTTAAAGCTAACAAATACAGCAACTCCTCCCTTCCTGTGGTGAGTTCTGGAGAAGCCTCCGATGAATTCGTATTCAGGTATCCTGGTGTTCTTCAAGTGATCACTATTTAGCCCATGTTCTGTTAGAATTATTATGTGTGGATTGAACTTGTGGAGGAAGTGTGTCAGTCTTTCTATTTTGTTTTTTAGGCCATCTATATTTTGGTGAGCTATTGAGATTTGATCCTGGGTTTTTTGTTTCATTCCATTATATTCTCTTGTTGTGTTCCTTCCTCTAAAAAAGTGTTCTCTGTGCAAGTTGTTGGACTGTTGTCTGTGGAAGCAGTGTGATTTGCAGGGAGCACGATACTGTCGGGCAAACTGTCGTCAAAAATAGTTGTGTGCAGAGATATTTGGTTTATCTGTGATGGATCATCTGTAGTCCCAGCATAACCGTAGTGTGTCCTCATATGCTTCTTGAAGAAAGCAATATTTTTTAGAAAGAAGTCCTCATAACTTTCCTCACTTCTCTTTAACTTTGCATTTAGAGGTGGAGAGTTTCTCAAGCTCATTTTTTAACTTAACTTGGCTGGTTTTTCGAGCCTCTGGGCATTTGATTTTTCAGCAGCTTTTGCCACTTTAAGGGAGACACTAAAAACATTTGCCTTTTTGCTTCTAACTACCTGGGGTGTATGTTCTTTTTTTGTGGTAGTTAGGTTAATTCTTTGTACAGGGGGGTTGGCATTCCCTGACTTTTTATGCCTTTGCAGTTTGCTGCTGCATCCTGTCAAAGTATTAGTCAGTTTTTCCTTGCAGGTTTGGCTGTCTCCTGAGGTCGGGGATGAGCTGTATTCTGTCAATGTATCTGTCAGTTTTTCTTTGCAGGTTTGGCTGTCTCCTGAAGTCAGGGATGAGCTGTGTTCTATCAGTTTTTGTTGGCAGGTTTGACTGTCTCCTGAGGTTAGGGTGTTAATAGCTGTCTCCAACCGGTCAAGTTTTGTTTTGATGTCAGACATTCCTAATAGCAGGAAAGTGGGACTGTCAATTACTTCAGTAGTGGGGGAGGTTTGTGTTGCGGAATTTTGAAAAGTCTTGGTTTTAGTGTCTTGATTTTTTATTTTATTTTTCAGTGCAGAAATAGTTTTTTCAAGCTCTGTTATTTTCTTAACATAACCATCAATTAAATGACTTAGTTTGAGGTCATGTTCCTCGTAGATGCTTTGCGCTTCTAGGTGAAGGTTTTTCTCTTTAGTCAGTTGAGCTTGAATGTCTGCGTTCAGCTGTAACAGGTTTTCTACTTTATCTAGGTGTTTCTTATCTTCATTCTCAAGTTCCTCAAATTTGTCCTCCATAATACTTAGTTTTGTCCTTAGATTGAATATTTCTTCTTTTAAGAGCTCATTTTCCTCTACTAACGCAGACCCTATTTTTGCAGCCATTTCCAGTTTGTCTTCTTGACTGCTTGAGTTATCTAGTAAATTAAGACTGTTTTTCAGATCTTCAATGGTGTCTGAGCTATTTAGGGAAAGTGAGTCAGTCAATTCTTGGGTCAATAGGTGTGAATGTTTGTCTGCCAAACAGTTTGTGCATCGCCATATTCCAATTTTTTGAGTTGACCACTTTTTGAGGTCCTTTTCTATGATATTCTGACATCCTGCATGATACCATTTTTTACAGAGACCAGTACATTTTATGCCGGAAAATCTGACTCCAATACCACAATTACCACATGGATACTTTGTGGGCATTGTATTCTGTGAAATGAAATGAGTAAATGAGTTAGTGAAATTAAGTAATGGTAAAAATAATTAATGTAAGTATGAGGAACTGTAGCAGAACATAAAAATATTCACGGTTTAAATTAGTGGCAGTGCAATGAATAGCAAGCAGATGTCTAAGGTCAGTTACCAGCAGACGCAGTGTCAGCAGCTGAGGTTAGTGCTCCCGGCTGCCTGACACACTTGCTCTGCTGTCTGTTTGTCCGCCACCTGGCTGATGTAGTGTTGGAAGTTGATGTGTTAACAGCAATGAGTTGGCTGTGACGTCACACTTGGTGGTTATTAGTTGTCAATGTTAAAAAGTAATCAATTCTTCATGTAATAGAAATATATTAATTCTGAAAAACTAAGATCCTTTTCTTGTATTAAGAACCATAATGTTTCAAGTGTCAAGATTAGTAGTTATGAAGTTGATATGGTGTCCAATGATCAAAATTAAACCAACTGGGTGGCAGTATGTTTAATTCAAAATCTTATCTTGCAATTGTTGTTTCTCTTGTGCTTGTTAATAATAGTGAGACTTACAGTTGTGTGGTGTCAAGGTGAGTTGTTTAGTAGAGTTTCTGTTGTTTTACCCACTAAAAAACTTCACATATTTACTACCTCCAAAAATGAAATGTGATCACTTGAGAGTGTAGCTTCAAATATGAGTATTTTCTGATTAATTACTTTGTTTTATGAATTTTTTAATGGCTAAAAATGACTCACAGTAATTTCTGGTAAGTTATAGTCCGTAGGAAGTATTATGTAGTCACTATTTCCCACTTAAAACTAAACTTATTACTGGATCACTTTCACTGCAAGACTAGTCAGGTAGCCATCTTGATTGTGCTGTAATAACATAATAACATTAGGCTGCTTGCAGTTGCATGTACTCATGGGTTGATATCAGAACTAAGTGGGTAGTTGTTTGACCATCCTTCCCACATAGAGATATAGTGCACTTAAAAGAAAATACTGTACAACCTTATATTTAAATATTCTATAGAAAAATTTGCAAAAAGCAAATTTTGTTAAAGCATTATGAAAAGATTTTGTAAACATGTTTTTATATTTTAAGAAATTATGTAGTCTTAAGTATTAAATTAATACTTTGACCACCATACTATTTTCACAAAGAAGTTTTGATTGAATACTGTGACAGATTATTGAGAGTTGTTGCATCCACCATGGTGGTATGAACTGCAATTTCATCATGGCCAAGACAGTTATTTATCTGTAACTAAATTGTATTAATCTCACTATTTTTAACTAACAAGTTTATTTGGTCACATTCATTATTCAAAAAATATGTTTACTAAAAAATTTTATTTTCTATACATTACACATTTTCAACATGCAAAAATATAAATATTTTTACTTTTGATTCTCGTAAAATAAATAAAAATATTTCTGGTCAAGATATGTTATAATGTTTTACTGGAAGCATTGGCAATATAATTTAAAAGGCGTTTTAGCATTACACATTTCTATTTCTCATGGTTTGGCTTAGTTTTACAGACAAATTATAGTCATTCTTCTATAAAATATTTTTGTAATTGTTTTAAATTGTATCTTAAGATCTGTAGGTGATATTTTATGAAACTTCACCAATTACACTTTAAGTGTTTTTTGAATTCATTATAAAAATGAAAAATGTGTATATTATTTCACCTCAAAAATTTGTTCAATTATTCATAACGAACCTAGATGAACATTGTTTAGCTTTCATTGCTTTAGAATGAACATGCAATTATACACAACTACAGCTGTGAGTGTTCTCCTTACAAACATGAAAAATAAGCTGGCTGCAATAAAAAATAAATATAAATATTTTACACAGTTATACCAACTAGAAACATTGAATATACTATGGATAAAATTGGGAGAAATCCATAGCCTCTATGATTTGTGTCAAAAGAATGGATGTTGTCCAGAAGTGGTAATGTTTCAAATTATTAGTGTTTCAAATACATAAGCAGGTACACAGTCACAACTTTTTAGTCTTTAAAGTGCAATTTAACAGATGTAAAGTGGTTTAGATTTAAAATTACCATAAGTGCACACTTTTACAATAGTTCAACTGCAAAGGCAGTCAGTTACATTACAAGCTGTCCTGTCACAGCGTTATTGTAATGCCACTTTTTCGGGTAGTTAATACTTGTTATATTTTATGTCTGTGTCATATTTAAAAACATATTACATTTTATTCTTAAATTAAACACCACTGTTCTTTTTACTAAATTATAAATAAAGTACAGTACTAAAAAATTACTTTTGTGAACATTTGAACTATTTTATTAAAATCTTTCTTTGGCAACAATATAAAATAGAGAATTAATGCCCAAGTGTTTAATAAACTCCATCCACAGAACTTAGTTATAGTAAATAATTGTTTTAAGAAAATTAATTATCTTAACCTGTAACAATATTCAGACACACCCCTGTGACGATTAGATTAACATACGGAAATATGAGAAAGGCTTTTAAAAGTTGATTTAATCAGCTTATGAAGGTCAAAGGGTAAAAAATGAAATTTTACGTTTTTAATCTTAACACACTGTTTAAATTATAAGTGTAGATAAAAATTGTATTGCAAGAATATTTTTAATTTGTTCACAATTCATAGCTGTATCATTTTATTCTTTCAATTATTTTTTCGAAGGATTCACATACAAGTGTGACCCATATCTTCTACTACGTAATGGCGTTTCTATCATTGGCTCAAGAAATCATCATAAATATCTACGTGGCAATTTGTGTTTTCTCCTTTATTCTTTTCAAAACAGGTAATTATCACAGTATTAGCCAAAATAAACAGTACTGAAATGGTAATATTTTATTATGATAAACACATAAAGAATTTACCAATAAATACAAGTCAAAGGATGCAAAATCAGTTATACTCGGGTATTAACATGTTCAATATGACCCTCGTTCAGTTTGAGGCAACACTCATACCGTTCTTTTAGGTTTTGCATCATTTTTGTGAATAGGGGTTGTTGCATTCTCCTAATACACATGGTTATTTTTTCTTTGAGTTGAACGATGATAGATGGTGTGTCCTCACAGAAAATGTTTTCTTTCAACATTCCCCAGACGTAGGCATCCGGTGTTGTAAGATCGGGGGAGTGGGCTGGGTAAGGAAAGTTTGTTCTAAGGGAGATGAGACGGTTGCCAAAGGTTTGTTGGAGGAAAGCAATGTTGTTAACGGCAGTGTGACTGGTTGTGCCATCTTGCTGGAACCACTGTGAATTTAACGGCAGGTTTCGTGCACAACAAAATCTCCTGAGGTCTCTCGCAAAAGATCAAGAATGGCTCTATATCGATACTGATTTACAGTAAGAGTCTTTTCATTGTTGTCTTCAAAAAAGTATGGTCTCCCTACACCTCTCCCAGACACATCGCACCAAATGGTTACACGCTTACTATGCTGTGGCCTCTCTACAAGGTCAGGACGTTCAAATCCAAGGTAACGTGTTGTCTGCTTGTTTATGAAACCATTAAGGTGCACATGGCATTCATCTGTAAACGGTACATCACTCAGAAACTCAGGTTCTGCATAGCATATTGCTAACATTGAAGCACAGAACTGAATTCTGGCTAGTTTGTTTCTACAGTTCAAAGGTTGTCCAGTTTGTATCTTGTAGAGAAAACCACCAATGTTTTTGAACATTCTTCGCATTGACGTATTGCTAATATTCAGTTTAAGAGAAGCTCGCATTAGGCTTCTTTTCAGTGACTGTAACACTTGCTGCAACATTTTTCCGTGGTTTTCATTTGTACAGACAGTAGTTGGGCGACCTGAAAAGCCCTTTCGCTGTGTCAAAACACTACCTGATCTTCAAAATTTTTCAACAACACTAAGAATCACAGTATTACTAGGCGGGTTTTTGTGGAAATGTTCCTAAAAATGTAAAGCAGTGTATGACAAACTTGGCCCACCCGTACGTCCAATTCCGTATGAGCAAAAATAATGCTCTATGATAAAAACTTTCTCTACCATTATTAGCACCTTGTTAGCAAAAACCAACCTCAAATAAGAAAGAAGAAATAAACACGAAGCTGTGGCAACAATCAACAATTGAATCAGCTAATCAAGAAGGCAACTACAGCTGATTCAGTTTCAGTACTGTTTATTATGGCTAATAGTGTATTTACATGTCCAATATTGTAATTAACATCATTATTTATGTTTAAGTATTATTAAATGCAAGGAAATATGTTTTAAGATCAATTTTGTTAAGTCATAAGAAAACATTTTAAATTAAATCAGTACAGATGGTATTATGTTGTAATTATTTATTTTAACCAAGGTGTGGTATATGACAGTCAACATAAATTTTAGTTCATAAATGTTGCTAATAGTTTATCTTGTAAATGCTCGAGTGTGCTAGTTATGACTGTAAATATTTGCAGATTCGTGGGGTACTGATGCCGGCCTGATTATAACCCAATCTCTTACTATCATGAACTTCCTACAGTGGGGGATGAAGATGTCAGCTGAGGTTGCTAATCAGATGACTTGTATAGAACGCTCCGTGGAGTACATGCATTTGGAGTCAGAAGAAACTGACGGAGGTATCACAAACACAAAAAATTGAATCCTGTAATACATTTTGAAATGTAATGAGGGTACTGATATATGATCATCCCTGTAATTGATAAATCAATATCAGTACCTACAAGGGTAGTTCTTGTTTTTATTTGTGTAACTAATTGTTATGGGAGGTGACAGCTTTGCAGTGAATTATCAGTTTTTATTTTTTAATTTACTGTCAAACTATAAGAATTTAATGTTACTACTGAGCTATAAAATTAAAATTTGTATAAAATAGTTTAATTGATTTTAAATGGCAATAATACTTACTTCTTTTGAAGGAATAAACACACCCTTTGTGCTCTAAAGGCCAGCAGCACTGGCCACACCAAGGTTGCAGACAGCTCGCCTTTATTTTGCTGCAGTTTTCCACGCAACTCGTATGGCCAATATAGATGGCCGCACTAATTTCATTGTCAGCTCGGCAACCATATTTGTTGTTTACCTCCCCAGATTTTTCAATATCTTCCTTGTTATTTGCATAATAATTTTAAATCTTTAAAGAAGGAATGAAAACTAATTTAACCCTTTGCCATCGGATGGGTGTTTTAATGATTGTCCTCTCAAGTTGGATGGGCCACTTTACTGCCCACAGCTGTTTCCGTGGCAGCTCGATTGATGAACTAACCTCATTGTCCTGTGCAGTCGGCACGGCCACTATTGTGGCAATGGCCGCTTTGCTCTCTGCTCGGTTAGTAAATTCCCATTGTGCTTTGCCAGGTCGGAACGTATTTTTGCTTATCTAGAATAGAATAGAATATTCTTTATTGCACATATTCTTGGAGAACAGGGCAAAAGTCATGTTTATGTTACAATTGGTGTATGAGTTATTGTTTGTCAAAAATTGTGTGTTCTACATTGAACAAATTCTTGGATTGTGTAAATTGGTCGCTCCAGTAGCCAGTTTCTCAAGGAGGCTTTGAAGTTCTTTTCTGGCAGTCTTCTTAGGGATTCAGGTAGAATGTTGAAGAACATTGCTCCTCGATAAGAAGGTTTCCTCTCAAATAAGCTGAGATGATGTTGATTTAGGAGAAAGTTGCTCCTGTGTCTGGTTTTATAGGAGTGTCTGTCTCCAGTCCTTGCTTGCCCTGATTTGATAGTATAGAGGATTGTCTCTTGGATGTAGAGTCCTACTACAGTCAGAATTCTCAGTTCTTTGAAGGCTGTTCGGCATGTGTCAAGTGGTCCTAGTCCTTTTAGAGCTCTAATTGTCCTTTTTTGTAGAACCAGCACCCTTTGGAGATTTGAGATTGTCGTGCCTCCCCAGGCTATCAGGCCGTATCTCAAGTGAGATTCAAACAACGAGTAGTATGCTGTCATAGCTACATCAGTGTTGCTGATTTGTGCAATTCTCCTTATTGCGTAAAGACTGCTATTTAGTTTTTGACAGAGCTGGTTGATGTGTGGTTCCCAAGATAAATTTCGGTCCAAGGTGAGTCCTAAATATTTTCCGAATTCTATTGTAGTTACTTCTGGGAGACCATGATAGTTATTTTGAGTAGCTGTAAAAATTAGTTGTTGGGTTTTTGATTCATTTAAAACCAAATCATTTAGGTTGCAATATTGTTTAGCCATATTGAAAGCTACAAAGGAGTCAATGTCTAGTTGATCTTTGTTTTTGTTTGCTATAATAAGGGCTGTATCATCAGCGTACATTACCATTTCACAATAGTTTTGAAGGTATTCTGGAAAGTCGCTAGTCAGAAGGATATACAAGACAGGTCCAAGAACAGAGCCTTGCGGCACTCCTCTGCTTACTGGTAGTGGTTCAGATTTTACTTTTTTGACTGTGTTGTGTGTAGTGTAAGTAATTTCCACAATCTGTGTCCTATTGCTGAGGTAGCTCTTGAACCAGTCTATTTCTTTGTCAATGATTCCCAGAGTTTGCAGTTTTTTTGTAATGAGCTTGTGGTCTAGACAATCGAAGGCCTTGGTAAAGTCCAAAAGTATACTTGTGGCTATATATCCTGCTTCCAATTTATCAATGATGGTTTCAATTAGTTGGACCAGTGCTGTTGCTGTAGATCTGTCTTTTACAAAACCATGTTGTCTCGGAGTAAGAAGGTGGTGCTGTTTGAGATGGTCCAGTAGTCTAGTTAGCACTACTCGCTCCAGGATTTTGGAAAAAGTGGAGATAAGTGAGATTGGCCGATAACTGGTGGCTTCGTCAGTTGCTCCAGTCTTATATTTTGGATAAATTTTTGCGAGTTTCAACCCGCTGGGAAAAGTCCCTTGTAAAAGTGATTTGTTTATAATAGTTGTTAGTGGAGTGATAATTTCATGTTTGCATTGTTTGACCAATTTAGAAGATATTTCATCGTCTCCTGTTGATGTTTTTGATTTTAAGGTGTCTATGATGTCTCCGACTTCTATTTCATTTGTCTCCTGGAAAATTAGTCTTGGTATTTGGGGTATGTAATTTGGTTCTATTGTGTGTGTTGTTCGTTGTTCATTTCCTTTGGTATCAAGTGTTCTGTCAGCAATTGTAGCAAAGAAGCTATTTAAGTAATTGGCAATGTCTATTGGAGAGTCTGATGCGTAGTCCTGTATGTTTAAGCGTTCAAGTTGAGTTTTTTCTGATCTCTCTTTTCTTTCATTATTAATCACTTTCCACATGGCTTTTGATTTGTTGTCAGATCTTTCAATGTAGGAGGAGTTAAGCTGTTTTCTTAGTGTTTTTAGTTTTAAATCGTAGGATTTTTTCCTTTGGGCTGTTTCTTTTTTGTCGTCAGGATGGCCCGTAATGTGTTCTCGATTTAGTGCTTCTAAGTATGCATTTTTTAGCGCCTGGCTTTCATCATCCCATATATTCTTGGTGGGATTTCTTTTATTTTTTACTATTTTGAGAGGGCAGGCTATGTTCATTGCAGATTGGAGGATCCCATGAAACGCTTTATAAGCAGCATCCACATTGTCTGTGAGCATAACTTGTGACCAGTCCTGTGCTTGTAGATTATACCTCAGTTCTTCTACGGTTCTTGTGTTAAATTGTCTTTTGTATGATTGTGTCTGCGTGGGGCTTGTCATGTTTGTAGAGATAAAGCATAACTGGGCAGTGTGATCTGAGAGGCCTGTTTTTAGCACTCTGGTTGATATTTCAGTTTCGTTAATGTTTGTGCATATGAAATCTATAGAAGTCTTGCTGTGACTGGTTATTCTTGTAGGGGGTAGGTGAAGTCTGCTCAGTCCATAGCCGTGAATCATATCGTCCAAGTTTCTTCTGTCGTTGCTTGCCACCAGGTTGTCTACATTGACATCCCCTATTACGAGTACCGGGTTTTTAAAAGATGTTATTTTGTCCAATTCAGATGATAAAATATCTAATGCTTCTTCCAAGTTGCTACTAGGTGGCCTGTATAAACCTAAAAGGTGCAAGAATCCTTGTTTCATCTCAGTTTTTAGAAGGATGGTTTCACATATAAGTTCTGATGTGGTTCCTGATAAGGATATTACTGTAATTTTATTTTTAAGGTTTAAGTTTGCAAAGACAGCCACTCCACCTTTTCTGTGTTGTGAATCACCATCTCCATCTAATACAATTGTGAATCACCTTGGGTTTTTAATAATTAAAAGGCCAATAATAAATTTAAATTATATTGTTTTAATTCATTTAACAACTTAAGGTATCTATTTTTTTAGTTTTCTGATTTTCTTTGGAATATAATACAATATTAGTATTAATTAATATTAATAAAAAACATTGAAAATGCAAAAAATTATGTAATACATACAAAATACATATAATTTTTTGTTGTTGTTGACACAAACTAATTTTTGAAGTCTTTTTCTGTATGATATTTTTGAAAACAAAGTCCAACACAAAGTCCTGGTTTACTCTCACAAGTATCACATATTAATTTTGTTCGTTTCCTTGACGAACCTTCACCTCGTCCACTGCAAACAATACAGTCCTTCAATTTTTTACCTTCAAGAGGCATCAATACATGAAGCTTGCCATTCAAACGTTCTTCTTGTTCAATGCTGGGTGGCCTGCTTCTTTTGTTTTTATTTTGTTTGTCCCCCACTAATTGCTTTACCAGATTTTTCCTGAAAACTCTTTGTCGGACTTTGGCATTTTCTGGTCTATTCTTTGTGAACAGAATTTACAATGGCTGTTTCAAACAACCAAAAAAAACCTTCCTCCACCATTTTATTGACTTGCGGATGAATGGGTAACTTGAAATATAATGGTCTGTCAGGTCGACACCACCCATCGATTCATTATATTTACAAACAGACTTTGGTTTATTTACACTGACAACGGCTCCCCCTTTCTTGACACGTCTAACTGTTTGTACAGAGGCATCATACAAAGTGCTAAGAACAGTCACGTCATTTGTGTCTTTCCAGTGTACAATAGAAAATTTATTTTCCTTTCTGTATACTTTAATATCTCCTTTTTTTAGTTTACTTTTCTGTGTTTTTTTAGAAGATCTGATTTTTGTGGGTAACCCTTTGCGATTACGCATTATTGTACCTGTCAAGTGTACTTTCATTTGATGAAGTGCAGATGCCAGTTCTACACTGGTGTAATAGCGATCTGTAAAAATATGAAAGCCTTGTACACTGCCGTAATCGTCTTCCAGTTTCTTCACCAAGTGCAGCACTATTCTGCTTGTTACAAGCAAATCTGGCCTAATCAGAGTTTCTGTAGTTGTCTTACCTAAGTAAGGTTCTAGGCCACAAATATAGCCGGTGCTTGCTTCTGCGATAACAAAAATCTTTATACCCCATTTTATGGGTTTATCCTTGTTATAGACTTTAAAATGTACTCTGCCTTTAAAGGCAACGGTACTCTCATCCACGCTGATCTTGTGCTGTGGAACATAATATTTTCTATACATTTTATCCAAATATTGCACTACTTTTCGCACTTTTCCAGAGCGTGTTAGGGTTCCTCTTATGGGACCACTACTATGGGGAGGATGTACATGAAGGTTCCAAAAAATCTGTTTAAACCTTTATTTAGAAAAAGTGTTCTTAAAAAAAGGCTGGTAATCTACAATATTAGAAGAAAAATAGTCATCCAATTCTGGCTTAGGATTTAGTCCCATGTTAATTAGTACCCCGAAAAAGGCCTTCATTTCTTTATTTGTCACTTCTGTCCAGTTCCACCAAGTTGATTTTTTCCGCAATGGGGCATTTTTTTGAATTTTTTCTGTGGCGTACCGGTTGGTTTCATTAACAAGTTCATTAATTAGTTCATCTGTAAGAAATAATGTTAAAAAATCAAGTTCAGTTTGAGGGGTTTGGCCTTGAGGTGGTTTAAAGCCATTGTTGAGTACAAATCTAAATTTTTCAAACCCCACATCATTGTCATTCCATTCCCTCCAACCTGCATCATCTATTTCACCTTCGTTTTCATTTAAATCTCCATCTTCGTTAGTAGAATCAGGTCCATTTACATTGTTGTTCTCACTGCCGTGTTCATTTACATTTTCAATATCAAAGGGGTCTTCATGTTCTATTTCATAATCGGGCCCATCTAGATAAACATTATCTGGATCCTGATCAATTGGGCTTTCCGGCAAAGTATCATTTATTTGATCTATTTCACTTCGTCTGAATTCATCAAATTGTTCTCCAATGTTAGAATCAACATCGCTTTCATGATTAGAATCGCTATTAGAAATATACTCATCAAGCAATTCTCTAATATCGTCAGATTTGTCTACATAAACATTTTTGTTAGTCATTTTGATATTAATAACAACACATAGACAGCCTCATTTGCTAAAAACCTAACCATATAACCAAGATACTAAGGTTATACATGTGGTGTAATGTCTTCGGTAATATTGTACAATTTTAGATTACCCTACCTTTATATGATGTAAAAAATAAGGTATTACTAAAGGTAAACTAGGTACTTAAATCACACTTTTCAAATAGTCACAGTAATCACTCAAAACAGCTGAATAAACACATAACAGATGCAGGAACGAAGTAGTAAGCAACAAGCAGTGAAGTAATGGCATGGCCGTTGACATCATGTGTTTAAAAGTTTTTTTTTCGTAAACGGAAGAAATTATAAATATAATCAGTGTTCCCAACTGTTCTTCAAAAGTTCCAAAATATACCTTTGTTACCATAGTAACTGGATATTGTTAAAAAAAAAGAAATAAATAAATATGTTGAGTGGCCACCAGAGTGGCCCTACTTAGCGCGTAGGGAAATCACTAGTGGTCACCAGAGTGGCCCATCCGACCTCACAGACAAAACCAATACAAACTGCTCCGATCTGAATACAACAATGGCGGCTGCCACTATAGTGGCCTACCCGACCTGAGAAGACGAACGGTCATGAATCAATATAGAGCTGGCACAGAAACGACGTCGGCCACCTAAATGGCCCATCCGAGTGCAAAGGGTTAAAATTTATTTTTGTTTAATCTTTTTAATACAAAGACAAATATACATTTGGGATATTTAATTCCTATTATATGTATATTGTTAAAAAGTTATGGAACTAAAATATTATAAACTAGGCATTTACAGTTATGTTATACTCAGACAGGAACTATTTTACATTTTATGAATAAAACTTAAAAATACACTCTTATGTCTAGTCAAGAAGAGTTAGCACCACACATCTAGTAAAATTTTCTAGGTTTCACTGATCAGGCAGAACAATAGCACTATTAGATTTAAACTAGCTAGCACAATAACTGGTCTCCTTAACTTAGCACATATACATTTAGATATATCGTCCTGACTGTGTTTATTCTTAGCAATATCACACATTCACTATATAGGCCACTGCCAAGTAGAGAGTTAAACGCACTATTGCTACATCACATACTGCTTATTTCAGATGAAACATTAACTCCTGATCCCAGCTGGCCTCAATTTGGAATGATCGAGATGAAAAAAGTATTCATGAGATATGATATCAGTGAACCATATGTCTTGCGCAATCTTAACTTTTTGGTTCTACCACAGGAAAAGGTAATTAAAATTATTTCTTTGAACATAAATTTATGGAGTGAATGAATTGTAAGTTTTATCAGTGAAATGTAGCAACATTTTGTGCGTATGCATTTATTTAAGTTATGCACATTATACAACACCCTATTAATAAAATTTGAAATTTATGAATAATTTTTGCAAGCTTATTGGAGTAAAGGACCACTTGTCAAAAACCTGAACCCTGATCAACCTTGTATATTGGTACTTTTAATTTGGAGGTAAGCAAACTAATCACAAAATTTAATTCACAGACAAGTTAGTCCTGTCTTATAAGATTCAAAAATATTGATTTCAGGTTTTACCAGATCATAAATTTGTGAATAGGTATATATCATAGCTTTATAAGGTATCAAAGTTGTAATAAAACAACATGTTGTATTAAAATTTAACAAAAAATAGCTACTTAGATGTAGTTTATTTAGAACCAATGTACAAACATGAACTACTGTTCAGCAGAAAATAATTACACCAGTAAGGAACCAGACGTTCTGGTAATTTTTTTTCTTCATGAGAAACCTTTATCTTTTGATCGTAAATATTATATAATTAAACAGAGTTTTCAATAATTTGCAGTTAATACACTATTTCGAGACGTCATGGGATAATG
This sequence comes from Homalodisca vitripennis, assembly GCF_021130785.1. Classification (NCBI taxonomy): domain Eukaryota; kingdom Metazoa; phylum Arthropoda; class Insecta; order Hemiptera; family Cicadellidae; genus Homalodisca; species Homalodisca vitripennis. The sequence goes on along the minus strand of NC_060210.1, from coordinate 81,748,976 downwards.
GTAATAACCCAAGGATACATTCTTATACTTGTACCAAATGTTTACTTTGCTAGTAAAATGGTAACACATATTGGTGGTTACACTATTAGGTGGGTATTGTTGGTCGTACTGGTGCCGGAAAGTCATCTCTGATCGCCGCTCTGTTCCGCCTGGCACCACTTGAAGGCTCTGTGATCATTGATGCTGTGGACACCAATACAATTTCCTTGGAGGCTCTACGCTCCCACATCTCAATTATCCCACAGGATCCTGTATTATTCTCTGGAACACTCCGCACTAACTTAGATCCCTTCCACAGATATTCAGATCCAGAGCTGTACACCGTCCTGCATGAGGTAGGAATTTCTTCTCCAGAATCATAAATTGGATCTCATTGTTATTTTGTGAACACATTTGAAATTGGACATACAGAATGGAAGGTTGCTATTGTAGTTTTACTTGTATAAGATACTGTCACTTCTAAATCAGAAAATTTGAACCCTCCTTTATTTAGTTGGACTACAAAGCATGCAACTGCACTAAATTATAACTGATCTTATATATCAGTTATAATTAGTGTAGATAATTGCTTGATTAGCTCTTTTAAGAGACGTTCTCTGTTCATTCTAATATTTAAATCAACCAAATTCATTTTTTACACTCTATTTTATTTATTTTTATGCATTTATTAAATAAGTTAGTTAAAAATCAACAAATCTATTATCAACATAGAAAAATATTATTTAAACTGCAACAACAAATCAGGAAAATAACAATGACATGTGAAATGGATCAAATTGAGAAAAGAGTTATAATTCAACTACATGCTACTCTATCTTCTAATTAAATTCAAGAAGCGCAAATCGCTTAGCAATATCAAAGTTTAGAAGTGGAATGAGCACAAACAATTTGCTTAAATGTGGTACTGCCAGAACCATAATTATATTCTACCATTGTTTGTTGTTGAAAATTTATATATAATACATTTATTTATTTATTATTAGCTAACCTGACAAACATTGTTTTGCCATATAAATTCTTATTAGTATGTGCAAATGTAGTATGTGTGGTATGAGTAGAAGTAGCATGGAGCGCTGTAAACGATGATGGGATATAAAAATTATAAAACATTAAACATTCATATTTTCTCATTTAATATAATTTATTCTGTATAGATAATTATCATATATGATACACATGATAATATTACTAATTACAACATCAATCCCTTAACACAATGGGTTCTACAATATTGTTTGCTAGCCAATTTTCAGCTAACACAAACAAACTGAATGGTTTGCCCACTCGAGAGCATGCCACATATAATTGCCTGTGTGAAAAGCAATACTTCTGCACCGATGCTTTTCTACAAACTACGGTGCAAACCTGTATGAAGACTTCTGGTTCGTATTCGTATGAATTATATTTCCAACGCTAATGTTGAGTTTCACTTCTTCTCAACATGGAGAAAAAAAATTCTAAACTGGTTTATTTATCATCATTGTAATTTAATTTGATATTAGTGTTCTTTCCATTGCTGATTGTGCCTCTTTTCTGATAAAAAAAATACAGTATATATACGTACACAGCTCTGATAACCCCACTTTTGTAAAAAAACAAATAATTTTGGTTTAATAACAATGTTTAAATGTAAAGTAAATGTCAGACTACATTGTCCCTTACATCTGCACTTCTAGCATTTACCCGCTCCTTTGCATGTATAAGACCACTACTGGTTTGAGGAATTTTATTTCCGACACCAATGTTGAGTTTGCCTTGTTGCGATGATCAAGAAAATATGTTAAAAGTTTATATTTATGGCTATTCTAATTTATTTTGTTAGATAGTAACATTATCTTTTATATCTAATACTTAATATTTGATTAAAATGCACAGCTAAAAGTACCTTAACAATGACACTACGCGTTTGTTTCCTTTTTAACTGAAAAACATTGTTAATATTTTAGAACATTTAGAGCTGGAATTAGTACATTAGTTCAAAAGCACAGTCCAGAGAATTTTCATCTAGCATAGTTCTTGCCGACTGTTTCAAAGGGACTGCTTCGGTGTCAAATTCTGACCATCTTATGTTTCTGGATATTTTGTAAAATCGTTTGAATAGTTTATGGTTGAGTAAAAAAATCAGGTTAGTTTTACAGACACACAATAATTTATTAAAGTAATGTTCAATAAATAATTAAAATTACTTAATGATGGTAGTAACTGCTCATAGTGAAAAATTGAATGATAGAAGATTGAAATCTTTTGTAGGCTGAGGTGTCCTGCGAAAAACAACAAAATTAAAAGAGACGTACATATACTTTATTATAAAGTGGTCTAAATTTCAAGCTTTAAATTCAACCATAGATAATTTATTTAAAACACAAATATAGATCTTAACTTAGTGCCTTCAAATAGTGTTTGGCTTTATAACAAACGTAACTGTCTCATATTTGCAATTTCCAATATGCAGGCGCTTTGAAAACTGTGATCTTCAAAATTTAATTGGTGGACCAGCCTGTACACTTCAGGGTATGAAAAATAGATAGTAGCCGATTCTCAGACATACTAAATATGCATATAAAATTTGGTAAAAATCGGTAAAGCCGTTTTGGAGGAGTAAGGTAACTAGCATTCCTCAAGAGTCTATTTTGGGACCTCTACTTTTTCTTCTGTACGTTAATGATTTACCTAAAAATGTTTCACCAAAAATTATATTATATGCAGATGACAGAACCGCAGTTGTTAAAGCAGACTCTCACTTTCAAATGGAAAATACATTAAATCAAGCTTTTTATGAATTGGCATACTGGTTTAAGGTTAACGGATTGAAATTAAATCAAGAGAAAACTCAACTACTAAATTTTCTAACGGCACAATTAAAGGAGAGCAACATAAACATTTAAACCCATATATTTGATTTAACTATAAGGATGTGATTTTCCACGGCCAGCAAATAAAATTATGTGATAGCGTAAAATTTTTAGGTATTGATCTGGATATCAATCAGTGTAAAAGCCTTTGACACTGTTGATCACGGAATATTATTGGGAAAAATGTTTGACTGTGGGATAAGGGGAGTTGTTTTAAATTGGTTTCAAGATTATTTAAAATCTAGAAGACAGTGTGTAAAAATTAATGGAGTTTTCAGTGCAATGGGTGAAATTAAGTGTGGTGTACCTCAAGGATCAGTTTTAGGCCCTACTCTTTTCTTAATTTACATCAATGATCTTTGTAATGCTAGTCTTCAGGGTAGTATAACTTGTTTTGCTGACGACACTGCTTTGTGTTACTCCAGCTCCAGCTGGGGTGATATAGAGCTTGCTATGAATGTTGATCTCAAAGCGCTAAAGTGGTGGTTTTGTAAAAACAGAATGGTTCTTAGCCCTGAGAAGACAAGTTATATTAATTTTAGTTTAAGAGGTCAAGTGCCTTTTGACGCCGGTGCAATTATTTATAAATGTTTTAATTGTCTTTGCAATAATTCTATTTGCAATTTATCTTGTAAACCGGTTGCAGAAGCAAGTGAAGTTAAATATCTAGGCGTAGTGTTAGACAGAGAATTAAACTGGAATAACCACATATTAGTATTGAAATCTAAATTAAAAAATTATTTACGAGTTTTTTATTTTCTGAGGAATTTTTGTGACAAAGAGATATTACGTCTTTTTTATTTTTCATTGGTAAACAGTCGGTTAGACTATGGTATTTCGTGTTGGGGAGGCACTTACAAGACAAAGCTACAGCCTATTTTGAAACTTCAAAAACATTTTATTAGAATTATAGTAAACAAACCTAAAACTGAAACCTCATTCCCTCTATTTGTCAGCCTTAATATTTTACCTCTAAGATTTATGTTTGTGTACAAAACTTTAAAGTTGTTCTACGATATGAGTGGAAACCTACCGGATGTTGACATTAATGAGTATAGGTTTAAACTTCGCAATGCAAATAACTTTAGAACACCTAAACCACAAAAAACATTTTTTACTAAAACTTACTTTTTTTTAGCCCCAAGAATATTTAACAAAATTCCTAATGAAATAAAATTTAAAAAGTCAAAATTCTGTTTTTTGAAGACATTAAAAACAATGGTTGTTTTCTTTCTGCGACATTGAGGTTTTAATTGAGGTTCAGGAATAAATGAATTAAATTTTCATTAATTTTCCAAGCATGGTCCACAAAATTTACCCTGAAATAGATTCCAGTAGCATGTATTATCTTACACATGATTACAAAATTTCAATAAAATAGCTTATAGGGACTTTTTTCTTTTTAAATTTAACTGTCTGAACTTTTTATTTTTTTTAGTTTTTAATAATATAATTACACAGTGTCCTCTAAACAGGCTTGCCTTGGAGGCCCTAAATTTTCTCAGGATTTAAAATATTGTTTTATATGTACATATTAAAAATGTTATTAGTTTTTCTTCCTCTAGTTGTGTATTTTGTTAGCTTTTATCTGATGTATACTTTAATTAACATTCATATTGTAGTTGCTGTAATGTACATAGTAGTTAAGACTTAACAATTTGGACAAAGGTTTTTTTTTTTTTAGTTTGTATAATTTGATTTTTTTTTTCTTCATTAAGGTCAGACCTGGGAGAGTTTTTGTTTTGTTTTGTTTTTTTTTTTTTTTCACGCTCTGTAACTACTGTATGTATTTATGTTATCCTGAGAAAATAAATTTATTCTTATTCTTATATAAACTTTTCTTGGAAAAAATGTATTGAAAATATTATTAGAAGATTGAACTCGGCATGTTATCAAATGCTAATGTTACGAAATTCAATTAATTTGGAAACTAGAATAATAATTTACTACTCTTTCTTTTTTTCAATAATTCAATATGGTATTGAATTTTGGGGATCATCTTCTGACTTTGATAAAGTTTTTAAGATCCAAAAAAAATTATGAGATTAATGACCTTTTCATCATTTAGAACTTCTTGCAAACCTCTGTTTAAATAATTAAAAATCTTATCACTTCCAAATTTATACATTCTGAAAACCCTACTAACAGTACAATCAAATTTTGAAAGCTTATCAAGTGATAACTTTGATCATAATTACAATACAAGATTTAAAGATAATTTTCAATATCCCATACATCGACTGCGTCTGGTAGAAAAAACTCCAATATACACGGCAAAAAAATATACAATGTTACCTCAAAAACATAAACATTTAATCAATTCAAAAACATTTAAAAGCAAACTAACAGATTTTTTGTTGGAAAAAACTATTATAGTGTTGATGAGTATTTGATGGATCCTGAATTTTAAAATTGTGTTTTAACATAGATTACATTAAATTTGTTACGCTGTCTTGACCTCTTATATGTATGTTTATTATGTTTATATGTATATGTGAATTGTGATGTGCATATGTATGAATGTATATGTGTATGTATCATTATTACATTAATTTATGACAATGTTACCTGTTTCTATAGCAATGCTATGTATAAACGTTGATGTAACAATAAAGACTGATTCTGATTCTGTGACACAAGAATTTTATATTTAAGATATTGTTATTTTTATTATCATATTTGATTTGTATAGTTTTAAAGATGTAAATGAACTCTGTCCGTAATTACTTTTGCATGGAGGATGTACAAGGAAAGTTTATTATAAATTAATTCACTGTAAAATCTATGATTGTGTCCTTAAAACATATTTGTGTATTTAAAATCAGCTACAATGAAGTTAAATCGTCTGAGTGTTTGGCAGTCTCTCCCAATAGTTAATGATGAAAGCGGATTTCTGTCTTGGTATATATTTGTTTATATGCATGTTACCTTTTGAATGAGTTGAAGTTAGCTTTGAAACTCCACCTTTACTACCTCTATATTGAAATTGGAAATGTTAAACTTGCTCCATTGTGTGCCGCACTCGAGCCAGGATATTGTCTTTTCAGAAAGAACAGAAAGCCTCCCATGCTGATCCAAAGTCTGGAGTGTGTTTAACTTATGGATATAGAAAGAAGAAGCTAGTGGAATACAATAATTAAGTATATAAGCAAAATACAAAATGTTTCTCTGAAGATGATTGTTGATAGTAGTGAATGTCATTAATGGCAAACTTCTGAGCATTCAGTGAAAGTTAATAGGTTTTGAGAAAAGCCAAATGCACTGAAGCTGAAGAGTCTATTTTAAAATCTTGTTTGCATGTATTAGAATAAATTGTATTCACTTAAATGCTATGTCCAACCGGTGTATTAGTTTCATATTTACCATGTGTTTAATGAAAAATTAATTAATGTAAATATTTTATTATAATGTCCATTTTTATTATTGTTATAGATAAAATTGAATGAAAACATAAAAAGGTCAGAAATGCTACACTTGGACACTCAGGTGACAGAGGGGGGAGGAAATTTCAGTGTAGGTCAGAGGCAGTTGGTGTGCCTAGCACGAGCCATTCTGCGTGACAATAAAATTCTGGTTCTGGACGAAGCTACCGCCAATGTTGATCCTCAGTGAGTTGTGTAAAAAATTTCACGTACTATTTCTAAATGTACAATTTCATCAAAATAAAGCAACATAAACATTTAAACCCATATATTTGATTTAACTCTAAACAGACAAACAAAACTGTCAATATGACATTTAAAGAACCAAATTCTTTGACCAAGTTTATATGTTTATTCTTGTTCCAGAACTGATGCACTGATCCAAAGCACGATTCGCCACAGATTTGCTCATTGTACTGTGCTAACTGTAGCTCACAGACTGAACACTATCATCGACTCCAACAGAGTCCTTGTCATGGATGCCGGCTCTGTTGTTGTAAGTCCACATCATGCAATTTAAAGTGCAAATATTGATATAATGAGAATTAGTTACACAATAAAGGAATATTTCAAATACTTTTACACTTAAAAATTACTTAAATATTGGTGAATTACTTAAATACTTGAGTGTTGCAGGAATTTGACCACCCCCATGAGCTGCTGAGCCATCAAGATGGTCTGTTCTTTAAACTGGTGCAGCAGACAGGGCCAACCAAGGCCAAGGAGCTGGCTCACATTGCTCAGGAGGTGACTCTGTTCTTTCATTAATTGTTAAGAACTGATCATTAATATTAAATACATAAATTATTTTGATTTAAATCAACATTTTAAAAATTAAACTGACATATGAAAATAGTACGAATATAATTTTTGTACTTGATAATATGCACATTTTTGTAATGTTCACTTTAATCTTTTGAGAAATGCTTCAAAGAATAGCCATACGAGTATGAATGGTAGTTTCCGTTTGGTCTCTTATGAGGGAGGCTATTATTTTTCATATTGTAGTACTGATAACTCTGTAATGGTAATGTTTCAACTGATATCTTTGTGAGTTTATCTTGAAAGATTTTCAGAAATATTGACAGTGTAGCTGTACAAATTCTTGTTCTGTATGATGACATTAACCAGTGGCAACTCTCGGATCTTGTGTTTGTGTAAGAGCTTTGCATGATTTTGCCTCACAGTGATCTGTTTCTGGCCTAATATTAACTCAAGAGTGGTCTTCATAATACTCAGCACATTCCAGGGAAATATGTTAATATATTCAATTTGTCAGATGGACGTTGAAACATATTTGCTTTATTAAAGTATTTGTATACATTAAAAACACTAGCAGGCAAAAGTATTAATATTGAATCAAATTAAATCTCAGAATAAAAATAAGCAGTTTTATTCAACATGTCTCCTTATAATGTATTTATGTTTCATACAAAAGTTAATGTATATTACTTCTTGGTTGAATTTAAATTTAGATACATTCAGTTCTTGATTTCTATCTGAATAGCTTCAACTTCTAGAAATACGATACAGTATAATATTGGATTTTATTTTGCAATACCTTCGAGAAACATTTTCTACATTAACTAGGTAAAGTACAGTTGTCTTGGATGTTTTATGAAAAATCTAACTACCAATATTGACATGTTATACATCATTACAATTTTGTCTGTTTCAGAATTTCAAGAACAAGAATAGTTTTAAAGAATAGTCTGAGTGATGGAGAACAAGATTTTATGTATACATATTTAAGTATTCATAATATTATTTGTAGAATTTATTATTTATATAGACTCTTACTTATATCTATATAATTCTTACTTATACAGGGTGTCCCAAAAGTAAACGATAATATTAAAATATTAAAAGGGGCAGTATCGTAGCCAGAAATTTCGTTCGGGGGGGTTTCGAAACCGGGAGATCCGGGGGACGTTTTGTGTGTTATTTTCCAATGAGTTCACTGGTAAAAGGTAAATACCAAAAATATGGGCTTTAGTAACTATGCCTTATAGAAAGTGGAAAGATGTAATAGGCAAATTCAACTTTCACAGCAAATCTAGTACCACAAATTTTCTTGTATAGCTACAGAAACTTTACAAAGTTCGATTCTGGCCGAGTATAAGGCACCAAAGTGATGTTGGATTCACTGGATAAGAAAGAAAAAGAACAAAACAGAGCTTCACTCAAGCTTATAATTGACACAACTATATTCTGTGGAAAAAATGAAATACCCCTTCGGGGACATTGGGCCACTGACGGTCGAAACCCTTTAGAAAAGGAGGGCAATTTTCAAGCGTTGCTCGGGTACAGATCAAACTAACGGTCGGAAAATGCACCGGAAAAACTCTACTGATTAGAAGTTCGGCTACTTTGGATTTCACTGATTAAGGTATTTATGAATGAGTTATAATGACGATTTTTTGTATCATTACACTGTAAACGAATATATAATTATCGGAAAAAAATCCAAAACATCATTTCGGTCGGAAATAAAATACACTTGAAAAACTCTAATGATTAGAACTTAAACTACTTCAGACTTAAGTTATTGAGGTAAACGTGGTATTTTTATTTGAGTTAGGACGACGATTTTTTTGTTATCATTAAAAACTGTACTCGACTACCTATATAATTATCGACAAAAAATCACTTCCGGTCGGTAAATACTGAAGAAAAGCTTTGAACAGATTCAAGTTTTGATGATTTTGGATTTCACTGGTTAAGGTAAAAGTGGTATTTATAATTAGGACATTGATTTTAGGTATTAATTCAACGCCGACTAATATAAAATTATCGAGAAAAACAACAAAAATAATCACTTCCGATCGGAATATACTAAGGAAAATGAAATAATACCTCAGTCAGTGAAATCCGAAGTAGTCGGAACTTCTTATCAGTAGAGCTTTTAAAGTGTATTTTCCGACCGAAAGTGATTTTTTATATTATTTTCGATAATTATATACACGTCTACAGTTTAATGACACTAAAATCAACGTCGTGACTTAATTCTTACGTCCCCAAGATGAATTTGAACGAAGTGGTCGCTAATTTAAACTGTCCAAGTGCAAGTCGGGTCGCTAGGATAGCCTCTGGGCACTCCTCCTGGTCTGTGGGCAGTATCTGAGCAGTTGAGCTCAATGATTTGCCTGTCAACTGGAACAATTTGCTCCTGCAGCAGTCTAGCAGCTGGTCGGTGTGCCACTGAGGGCCACTGCTTCATTGAAGAGCCGGGTGAGCTATTTCAAGACGGCTTGTAGGCTGCGCTGGGCGAGGGCGGCTGCTTCTGCTGCTGCATCAGCTGCTGGCGCCTCCGTTTGTTGCGGCGGAGTGGCTGGTGTATTTGGCCACTCTAGTTTCTGCCTGGGAGTCGCCCTGGGCCTCTGTGTGGCCGGAAGGCGGGTGAGGAAGTCGGTTGGCTGGGTTCTGGGGTTTCCTCCGGCGCTTCTTCTTCTGCGGCATGTCGTCCTCAGCTTCATTCTCCGATACGGAGTCCGCTGGTGACTCGTCCCGCGCTGGTCGCTTGGGCGGCTGGGCCGTTGATTGCCTCGCCGCTGGTTAGGTTGGCCGGGACTTGCGGCCTAACTGGACAGCTGCCGCTCTGGCCTCCTTGTAGGCTGGACACCCACGATAGTTGGCGTTGTGAATTTTCCCCGCAGCGGACGCATTTTCTCAGCCTCCCGCAGTTGCCGGAGCCGTGGCCAAAACCTTGGCACCTGTAGCACTGCGGCGGGCCGACCGGCTTCTTGTAGACAGTGACTGAGACCCTGATATGGAGCAGGCTTTTCACGTTGTAGATTTGGCAAGCTCTCTTGGTGTCAGGGTTCTCTCGCTCACTGTCCCTGGTCAGCGTGATCAGCCAGCTCCTGGTAGGTCCCCTGGCTGTCCGATGTCGTGCAACCTCGTCGACGGCGAAGCTCTCGTCAGTTAAAACATCGAAGAGCTCCACATCATCGGTGTCGGGCAGTCCGCTGATCACAACCTTAAGCGATCTTTCATGCCCAAGGTTGTGAGTGTAGAAGGGCAGCTTATTGAAACATAGGTACCGCTGAACCGCCCTGAAGTCCTCCACAGTGGTCACTTTCAAGCGATAGTGAGCACCGCGGAATGTTGTCGTCAGGCCGTCCCGCGCCAACTCCTCTTCTTGGCGTGGGTAGGCCAGTCCGGAACACTGTCCAGGAACAGCAAGGGTATCCTGGGCGTAGAAACCGAAGCCGTAGGTTGGTCAGATGTCACAGTAGCAGTGGTGACGTTGTGGCCTTTAAAAAGGCCCTTTGCAGGAGCAGCGACCTTCTTAGGCGCCGAGCCGGCAGGTGGAGAGCTAGGCCTCTTAGTTGGCTGCGCTTTCAAAGGCACGCTGTCCCATCTTCTTGAAGATGTCACTCATGTTGTTTCAGGAGTTGTTGACACAACGAGCGCTGGAGGTCGAATGTTTGCCGTGTTACAATTTAGGTTGCTTTGCGACGTCACGTGACCGCGCTCTATAGCAATACCGTGATTACACTACACTATCCGAAAGGCCGAGCCCATAAGTATCGTTTGATACTTTATGATTTAAACAAAAGGACAATTATATTTTTAACAACGGTCACTTTAATCAATTAAATCAATCAATTTAATGTTTGTAAACAAGAGTAAATGATAACTCTCCTTTTTTTCTCCTGCTCCATGCTTTATTTTTTAATATGTCAGAGAGTAAATGATAACTCTCCTTTTTTTCTCCTGCTCCATGCTTTATTTTTTAATATGTCAGAAAATTTCCGGGGGGGGGTCCGGACCCCCCCCTTCGCTACGCCACTGAAAAGGGGTGATAGGCCAGCCAATGAGTAACTCAAATAACATAACATGATCCTAGTAAAATTTGCCTAGTTTTCGAGATAATGACACTTTTGTGGAAACCACAGCATGAAATCCCCCATCATGAAAATGTTTTTAAATAAACATGTCAGTGTAGTGACGGGTTTTTCTTTAAAACACAAATTATTGAACGAGAAGATTGATTATAATAAGTACCTTAAAATTGAATTTACTTTTAGTTCAATGAGGTAACGGTGATGGCATTCACCTGTTTTTCAGTTTAATTGGATTTCCTGACATTATTTTTTTTTAATTTAAAGATAACATAAAAACAAATGTCCTAGTTTTGTAACAGGAGTGCATAAAATATACATCTAAAGTAGCTGTTTTTGTGGTTTCCGAAAAAGTGTCAATATCTCAAAAACTAAGCAAATTTTACTAGTGTCGTTTTGTTATTTGAGTTACTCATTGGCTGGCATATCACCCTTTTTAATGTTGTCGTTGACTTTTGGGACACCCGGTATATAAAAATATTTTTCTTCAATATTAATAGTTTCTCTTCTATTTTTATCATTTATTAGTAATTTTAAAAACTCCATCCAATAAACGCATTTCCAAATACTGTCAGATGTAAAATATATTATAAAAAACACTTTTTTATACAAAGGTATATTATTGTGTAATAAATTCTTTATTTTTTAATAAGTAATAAAAATTTAAATTATTGAAAAGTTGTAATTGTGACTAATTACCTGGTAGTACATCCAATAAAACCAGAATATGTTGTCATAATATTACAACAACTATTATATCTGAAGAGTGAATTGCTAACACTAGATATGTAAATTTGTATTAAGTATAGCAATCAGCAGATTGTAATATGAATCAGTAGAACAATGTCAATCAGTAACTTAACACTATCTCTATATTTAGTGTTGAAGGCAATCATCATTTGGATGTTCATTAGTATGCAATGTATAACACCTATTTGAACAATGTCAATCAGTAACTTAACACTATCTCTATATTTAGTGTTGAAGGCAATCATCATTTGGATGTTCATTAGTATGCAGTGTATAACACCTATTTGAACAATGTCAATCAGTAACTTAACACTATCTCTATATTTAGTGTTGAAGGCAATAATCATTTGGATGTTAATTAGTATGCAGTGTTTAACACCTATTCGAACAATGTCAATCAGTAACTTAACACTATCTCTATATTTAGTGTTGAAGGCAATCATCATTTGGATGTTAATTAGTATGCAGTGTATAACACCTATTTGAACAATGTCAATCAGTGACTTAACACTATCTCTATATTTAGTGTTGAATGCAATCATCATTTGGATGTTAATTAGTATGCAGTGTATAACACCTTTTTGAACAATGTCTAGGACAAATTCTTGGCCTCAAAAAGACATATTTTGTTTATTGCTGTAAATTTTGTATTAACGAAAAATAGGCATATTTAAATAATTGACTTTTGGTTTTCAGGATAGGTGGAAACTATTTTTATTAAAATAACTTACCCCATGCTCTTTGTCATTTGTATAAATCCCTTAGATATACAGAATATTCAAAATATTATTCTCTGGTTAAAAAAAGTCCTTATAAACATATGTTTTGTAATGCATTTTCCATCTCTTTGTTTTTTTCTCCTAAAACATCCCATACTCTAAAACAGTTTTAATTTATGGAGTTATAATTTGGCATTTTTTACTATCCTATGACAACACATGAGAAACTAAATGTTTTGTCTATTTTTGAGCTAGATAACTTCTGTTCTTACATCAATTAAATTTCCAAATTTGTGAAATTATGCATGAAAATTTATGAAATCCTCCTGTTTTATAACCATTTTAAAATAATTTATTTAATATTTTAATCTTGATTTTGAAAATATGAATAATTATTGAAATAAAAATATTTAAGTTTGTATTTTTATATCTTATACACACATTAATTAATCAGATAAACTGAAAACAATAATGGATGTAAAAAGTATTCTTCTTCTTTTTCTTAGTATTTTCCCCCTGTATTGCCAATAATTGTGAGAATGGTTATAAGTTTTCAGGTTCATACTGGGCGTTGAAACATGTTCACAATATTAAAATACTAAAATATTATCGCACCGCGCTATCAGCACTATCTGGCAGTCACGTGAGCTATCTTCCTGTGCCAATCAGCTATCGATGTGGGTTTTAGTTAGCTGAGAGTTGGAGCGAGATCTTGTGTGGCTTTGGGTGGGGTCTGGTAGGTAGGAGGGGGAGGGGTGTCACTTTATGTGTCATTCCATATTTTTCAGAATACATGAATTCAAATTTCTAGGATTGTAATTTATAATTGTCCTATAGTAAAACAACCTTGGAATAAACTGTCAAAATAGGCCAATACACTTTCAAATATTTTTTTGGAGTGAAATCTAAATACACTAAAAAATAATTAACAAAAGCAATAAAATAGTTATGTACAACATAATATGGTTACCAAAGGTGAATGAAACGATCACACGGTGCCGTCTGAGGAAGTTCGGCTAAGAAAAACTCAGTGCAGCTGGCTGCACAATCTACAGCGGTCAAAGGGTTAACACTCAGTACACTGTAAGGCGTCTGCCGTCTGTCAATGTATTGAACAAAAAAATGTGAGTTGTACATTGGCATTATTTTAACTTTTCTACATAAATAATTCTTAAGCTGTTATTAGCTTTAACACTCTGTAAAGATACTAGATCCTGCCTTATGGGGCTGAGATGGAATCACCAATAATTTGTACAGAAATGTGTTCTATCTCTCTTTATTATTGAGATTTTTACCTTTGGGATACAAAAAATCAAATTATCGAATTATAAAATGTGGTTTATCCAGTAAAACACTATACAGCAACATTACCTGTAGCAGTATTTACAACATGACAGCTTGTAAGTAACATGAATATCTTTTAAAAATTGTGAGGTTGATTTCAAAAATGTAATCCAATACAACTAGTTTATCTAGTTAATTAATTATACTTTATAAATGTTGTCTTTCAACGTCCAAAATTGGTCATATTATATCGTATTGGTTACCAGGATAGCTTGGTTAGATCTTGCAGCAGCAGTGAATGATTGATACTTTCAATTTCACTGCTAGTTTGACTGTTCTTGTTTTACTACATTGTTTTAGTCCATTGCAGTACATTTCCACACGAATCAGTTACATTGTTGAAATTGAAATGCACCCAGCTTTGACAATTGTTACATTTGACATAGCAGCACAAAAAGTATTTGCGTTCCACTCTCTGAACTGTTCTCGTCTCATAGCCTGGCTTACAGAATATGTTTAGTTCAGTTAGATCGGTTGATAGTCACCCAGCTTTGACAAGTTTCACATTTTACGTAGAAGCACTAGTAGTATTTGCAGTGAAAACCTACTTTCTCCAGAGTTCTTGTCTCATAGCCTCGCTCACAGCACATGTTTATGTAGTTCAATTACATCGGTTGATATTCACCCAGCTTCGACAAGTCTTACATTTTACGTAGCAGCACCAGTAGTATTTGCAGTGACAATGTTCCACTTTCTCCACAGTTCTTGTCTCATAGCCTCGCCCACAGCACATGTTTAATTCAGTTACATCGGTTGATATTCACCCAGCTTCGACAAGTCTTACATTTTACGTAGCAGCACCAGTAGTATTTGCAGTGACAACGTTCCACTTTCTCCAGAGTTCTTGTCTCATAGCCTCGCTCACAGCACATGTTTATGTAGTTCAATTACATCGGTTGATATTCACCCAGCTTCGACAAGTCTTACATTTTACGTAGCAGCACCAGTAGTATTTGCAGTGACAACGTTCCACTTTCTCTACAGTTCTTGTCTCATAGCCTCGCCCACAGCACATGTTGGCACAATTTAAATGCCCCTCAACTGAGTTATTGCACATTCTGAAACAATCAATAAACATCATTTATGTACAAAATTGATTGTATATAATAAGACTACTTATGTGTTCTCAGATGGCTTTAGACCAAAAAAATGTTTCAGGTAATCTTATATTTCTTAGCATAGAATTACTCCTGGTTTATTAATAGTAATAATTTTTTAAAGAATATACTAAGATCCAAATATTTTTCCAGTGTATGTTTTTAATTTTTAACTTTTTCATGATGGTTAATTTTTTTATATTTTGGGTATTTTATTGACTGAGTTGTAAGCAAAGCCTATCACTTGAGGGGCTGGAAAAATTTCATTTTTGTCTGTCCATAATTAAGATAATATCTCGAAAGCCAACTGACTTGAAGACTAGACTACACTTAGACTGACTAGACTTGAAATTTTCCATGAAGCTTGATTTCTACATATGCAATGGTGAGGTCAATGATAATACATGTCACCTCAAAGAATTTGGCTGAGTGTTAGGAAATATTTTTACACTGGTCTTATGGGTAACCATGTTGGCAATTAGAAATAGCAGAATAAAACGTTTTGTAAACAAGCAGATTACAATCATAAGATTTTAACATGGGACATATCAACACATGTAGCTTACTCATATAGTAAAAAATAATATAATAAAGTGAAAAGTAAATTGTAAAAGTCGATGACGAGATTCTATTTCAGTGCACGCTTGCATTGTAGTACAGTACTCTCTAACTCACCAGAACTTATATTATTTGAACACTAGTGTGAAGTCTAACAGTAATAAAAATGTGAATATATCATGTGGCAAGATATCTCGAAAAAGATGTAATCTGTAGATTAAACTCTTATTGAAACTTCATGTATTTTTAGACAAGTGTTTTAGATGGGGCATGTCCAACCGTGGAATCTGGTTGAGCCTCTTGAAGCCTATCACTCAGTAGGCTGACACAATTTCTTTTTTGTCTGCAGAGGAAATGTAAAAATTTCTTTTCTGTATATTGTCTGTCTGTCTGTACACAGGAGATCATAAGAAAGAAATTAGATAGTTAGGTGTATAACCTCGGTGAAGTGCGACATGAGGTATGATGTACTTCTACCCTTTTTTGTAGGGTAAATGTAAAATATTTGAAAATCAAATCCTATTAATGGATGTGTTTCCATGACATGCCTTGACTTAATTTCATTAAAAACTTGATCATTAGCTACAAATGGTTTACCAGAGCAGTGATTCTGAGTAATAATCCAAACTGTTTTTTTTTTTTACCTGAACTGTACTTCCATCTCTACTTGCTGCATCCAGATAAAATACCTTTAATGTCTTCTTTGTTTTAATACAAGTCTTAAAGGTGCAAATTTAATTCTATTGCCTATATTAACAATTTTAAATTTGATGAGTTAATTTTAAAATGTCTTTTCCAGTTAACAATTATTAAAATAAACTTTATGAATTATTTTACAGGACTTTTTATTACTTTAAACATGTATTATTATTCTAACTCAACGGCCTGTAAGATAAAATGACGTACAAATATTTGTGGGCCTTTAGTAATCCATATTGGCATTTCAAAAATATTGGTCACGAGCCACTAATGACTTTACTAGTTATTAGTAGCATATGTTGGTGTGAGCATGTTATGTTCAAATTTATATCAACAATTACATTGTAGGGTTTCAGACATTTGCCATTGTTATATGTAACTATAAAGTATAACACTAAATTTTGAGAATTGAAATCTACCTGCCTCCACAGGTGTAAAAAGCGTTTTAAGACGTTAAAAACTTTAAAAAATGTGACAGTGGAGTGGTACCCAAAGTTAAAATCATTTTTAATTGGTTCCTGACAAAACTTTATTGTTATTATAATTTTGGGTGATAGTCCATTGCCACATATTTATTCTTTGAGTGTCTTATGAATTTTTTGCATCTGAGGAAGAGGGTGGATTTCAATCCTCAGAATGTAGTGTTATGCTTTTTTGTAACATAACTATGGCAAATGTCCAAAATCCTACTGTTCTTTCAAACCATCCATTGTCAATAACAAATTTCAAACAATGAACAATACATATTATGCATACTTAATTAAAATACATTCCATGAGGTAAGTCTAATTTAAATGTAGCTCCATATTTAAATTATATGTCTCGCAGATTCTTAGAGCTTTGGAAGAACTCAAATCTATGACTACGTTGCAAATATGAAAATCGACAGTTCCTCTCAACCATGAGGACATTGAAAAACTTCAGGTGAAGGAGGAGGTTGAATGAAGCTAAAATTGTCTGTTAAGGATTAGCAAATCATACAAACTTTGGTCCATGTCAGGCAAGAAACTATTTGGAAAAATGTGATGAGACAATTCAGTCATTGAATTTCTGAAAAAACCTCCAAAAACACTCCATGCATTCTAATTGTATTTATATTGCTTCACTAATCTCAAGGAGGGATGAATTTCAGTCTTAAGTGTGCGAATATGACAGTTTTTAAAGATATCATGGGCAGACTGGCAGTATTTAAATTACTGAGACAAGAAAGACTGAGATGATTCCAGACAAGAAAATTGTTTTAAATTGTTCAGGACCAGTATATTTGGAGTGATAAAGTATCTGCTGAAACTATTATGAGACATCTGATTCATTGACAAAGGTGAAGACTTTGTTCATTATTATGAACAAGGCATAAACAAAAGTCACTTTACTAATTAGTTGGATGATTGTATTTTATTAATAAAGTTTGGGGTTTTTTAAATGTTGTTGTCCAAGTCAAGTGTAATAACTAGCATTTGTGAATCAAGATAAAATTTGTGAGATCAAATTTGAATGAAGTAATAAAAAAATGAACTACAGTTCTTAAAAGAACAGATAAATAAACTAAGATTGATTGTAATAAACAAGGAAATCATCAATAAGAAAGTCTAGCAGCTAGCAAATACACTAATTGTAAATTTTAAACCTGTTTACTATTATGATAGAAAGTATTTTTGTTGTGCTGAATAGTTCACTCAGTCCCCTACCATCTGTCACAATCGCACTTTCTCTTTTCTTTCTTCTTGTGCCAGAAATCCTAGTCAAGCTTCACAATAGAGCTTACTGAAAACCAAGTGAAGATGAGGTATGCTAGATTTGGAGAGGGCCACAGAGATGAAGACAACGAAGTCCACATAGTAGTGGGATGATTTTCAGTGTGTTTGTTGTTTACAGTAGTAATGAATTTATAGTTTTTATATATAATGCTGGGCTATTTGTATACCGACTATTGATTTGTTCCAATGAAAATTCAACTGTCAGCAATTAACCATATAATAAGTAGAGTATATTTTTAGTTTTAGAAAGTAGTATTTATTTTTATTTTTTATTATACGTTTTATAACATAGAACTGGAAAGAAGTGAATCAATGTTAAAAAATTATAAACTTGTATGCTCTAGTAGTGAAAACAGCTACTAGCTGTAAAGTTTTCATAAAAGAAACATTCATGCATTCTTGGACCACAGAATGATAGGATGTCCATTGTAATCGATTCTAGTACGTCCTCATCAAAGTCCTGCTGCCTCAGACCCATCGGCCTGGATGGGTCTACAGCAGGTAAGCACGTTAAGTAGATGATTAAGTTGGGTCAATATTGATAACATCAAGTATTTACTATACTTTCAGGCCGATAAAACACAATAGTGAAGTTGTGGTGTGTGATAATTCATAAAGTGTTTATTATATTTAATTACAAGTGTACAAGCTTGTTTTACAGTTTGACACCAACTTGTCACTTGTGTTCATAATCAGGCGTTTGTATACACAAACAGTCTAGATAGTTAATTACATTATTAACACTTTCAGAACTGGGGTCTAGATTACTCTAAAATTGTAAAATATTCCTACTATGAATCTTCACGAGAGCGTGTTAAAATCAGTTAAATGTTAGAACGGTACTAACAACTATTTAAATGAAAGATTATAAAAATAAACACGAATAAAATGTTTTATTACTCATATAAAATGTATGAGTGTGAACGATAAATGTGCACTTTCACTAAACAGACAAAATATCCTTTTATCTTATGTCAAAAAATCTAAATAAAGCTTTTTTTCCTGCAGTAGCTTATACATTCTTCTGTCACTATTCATTAAAAAGAAAGTTGCAAAGTCATCACTCACTAATTTGCCTAAGCTTAGAACTCACTAATCAGCCACAAACTATGATTAAGCTGATTAAGATGCTGAGTTAAAACATTGCTTATAAAAATGTAAAATAAATATTAGAAATAGTAATTATTCTTGACAAGTGCAGCAACAAAGTCCTAAATATTTAAATACTTTGCTTATTTGATTTTTTAAAGACATATATAAAGTTAATGTGATAATTAAAAACAACACTTTAAACTGGTTAGACAACTGTTACACAATCTTAAGTGATGGTTAAATCATTTGTTGTGTTATCATATGATACAATTACAAGTTTTATACATACATTCTAACGTTGTAAGGTCACTAAATAGACATAATATAAATATATTACATATTATGTTTGGTAAATACAATAAGTTTGAAATATAAATAATTTTAACAAACTGAACACTTTAAGACATTTTTTTATGAAATACTAATAAGTTTGGTTAAAATTTATGTACTCTTTAGACTTAATTCAACCATCAGTACCTATATTTAATTAAGAATAATGTTACTTAAAATAGACTTTTGATACAAATAATTAACAACAGATAATCATGTGTAATTAGTCTGAGCTTATAGTTTGTAGTATTGGTAATATTTAATGTTGTCACTACTTTTTAGATCTTTGAAAGTTAGTTTCCAAAATGATATGTGGTGTGAACAGATTGAGTTTGGTGAAGGTCAAAAAGACTAAAATAGTTGATAGATTAGTGGTGAGACAATGTGGGGGGGGGGCATGGAACTAACCTGATAACAAATATCTGACTGCACAAACAAAATGAAGTCATTAAGACACTGCTATGTCAACAAGTGAGTGCAGTTAAACAACAAGCTTGGTGGTTTATTATTTTGATGTGAGTAATACATACCTTAGGTAAGCAAGTTTATACTGTTAACCTCTCCTATCATTGTTGAATTGATGTTTTGTAGTACAATACGTCACAGAGTGATATTTTAAGTTGCATACCACAATAAACACCAACAGCACAATACCAGTCTACTGGCCTCATGAGGATATGACATAAACGGCAGTTGTTCTAGAGAATGGTACTTAGGTTTGCTGGTTGAGCTACAATTACATATATACACTCACACTTATATAATGTTAATGTTATGTTTTATGTTGTTTTAAAACTGTATTTATTTTTATGTGATAAAAGGTCAATCGGAATTTAAACAGGCACTGACAGGTAGAATAAGGTTAAAAAGAGGATTGAAGAGAGAGGAGCAGTAACAACCTAAGTAATTATTTATTCAGTTAAATGAATCAAATTCATAATTTTTAGTCACATAACATTATATGAACCAGTAAAAAACATGGTTAAAAACACAAATTTCTTTTTGTGAATTTGGTTTATTGTATTAATTTAGAATCAAATACAGCAATATATTAACCTACAGTAATGAGGACAAAACATAAACTTTTTAAATTACTTTAACACCTCTTAGAATGTAGCAAACATTGTTTTACCATCAAATAAAAATGTTACCAATGGTTACAGGAGTATTTTGTAAAGTGTGTACCAACATTATACATTGTGCTGCTCTATAGTCAAAGTCCTAACATTGTATACTATAGCTAGATGGATGTCCATGTATAAATGGATTTTGACAATGTACTCGTCTGCGTTAATGTTAAAAATATAACGTATAAGACTTGGAGATCTGGATTCAACAAGTTTTAATGTGACCCTTATTTTATTTATTTTTATATGCAAAGTCTCAATATATTTTTTAATAGAGAATTAGTATGAACCCCCTCGATAAAAACCAAAGTAAATGTTATGTGCAAAGGAGAGGCCTAGTCTTCTTTTATTCAGTCTAGTATTGCCCCTCAAATCTGTGGGAGAATCCTATTAAACAATGAGGTAGGGAGAAATTTGCAGTGTGAGGTGGATGGACAGTATAAATAAAAATGTTCACAAAAAAGAATCTTAACTTGTGTAATAGCATATCCAACAAGGACATATCCAACTCAGATTGTGCAAACACTAACTCAGCATTCGTGTAGACTTTGTAGTGACATTAAATTAAAAACATGCTTTTCCTAAATCTGAAAATTTTTTTAGTGTTTGGAAAGTTATGATTTGGAGTGAGCAGGACCCAAAAATATATTTGGGAGAAGTAATAAATCATTTAAAATCTGTTTATGTGACCAGAGGTTGCAAATTCTTCAACTGGTGATCTTAGTTCTTAGAGTTACGTGACCAGTGTTATAACTAACAGCCAAGTTTTCTAGTTCACACCGCATAGAAACATTGCTTATCCAGTTTATAATATTCTTTAAATATTTCGGCACTGCTGTTTCGGTTTTACATCTGATGAGAAGATGGCTCCCTACAGCCACGTTAGTTAATTGAACTGAGTATTGGTGTACCAACTGAACAAAGATATTGAATTAAATAATCCTATCATTACCAAATTCAATATCTGAACGTGTTACTGATCTACTAGAAAATTTGGTGTGACAATTTATACAATTATATTTAATTAAAAAACTTGTATGTGCAATCAAACCTTTCCACCTGGAACCTAATTTTATGTGACAAAATAAAACTGGATGTCTTCATTGGCCAAATTTGAATTTCTCATTGCTTGTGAATTCTGTCCTCAAATTCTTTATTTTTTCTGTGTTTTAAGCAATTAGCTTAGCACTGACTAGAAGCAATCTTCTCTAAGTTGAATATTTCCGTTTGTACTTTAGTGGAATAAACATTATATCACTTTCAAACCTAATAACAATTGCTTTAAGTCATGTTTATCTATCTAGGCCATTAAAAGGTGTTCTATATTCTAACAATATCAATTCTAACCCGTAATATCGAAAGAACCCTCTTTTTAACTGGCACAGATCTTAATAATAATAACAGTAACAATTACATAAATCAGTAAAATATTAAATAAACTGAGAAAAATGTCATTTATCATTAGCATTGTATACAAAAAAGAGACATATCTTATACTAATCTTTAGGATATGTTATATCAGTCTCATCATTTGATGATTGACTGTGATGAGTGTCACTGAATATAGCACTCTCCAATAATTGTTCAGAATGTTGCCAAAAGAATTTACAACATAAAAATCTGTATTTTATAGATACATTCATATATACTAGATTATATTGCCAACATAAGATATTATCTGCATAGTTTTCATGGATAACAAATACATCACAGTGTCCTCTTGTATTTAGATACTAAATGGACACTATTGTAAAAAGCATGGTTATCTAAAATTGCAGCTAGAAATTATGCCTCTTGTAAAATCTATGACACTGGTTTCTTTTAATAGGAACACATTATTGAGTTCTACTATTTTGAAGTTTTTACTTGAGAATATGTACTTGATTTGCACCAGTCCATGCTTGAAACATGTGTAGTTTGAGTTACAGTCAATGTAGCGTCTAGGTTAGCATGAATTTGACCGATTATCATGGAAAACCGTGGAGGCTTACATAGATTGCAAAACACAACAAATCGATAAAATCACCTCTGGAAATATGTAATCAAACCATTATCTGCTTACAAAGACTTTTATATGTTTGAAGAAGATATCAAATTTGTCCTCTTATCTAGAGAGACAAGAGACTTTTTTGTATTTTGAGTTCCATGTTTTAATAATACTCTGATACTTGCTGTTAATCTTTAGAAATAACTGTTTCAAATTTATTGTGAATAATTTATTTTAGACTACCCATTTTTTGTACATAGTATTGTATTAATATTAATTACCAAACTGAGGAAGACTTGAATAAAGATATTATAATTGTACCTATTTGTTTTACATAGTTAAACAGATATTTAGGCTTTTGACATGTTAAAATTAAACAACGTCCATTGAGTTAAAAATAACAAATAAAATTATCTTGTTCACTATTGAATTCTTCTAATAGATAGTTATTTTTATTTCATTGCTATTTTACTCTTTCCAAAAAAACTCCAGTTTACAATTCATTCAAATTTATGGGTTGCTGTACTAATTCTAACAATTAAAATAACCTCATTGTTTCAGAATCATGGGGATCCTGTTCGAAAGTGAAGTGATGGACATTGCTTGTATATCAATATTTACTTTCTGGCTCATGTTCGTATACTTTGTGAAGAACTATGACTATTGGCGAATCAGAGGTGTACCATATGTGCCGGCATGGTTTCCGCTTGGTTCTCTACCGCAGCTGGTATTCGGTCGTGTGCACTACACCAGTGCAATTGACCAAGCGTACAAGCAGTTCAGTCATGACCGATTTATAGGCATCATAGAGGTGCGCTCACCTATTCTTATTATTAAAGACCCAGACTTAATAAAAGAAATTCTTTCGAAGAAATTTAATCAATTCACAGATCGTTGCATTCCTGATATGAATTCCAAATCCGACTACCTCAACCACAATTTGTTTACAATGAAAGGAAATGAATGGAAAGTCATGAGAATGAAACTTACTCCAGCATACACGGTATGTAAAATGAAGATGATGTTTTTTCTCGTCAAAGAGTGCAGTGATCAGCTTAGAAAAGCTGTTGAGGAAAAGACTGACGTCTGTAATATAGTGGAAGTGAATGACATAGTATTACGATTCATTATGGATGTCATTGGAAGTTGTGCATTTGGCATTGATGTGAATACTCTGTTTAGCAGGGATTCTGTGTTTTATCATACCACCAAGGATATAATGAGGAAAGATGTTCCTCACTTGTTAAAATCTTATTTGGTTAAATCATTCCCAATATTTCACAATGTTTCTTTATTTACCATGATTAAGTCTGAAGTTAAAGAGTACATTACAAATCTAGTACATAAGACTGTAGCCTATAGAGAACGTAATGAAATAAAGAGAATGGATTTCTTAGATTTGCTCATCAAGATTAGGCAAAATGAAATTATTTTAGATGATGATGAAAAAACAAGTATTACAAATGATAATTTCTCCAGCAAAACACGAAATAATAAAAGTGAAGGTACCTAATTTTCATCAATTAATTCTGTTAAGTAGTCAATAGTTAAAATTATTGTTGTAATAAAATTTATTTATATATATTTACAACAAAATATACACCAAACACAGGCAGAAAGAAGTACAATAGTTAGAAAGATATAGATTCATGATAGTGGTAAAAGCCAAACTGCGGCTGATCTAGGAATCTTCTCCATCCCATCATCCTTAAGAAGTCTATTTTCTTGGCACCTTTTAGCCATTTTGATTTTCTGCGAAAGCCACAAAATCTCAAAAATACATGGAAACCTGATAGAATAATGAGATGAAGGAACTTCTGGGATCAGTTGCAGCGTGGCCTGTACCAGTAATGTGTGCTTCATCCATTATAAGTATTTTTGTTTTTGTCCGTCCCTTTGTGTTTATGTGTAGATATGTTTTTACGTTTTATTTACTGAGAAAACACAATCAATTTTATTGTGACATATTCATTATCAGATAACAATTCCTTACAAGTAAAATCTATTTTCATATGTCCATCCCTGCATTACAGGAATTAGACAAAACCTAATGTAAGCCTGGTCCCTGAAATGGAATTATTGTACAAGTACTTTTTTGAAATAGCAGAAGTGTAATGATGTATAAGTGTAGGCTATTATTGGCTTAAATTAAAATAATCAATAGTAGGTTAAAAATTTTAAATATAATTCTGTTTAAGCTTATATATTTACACCATTTTTTTAATTAATTATAACAATTATCTTGGTTTGGCTATTGTTTATTTAGAAAATTGGATGTTTGTTTGAAATCCGCAGAGAAATTTCTTCTGAAAAAGAAATCAATTGTCAGAATAATAGTTATGTTTATCTTTAGACAACTATAATAAGTGCCTGAAAATTTGCCACATTCAGCCAAACAGTCGGTCACAATATGGTGATCTGGCACTAGTATAATTTTTGTTTGCATGTCAGGCTGTTGGAATGTCAAGGTAAATGATATAAGAAAAAAATTATTCTTTCATGTTTTAACCCTTTCGACCCCCACCAAAACTAGTGTGGCTGATGATCAATTACTTTTTTAGTGTAATTCCTCTATTGATTTGTAAAAAAACCAGATTTTGTGCTTATACAGTGCAAATTGACTCTCTGCTCCTAGACCATTATTATTTAGAGATTTTACTACTAATTACTCGATAAATAGAGGATATAAATTTTAAAATATCTTTTATATCCTGTACCTAGTTTAAAAATAAAATAAAACTTCTTTATATATATTCTGTGTTTACACTTCATATTTTGAAAAAAAAAGAATATTTGGTTAACTCTTAAATCCTTACCTATTCAAACACATGTTAACTTTGTCAGACTGCTATATGTCACCTAGAAGTGTTCAACTGAAATTTCAGCTGCACACAAATTAGCATTTGGGAGGTACAGGACAGAGAATTCAGAAGTATAAATTTATAGGAATCCTTTATCTAAAACTTAACCAAGCCTTTCATCTTCTTAAAATACAATAAATTAAATTTAAAAAATAAACATTATAAAAATACTTGGATGAAAAGTAATCTATGCAGAAATAATACTATCCTATACACATTTGTATCCTTACTCTTTTTTATTTTATTAGGTATGACACTTGATCAGATGGCTGCAGAAACTTATTTGTTTTTTGGAGCCAGTTTTGAATCATTATCTTCAGTGATAGTGTTTTGTTTATTTGAACTATCATGTAACCAGAGCATCCAAAATCATTTGTTTCTCGAGATTGAAGAGATACTGAACAGATTCGATGGAACAATTTGTTTCCAGGCCTTGCAGGAAATGACGTATTTGGATCAAGTAATTAATGGTGAGAAAAAATTCAACCTTATAACTTTTTTTAGTTTTGCTGTTTACACATATTACTACTAGTCGAGATTTTTTCTTTTAAACCATTGTTAGTTACTTTTTATTACATTATGATCAATGTTGTTTTAATAAATTGTCAGGAAATTGTGCAGAATAATAATATAGTGTCTTGAGAAAACATAATGTAACTGTATTTATTTGTAGAAAAAAATTTAAAATAATAATGTTATTGGGTGTAGGCGTCTATTACTAATTATTGTTGTGTTCTGCTCTTTGATCTAGAAACAATGAGAATCTACCCACCTTTTCCACTTTTAAATCGGGTTTGTACTAAAAGTTACAAGATCCCTGAGTCGGACGTCACCCTGGAGGAAGGTTTAGTAATACTGATACCTGTATACTCCATTCACCATGATCCTAAGCATTATCCAGAGCCCGATTTGTTTGACCCAGGACGATTCAGCCCAGAAAATTGCCAATCACGTCATCCATACGTCTTTTTGCCATTTGGAGAGGGTCCTCGTGTCTGCATTGGTGAGTTGAAAGAAATAGAATGTATTAGTTTTTATTTCTATTTTTCAAGGATTGTAATTATAATCTGTTTTTTCAATAGGTAATGTATTAATTGATAAGTTTTACATTAATAAATTATGTTTTTGTGTTCTTAAAAAAATATGATGTAAGACTTATTTGTATTGTAAAATAGAATCTGACAATTTATCTGTTGTATACGTTATTTTCTGTTATTTAATTTGAACAAAAATGTGTTAATTTATTCATTGAATTTGTTTACAAATTACTACAATTTTAAAGTTTAGGTAAATAAGGAAATATAATACAGCTAAATTATATTTTTACTATGTTTCGTACAACTTAGTTTTTTATCAGGTTTACAGTAATGTATGAGGAGACAGAAAGATGATGTATACTCTGATAGATGAGGTAGATACATGAGCCTTGAGTTTCAGGCCCCCTCCTTTAACCCCCACCCCTCCCTCAACACAACAATCTTCACTTAGCACATTTATAACATATTTAATTTGACCAAACAGAATCTTATTTATCTTTATTTACATTTGTTAATATAACCTATATTAATTTTTGTAACTTTCTCAGTTTACTGTTTATCTATATAATGCAACTAATGGTAATGTAACAGACATTTTAGCATTTTTATTAAATTTGTATGAAAATCCAGCACATGTAAACTGTCACAGTCTGAGTGAAAAATTTGAATCATACTTGTATTTTTGGAGGTAAATAAAGTAAACGTAGAATTGTCTTTTGAGTTCATTCTGCTGCTATGCATAAACTAATTGAAATCATAAATGTTTGTTCGATCACTGTAGTAGGGTTGATATCTTGATATTGAGAGGGCCATTAAAATGTGGGTAATGCCATAATTCATATATATATGTATATATATATATATATATATATATATATATATATATATATATATATATGTAATTTCAATAAACATTCAACCACAAAAAGTATTTGCTCCGCCGGGACTTGAACCCGGATCTCTCACTTGCCGAGTGAATGTGCTACCATTACACCACAGAGCCCTCACTTTTTACGATTGAATTATTTTATATTTGGCCGTATCTGTTAGTAAGGGCTCTGTGGTGTAATGGTAGCACATTCACCCGGCAAGTGAGAGATCCGGGTTCGAGTCCCGGCGGAGCAAGTACTTTTTGTGATTGAATGTTTATTGAAATTAAATTCGGCTATTATCATTTATACAAATTTAATGTCTATATATATATATATATATATATATATATATATATATAATTTATTTACATTATATATATATATACATAAAATATAATATAATTGATATATGTAAGTATCATACTCTGAATAGGCTGTATATTATGTTAGTTATGTATTTTATTGAATTAAGCATTATAAGATTATTAATTTCCCTACATTAAAAGTTTTTGAAGACATACAAGCATGTAAACTTTCTGCCAGAGAGATTAATATAGTTTATAATATTTCCTCTTTCGATTTACCTTACAGTGTACAGTTGTCTATTCTCTATTGTCTTTTGTATGCAATGAATAACTCTGAATATTGAGGTTTGAAGCAGATGGAGTTTGAGTGAAGAACATTATATAAGTTTAGATTCAAAATATTGCACTGATTTGCTGTACTGTGTTTTGTGTTCTAGAGTTTTATGTTTATTCTGTCTTATTTTGTCTTAAAATTTGAGCGTACAATATGTGTATTTAATATTCATGTTCAAATTATTATATAATCATAGAAAATATTTCTAGAAAATAATGTGATCTGTCAAGATGCAGACGGCTGAGGAAACATGAGCATGGCAAGTTAGAGTTGGAAAGGGGGAAACAAATAATATTGTTGCCCTGGGTGATATAAAGTCTACATTCAACCACGTAAATTTGTCTCCTCTACAGCCAATAACTAGTTCCTGCTATATAAGGAATTATCAAATGTCCTCTTGGGCATCCAATCATCGTGAAAGATTGAATGTCAAAGGGAGAAAGTGTCCCTTTATGTCAGGAGTTTTGAGATATTTGATTACAAAAATATTACTGTTATTCACAGCGCACTGTAATTCAACACAGTTATTCGTGTTTAATGCCATTTAGTCATTTTGTTGGCAAAATCATATCATATTCTGTCTTGAAAGAAAATTACTGATTTGCTTGTCTGTCATATATTTTAACGCTGTAATATTATTAAAAACAAAACTAAAAAGGAAAGACTCTCATGAAACAGCCACACCAATGACATTGTTTACTGTTTCAGGGATGAGATATAGTCTGATGATGGTGAAAACGGCTATTGTGACCCTGGTTAATGATTATGCATTTAGTCTAACACCGGATACACAGGTTCCACCTAAGATCAACAGCAGGAGTCTTGTACTTCAACCATCACAACCCTTGCACCTGGTACTTAACCACAGGAGACATAAACCCGTATGACAATGGTTGTTGTACATTTCTTGTTTCTGCCTGACTATCTCAACTATTTAAGCTCATTACTGACAATAGATATTTTGAAATTATATCAGAATTTTGATATGTTGCCTTGTTATGTTTTACAAAAACTGAAACAATATGTTTAACAGTACTGGAATCTGTTCTCTTTTTAAGATGTCAAAACCTAAAGTTAAGTATATTATGAAAACTGACAAATTAACTTAACATGGTCATTAACATGCCAAAGTGATACTTTAAAATAGAAAACAGTGTCATAAAAAATTAAACATATACATGAAACTCACAATAATGTTAAGAGAAACTAACACAACAAATAGCACTGCAAAATATAGATACACATTGTAACATATGATACACAGCAAGGTTTGTAACTATTGCATACTGTGTGGTAAATTCTATTGTCATGTCCCATGTCAACATCACCATTGGTGCAGCACCTAAGTAGACAGAAGAATGGGTGGAAGAAGGGAAAAGGAATAGACAGATGATTTCATCCTTATTTTTTTATTTCTATCTTTTATTCTGCATCTCAAAGTCATTGTTGGTATAAAAATTGTAGTGGCTGAGATTTTTTTTATTTTATAATTTATTTAGGTTCTCTAGCTGATGTTTTAAATATTCGTAGCCAAATTGGCCTAACTTCAAAATAAGATTGAATTTAGGTTGATCTACTAATTTGATATAAGACTCAATTTCTTTTTTTGTTAAAAAAATAAAAATTAACAAAATAAAATGTCAAGCAATTTTAGACTTTCCTTTAGTCCTTTTTCTTTTATTGTCGCCATGTTCTCTAGTTTTAACATTTAGTGTTTTCTATTTTAATGCTAATTATTAGATTACAAACTTTCTCTGTGTATATCGTTATGACGGAAAATTACACTTCTTAAATTAAACCACTTTTCATTACTCGTTCGAGCTGAAATTTTCCATATAAGCTTAAATCCTGTGACATGTTATTTAAAAAAATTTTTACAATAACATTATTGTGACCCTGCCCCACTGGCATCTAAAGTAGTCTGGATAGTCTCTCTCCCACATGCTTATTGTGATGGGGCGGCAGCATAGCACAGAGCAATGTTTTGACTTGTGACATCGTCCATAGCACATGTAACAATTTTAGCAAATATTAAGATTATCCTTTTGACAAATAAAATTAATAATTAATTTGGTTATGGTAGAAAATGAGTTTTATTCAATATGTTATCTTTCTATCAATTTCATAATATAAAAAACATATTTTTAAAAACAGATACAGCTAGACAGGCGCCCACTATCAACTGACACCCGGGCCAAGCTGCCCCCTACATTTCCTTAGATCTGTCCCTGCGAATTTGGACACATGATAACTTTGAGATGCAGAACAAAAGATAAAAATTAAAAGTAAAGCAAATCTGCCTGGTCGACCTTATGACTTTGGTTTAGACAAATTAAGAAGAATACAGATAGCAGTTCTTTCATTATAGTGTGTCAGTTTTTATAACATATAGCAATAGCAAATATTCTAAATCCTGAAATCCTTTCAATCGTACTTGCCACTAATATCAGTGTTAAGTATTATTGCATTAAATAACTTGTTTTTATTGCCTAATATGAAAAGGCTACTTTTATTGAACAATAATTATGTATATATTTTTTGGGCAATTTAT
Source organism: Homalodisca vitripennis (assembly GCF_021130785.1). Taxonomy (NCBI): domain Eukaryota; kingdom Metazoa; phylum Arthropoda; class Insecta; order Hemiptera; family Cicadellidae; genus Homalodisca; species Homalodisca vitripennis. The sequence goes on along the minus strand of NC_060210.1, from coordinate 81,718,435 downwards.
ACTCTATATTTACCTTTATTTTACTAAACTGTATATACTGCATTAATTCTATATCTCTTTCTGCGGCCTAGTGCCTACAATACCATTCCTTACTGGATTAAAATATTCACGTACAGTGACAGACCAATGAACCATTGTTTCACGAATCAGCTGTTTACTGTACACTCACCAACCAATCACAACGGTTGACTTATCAATTGCCTATCTTGCAAGCGACGGCACGCTTGCTCGTTATACTCTCGGTCCCGCCTGGGGCACTTATGTACTCTCTAGCCACTGCTTACCATACTTACTCTCTCCCCCATGTGTTACTCTCTTATTTAAATATTAGTTTATCTCTATTTGTTGTACATTTACATTAACATTAAAGTCAGTGCTCTGGATTGGCAATCTCTACCAGAACGTCTCTGCTCCCGGACACGCGTCTACCGTGCTCTCTACAGGACTGGCCACAGTGTTATGAACTATTCGTTTGCGGTCGTATTGTGCGTGAGTGAATCCGTGAAGGACATCTTCCGTCTTCACGCCTGCCGACAAGACAGCAGCCTATTTCCACACTTACTGATCACAACCTGGCCCTCAACAACAGCAGACTACGGTTAGGTACCTCTCATGAAAACAAAGGTAACTGTTTATTTTCTGCACTTTATTTGAATATGCACTGTTCATAAACTCATTATGTGTAACCTAGTGAACTCTTGTTAAAATCAGTGTGTTCGGCGTCTTCACTGCATAGTGTGAAGTGGTCCTTCTTAATCGAGCCTCTAAAATATTATCTAACGGTTCTCATAACCAAAATTCATTCTTTTTATGGTCCTTAGCGAGCCGGATAATAAGAACTTTAGTCCATTGGTGAATATCAGTGCAATCTCAACTCTTATAAGCTCTATACAGTGCATATTTCAAAGCGTGGTTTCAGGTTCTTTCACGATTGCAAAGTGAATATCACGTGCATATCGATTTTCCAGTCCCCTCTTCACTCATATCAGCTGTGACGTGTCATATCAGCTGTTTGTCCTCTGCTTTGTCGACTGCATTGTTTTGTTGACAAACAAGCTTTCAGACTGTCACAGCACAGGTGAACTGATTACTGTGTTTAATGGTTACCGCTTCTCAATACTTGTTGGTTATCAGCCCTACTTGTAATACTCATTATTCTAAGCAGGTTACGCGAACTTAAATATAAACAATCTTGGTTATTGACACTTTACCTTGAGCAGGACTTGCACCCTTATTGCAAAATTAAATGTTTATTTTGTCAACACTATATTCTAGTCTCAGCTTAAAAAGAAAAAAAAGCTACTTACTGCTCACAATTGTTTATTATAATTTCTATTTGAACATAGCTCACGCATATGTATGCATGGTTTATGGTTACCGTCACAACACTACCATACTTTACCACTGACAGTTTACATGTAGTACGTGCGCATAATGTTTCCAGAGCCTCTGCTACATTATAGCTGAATTTAGCTCAACAATAACCTTAATTGTTGTTTATTATTTAATAACAACTTGTCTTGTTTACGTTTTTCCATAATAACAGTGTATTTTATTTTCTCAAAACAAAACTATATTATAGGCCTATACGAGCCTACTCTACTTATTGCATTATTATTGAGTTTTTACCTCTAAAAACTAAACAATTGGTACCTGAAGATGAAATCAATGATTTCGAAATGTACATAGTAACAAAAATAAAAGTTTACAAAAAGTGTTAAAAGGTTTATTTATATTGTATCATAAATATTTTTTAAATTGTTTTTCATTGTATTATATTGTTTAGATACTTCTTATTTCTTGGGGAAAATACTTCAGAGGAAAATAATTTAGTTTCTATTTTTATCACTGTCCCAATTCAAGAGGACAATATTTTGTTTACTTTTCACCTTTGAAGTTTTACTCAAATTGGTTAATTTTCTACAAACACTTTCAACATGGCGATGTCTCTTAAAGTGGCTAATGCAAAGCGAGAACACCTCTTTTCTCAGATACAAAGTATCTATGATTTAACTAAGAAGACTTCCGATCCAAATATACTTCAGCAGTTGCTTGTCAGAGCTAAATCTATTCAGAGACTTAGACAGGAATTTTCAGAAATATTAGACTTGTGCCACGAGTTGGAATTAAAAGTAGATGCCGACTATACACCTAACTATTCCGCATTAGCGAGCGTGGACGAGTTAGTTGATTACATTTCTGCTAACGTGCTTATGATTGAGACCAAGAGACAAGCTAAAGCTAATAAAAGCGAAACTATTTCGCCTGCCTCCCCTCAAGTCAACGTCCGGCTACCGAAATTGGAATTAAAAACTTTCGACGGAGCTGCTTTGGACTTCTGTACGTTCATCAACGTTTATGAACAAGCCGTACACAACAATGCGCACTTAAGCGATGTAATGAAATTTCAATATCTCTTGAGCGTGCTTTCAGGCGAACCACTCTCTCTGATAAAGTCGCTAAATATAACTGAGCAAAATTATGCAATCGCTTATCAGCTGCTGAAGGATCGCTACCATAATACTAGGCGTCTACTCACACTACATTTAAATCAAATACTAGACCTTCCTGTCATCTCCAGCACATCTGTGAAGAATATCCGTGCTTTCCTTAATCTTTTTCACGAACATACGCAATCACTTAAAGCATTAAACAATGACATCACCAGTAACAACCCACTTCTCTCAGCCTTGTTATTACGCAAGATTGATAATCGGATGGTCACCCGCCTAGAACAGTTTCGAAAAAAGGAAGAGCTGCATACTTTGCCCTCGGTTGAACAAATAATTGAGTTTCTCAACCTGGAATGCAGCCACATTGAGGACAGTAGTCTACATGACAATATTGTGGACCCCAAGAACGCTTCAAGTTCTTATCTTGGGTCAAAACCCAGATTTGATAAACGCAAATCGTCTCTTAAAAACGTGAGCTTGTTAGCGGCTTCCTCTCCACCCTCCTCGGCCTATAAACAAGGCCCATCATGTTTTTATTGCCATCAGAGCGGTCATAAAATTTATGGCTGTCCCAGCTTCGGCCAAAAGACACCTCAAGAACGGCACGGGATTATTAAACAGCACAACCGCTGTTCTTCTTGTTTGGGGACGCACAGATTAAGTGAATGTCAGTCTAAATTCACGTGTCGAACATGTCGTGGTCGTCATCATACCTTGCTACACTTCACTGATCGGCCAACACGGTCCAGTGTTGGTACGTCGGACCGCGTTCGTCCCGTTGTGGAGAACGGCCGTGACGGCGGCCGGCCTGCAACACCTACACCTGCTGTCCGCCCTCCGCCTGCGACCACAGCGCTCTCGCCTCCTAGCCCGGCCGAACACACCACACTACACGCTCATGGCACACTGATACCTGATGTCTTCTTCATTGACCAGCATTGCTGGATTGAAAGCGTCACAATAAAATAAATAACTAACTAAATTCTACTATTTACACTATTTACAAATGCAAGTGGCGGCAAGGCTAGGCTATGTTGCTCGCGTTCTCGAAAAAATCTCTGATTTAGTAGAGAGGGTTGGCCAGGGACCACTTCCTAAGCCTGCATTCAAAGTCCCTGCTCTCAAGAGCTTTAAGATGTTGAGGGAGGCAGTTGTACATTCTTACTGCTAATGCGGGGAAACAATCTCTTGTCTTGCCTAGCCTACAGGAGACTGTATTTAGTTGTGAGCTGTTCCTCAGCCTGTAGGCATCCTGAGCTTCACCCCTAGTTCCGAAGGCTGCAAGGTTTTCCTTGACATGTAACAAGCTGGCGACAAAATACTGGCTAAAAACCGTTAAGATCTTAAGTCGGTTGAACAAGGGCTTGCAGTGATCTAAGAAGCCTGCAGATGAGATGATACGCACAGCATGTTTTTGCAGCAATAAAATTTCGGCACATCCAGAAGAATGACCCCAGAGCAGCAGACCGTAGAGAATGTGGCTATGAAACAGCCCATGATATATAGTGACAAGATGTTTTTCCGTCAATAGAGGCTTCAGTCTGCGCAACAAGCAGGTCACTCGAGACAGTTTCTTACTTAGTTCTGCCACATGCCCGTTCCACGTAAGTTTGGAATCAAGTGTAAAGCCCAAAAGTTTAACACTCCCCACTGTATGGTTAGCTAGAGATAAGGTGCATGTTAACTCCTGCGTTTTGGAAAGGTTTAGACTGAGTTTGTTGGCTGAAAACCATTCCTTAGCTCTGTCATAGACTTGGAGCGCTTGAGCTCTCGCATCTTCAGGTGTGGGTCTCGCTTTAAAGAATGTAGAATCATCTGCGAACAGAAGTACATCACCCACCAACTCTAGGTCATTAATTAGTACCAAGAAGAGCAAGGGTCCGAGAACCGAGCCCTGAGGCACACCGTGCATAACAGGCAGTGGTTTGGATGAAGCACCGTTAACAGAAAATATTTGTTCTCTACCCTCCAGATAAGAATGGAACATTTGAAGAGGCTGCCCTGAAACTCCGTACAACTCAAGTTTTCTTAAGAGTATACTGTGGGAAACACAATCAAAGGCCTTGCTGAGATCTGCAAGAATCAGCGCTGTTGACTGCTTTGCTTCAAAAGATTCCAACACTTCTGCCACAAGTTGACGCATACCAGTTGTAGTTGAGTGCTGGCCTCTAAAATCATGCTGTGATGCCGAAAAAAGATGGTTCCTATCCAAGTGATCGACTAGTTGCTTCTTCATTACTGTTTCAAAAATTTTGCTGATAATAGGAGTCAATGAAATGGGTCTGTAGCTCTCGATGATCTCAGGATTACCCTTCTTGTAGACCGGTATTGTACGTGAGACTTTAAGTGCCTTAGGGAACACAGCATTCTCCAAGCAGTAATTCAGAACCTTGGCTAAAGGGGCAGCAATGACATCTGAAACATACTTTAGCACAGGGGTTGACAACCCATAAATATCCTGACTTGATGAATTTTTTAAATGACATATTAACCTCTCTACCTCTGCAGGACAGACCGGATTCCAAGTTGAGAATGGATTGCTTTCAATCAGCATTTAGAAGCAATAAACTACAATAATTTAATTGATATCCACGTTTTAACACACTGTATCGGAACATTGTTTACATAATTAAATTCTTAAACTCGCTGTAGAGAACCATCTTCAGTTTTCGATGTCCTGATTAATCTAATTTTAATCTATATCAGGGATGACTTTAATCACAATACAGCTGTCATTAAATATACTTTATACAATATTGAGAACAGCTTAAAGGATCGATACATGTTTGTCAGTGTTGTTGATTAATTATATACATCTGCTAGTTATATCAAAACTCCAATAAGCAATTGAAATAAAATTATGGCTTTGAACTCAATAATCAAAAATTGTATAATTCCATTTTTTACAAAAAAATTGTAGTATTGTCAGTAAAATTTCCAAAACGCAGCACATACCAAAGACATCGTAAATGAAAAAGGACAAGATAGGTGTGAATTGACCTCCGGAAGACCAGTAGCTGCCGCCTCTGCCCTGCTGTTTTCACACCCTCTCTCAAATAGACTATACAAGCCCAGCAAACATGAGTCCACCCACTTGAAGTGATAATTGTTATTTAACATTACTGTTGGGGTGCTGCAGTTGTGGTGCGATGAACATCACTCAACATGTATGATGTTCATCTTAAATAAGAGGACGTTTTTATAATAACTGAAGAGTAGATACCTAAGGAGATGTATTAAAATACAGATTTTTAGTCTAGAAATTCAGGAATTTTAAGCTTTAAATATAAGTCTTTATCAATTGAGGGCTTTTATAAATGCTTTTATCTTTCTGTTTCCCTGGAAATTTTCACACAAGAATTTGTTTATTGTTTTGAAAGTTCTTATGCTTTACTCAAACACATCAGAGGGTGTCAAAGGAGAAAATAACTACAACTGCAGACACCACATATATAGGTGATATATAGTAGTTAACAATAACATCCTTCACTATTTTATAAAATTTGAATCTCCTTCACAAAAACGCTTAAATGTGGTATTTTTAAAAACTTTTTAAAAGATATAGTTCGTAAGTTTAAAAAAAATATTAAGAATAAATAAGTGTTTGAAGAAAACATTATAGGGTGTTCCACTATTTTGGAAAATAGTGGCACAAATTGAGAAATCCTAAATATATATATTTAATGGTCAATGAAAAGTTTCTTCATTTAATGTCTTATAAACTTAGATGTTTTAGAAATATCAATTAAGGGACAATCTAGATAAACACTCCCTACATACATACATCAATGGTCTGAGATTCTGGGGTACGATCATCGAAAATCCAAAATGTATCATAGAATTTTAGTCATGACCGTGATTACAATAGACAGATTTGTATTTAAACTACCTGAAACATATTAGAGTGACTCATTTACTTGATTTGTATCATTAACATGTAAAAATGGGTCATTTTCTTTCAAATTAAACTTGACACAATGACTAAATTAATTTTTTTAATCGCAAAAATGTTTATCAAATTTAAATTAAATTTATTATTGTTAGTTACAATATTATGTATTTTAACCAATGTTTCTGTATTGGCTTATCACAGAGTTTTAACAATCAGCTTTGATTGTTTCAATTAAATTTAGAAACCAATAATAAATCGATTAAATATGCCCTCATTATACTAATTAATAAACTATAAATATTATGTATGCTCTTACATAAATATAACAAAATAACTAGAATGTTTGCAGGACATTTCCAAATATTTTCATAAAAAACGGGACACTTATTAATGTATTACAGAATTCCAAATATTCCTCAGCAAATTTGAGGCGTGACAGTCAATAGAACAAAACCTCATCTTTAATCTCTAGTATGTTTGGCTGCACCAGGATGCTCAACATTAGATCTTTAACTTAGAGGTCACTAGAACTTAAACATTACATTGACGTATTCCTTATAATCTCTTAAGGTTATTTATAAAATTTTGTATCAAAATCTTTGTATTTCATTGTATACAATTACCCTATCAGTAATCATCACTGTTCGCTGTACCAATTATACCAAGCTGTCTGCTTGCCCCCCGACCCTAGATTCTCCCAAAGAAAAATATTTTAGTAGATCTCAATAATAGTTATCTGCTGCGAGACTAGTTTTATATCTAATTATTTCTGCAATTCTTTAGTTATTTAGAAGGGCACCAGGTTCGTCTCCAACAAATACTTCACTCGACAGCAACATGTCGGAACTCTGCTCTCTACAGGAAAAGCTGTGGGGAGGGGAAGGCTAATATGCAGTAAGGACACTTCTACATAGAGATCACCAGTTCTGACATGTCTCCTATCGTATGAAATCCCTTTCTAAATTTGTATTTTAATTTCTACTGAGAACATTGAAATTTGTTTAGATAAATGTAGCTTTTCCTAACCATCATCTTATTTAAGTGACAAGTATAATCATCTGGCTCTGGACCATACGTTGTGACCATCGACTGGCAAGAAAATCGAACCCAGTTTCTCCTCTCATCAGTCATCTATCAGTGAGCACCTGTCCAGAGAATTCTCTGGTTCTTTGTAATATATATCACATGTTAATTTTATTTCAGGCCTATACATCTTCATTCCCCCATAGACCTGCACATTGAACTCGGTTCGTCGTAAACAGAAACATACCATTTTTTGGTGGTCAAAAAGTCATTTTTACAACAAATCACTTTTTTGCTATAGTCTGACGCTGCACATTAACCAGAGATTGATGTGCAAATCAACAGAACAGAACGTCTGAATTTCTTTACGTTGTCTCGCTGAGACTATTACATAAATCCTGTACTTAGTGGTGGCGTGTCTCGTGTTTTTGTTGGTCCGTGGCAAAATACCCACACAATCAATTTGAAAGACATTATAATACTTTTTCGATGAGTGACGGACAGATTCCACAGCTGAGCGGCGACGGCGCGGCGCGGCGGCGGACGATGATTGGCCGGAATGTGGTTTGTTGCTGGGTTTTTGTCAGGTTTTGGTTTCTCTCTGTAAATTGTTCTTCTAAACTACTTAGGCGAGATTACTGCAGCACGGTGACGGGAATGACAGGTCCGGATTTTCGGGTCCGAATCCCAATATTGAGCCCGTTAACCGTGTAGAAGGTAATGTGTGTGACCCCACTAGAAATGTGACTAGGAACACATTTTAGTACCACTCACCATTTGTGTGTTTGTTTACATCGAGTAAACATTTCAAAACTTTTAGACTTTCTTATCTCTTAGTTTCAAAAGCAGAGTGCTCATTAGACAAGGCCACATTTATAATTTACTTCTATTAATACTATTAAGCACAGATAATTTAGGTTTTTTATTTTGTCCTATTTAAAATGTCAAGGTAATCTTTGGGTAATCTGTTAGTACAACTCATAGCAGCAGTGTGAGTTCAATGGATTATGAGACTTTATAAAATTGCTATGAATTCTGTCAGAATCGACGGAATTGAATTAGATTTGGTTGCGTGTCGTTAAAGATTAATAACGTTTCGTTAAATTGCCGAAATCGCAAGAAATGCCTTGGTTGGATGAGCGAGTGCAGGTTAAAGAATGTCTATTGGCTCACGTTACTGGAAACACGGTACTTGTTTGTAGTTATTATGGACTATTCTTCAATCGAATATAGTAGTATTCACTTTGTTTAAGGGCTAGCTGAGGCAATGCCTCTAAAGCCACATCTATGACCACATCTTCGCTGGAGGCTAACTAATTTTTCTCACACTTCTTTAATAAAACAATCTACAAAGATGTCTCAAAGGACCCAACAGAATACATACAGTGTAACTATATTCGTTATGCAATAACCATACCAGCAACATGACGCTGAATATATCTATACGCCGCTCGAACGTTGCCAACTGTAATCCTGTTGCTCTTAGACATGTTGATCCCCAAAATCTCCGTTCTTCCTACGAGTATGCATTGAGTTTCAAGAATATAGCATCTTTCTTGTCCGTCATCACGCCAGGACAGAAAACTACACGATTTTAAGAAGGGCATTACATGTCCTTAATAAATGACGTAGTATGTGAAGATGATCGCAGTAAAATTGCGTTTTACCTATTAGAGAAACCTCCACAATAAGCTACGCTAGTCTGCTTACACAAATTCTTACATTATAAGAATGTCTTCGTTTTTTTGCGTGAAACAGTTAAATTCTCAAAAATATAAATATTTGTCCTCGTATGTTAATTTAACATGCAATGTTAGCTTCATTATTGAATTGTCGTTTAGGATTTGAACTGTGCAATAGTCGACTTTACCAAATCAGTGTAAAAATACCGTTTCGAAGCTGAAACTGTCATGTTGAATTTTTGAATAGAGATAGAATAAGAATCAGCCTGACAGCTAAGGGAATAAAATACAATATGTTACATACTGAAAGCGATAGTTTGAATATGAGCAGGGAAAAAATTATGGTAATACTATATTGTAATACGAATGCAAAAAAAAACCTTAAAATTGAGGAAAGAAGAATTCTGCTTGCATACCTTCCGTAAGTGCCGACACTCCCTACGCGGTAGTCTCGGTGACAATAATCCGGGCTCTTGGCGACGTAGACGAGATCGTCCTGGGAGTAGCGGGTAGGTCGAGCCGGCAGCAGGCGGCGGCCCACGGCGGGGTTGGCTCGGACTTCCACAGCACGCGGGTAAAGGCGCAGAAGGCGCACCCCTACCTCAAACAGACGCGGTGGTAAAGCCTTCCAGCATGTTCGGACACTACATGAGCCCGAGACCCCGTGACACTTGCACTGCGCCTGGACACTGCTCTCTACCGCCTGCCCTGCCAACAGATCTCACTGCTGAGTTCGTCGATATGTGGTTTACTGTCATTACATAACTCGGGAGTCAAATATATTACTTACCCGTCTGCCGGCGCGGTTGTTGTGGAGGTTGACGAGTGCTAATTCTCTGTCTCCCTCGTCCACCGAGATGTTGGCCAGCCGCAACCTCTCTCTGTAGCGTCGTCCTGGTCTGTGTTTGTCCGCCGAGTCCACGAACTGCCGTGAAAAGTGAGCGGCCCAGCGCAGGTTGTCGCCACAGCCACCCCACTTGAAGGCGCCGTCTGGAGGGTCAGTGGGTGGAGATGCGCAGGCGCAGTGTGCCAGTAACCCGGCGGCGCAGGCGCGAGCAACGGCATGAGTTACCGCTGCCGAGCTCAGCGCCTGCACGAAGGCCTGCTCTCGCGTCCCTCATAGAATAAAAACATAGTTAACACAGTTTATTACACCACATATTGTTAAACAATTCTTTTAACTAAACATGTTTTTATTTCGAATACATTTCTGGAGAAGAGATTTTTCTTGAAGCTACTGAAAAATAAAACTTAGTAACGAGTGTAATAACATAGTTTATTTATTACTATTTTGCTATAAACCCGGTCGTCTACAAGGTCTTTGCAAGTTTAGCCCCGTGTCCAGGTAACGGGTCAATAGTCAATAGTCAAGTATTTATTGCGGAGACAAATAGTAAATTTGTATAGCAAACGTCAAGTATCTAATAATTTTGACACACATGCTACATCGAACTCTCATTCATACATACATTTTGAAACTCACTCTGCTCCGTTCATCGCCAATTTTTTACCCACCTCAATTCGAGAGCAAGTCTTCTGATTGTGCGGTCTCCCAGTTATATGCCATAAACTCGTTCACGCTATAAAAAGTGTTGGACACTAAACAGCGTTTCAAACGAGTTTTAAATTTTTTATGCGTAGGTGAATTTTTAATTTCATCTGGCAAGCTGTTGATGAGATGAACTCCTGCCTGTGAGGGCAAACGTTCATGAACTATCGTCCTGTGTCTCCTGGTTCGGTAGTTTTCTCTGCCTCTTGTCTCGTACGAGTGAACATCCCGTCCGTTGGTCAAGGTGCATTTAAGCATACAATATGACGTTGTTTCTAAAATGTAGAGACTTGGCAGAGTCAACAGTTGCAATCTTTTGAAAACTGGCCTGCACGACTCTATTAATTTTAATTTTGCAATGATACGTATCGCTCGTTTTTGAAGCTTGAACGTTCTTACAAATTGGTTACTTGCACATGCACCCCACAGCACTAGTCCATAGGTGAGATGTGGATAGATCAAGCCATAATAAGCCGTCATCATAACCTGAATAGGGCAGTATTTAGCTAGAGACCTCAGCACATAAATGCCTGAGGCTAATTTGGAGCAAACGTAATCGATATGAAAATTCCATGTCAAACCTTGATCAAGGTAAATTCCAAGGAATTTCGAGGAACAGACCTCTTCTAATATGGCCTCATCCAACACGATGGCCGGGCCATATTCGCAGTCTGTCGAGCGCAAAGAAAAATTTATAACATTGGATTTTGAAGAATTTGTTTTTAGATTGAGGCTATGAAAATGTTGCACACAACTGTTTACTGCAACAAAGGTGTTTTGTTCTAAAACTGATTTTGTGCTTGTTAAAAGACGTCACTCACTATTGTTTGTACAAGACCGGTATAATAGCAAGTAATCTTTCATCTCACATGTCTTTTTTATCATCTGCATATCTCTTTATGTTGCTTGCGATACAAAAATAAGATGTTCTGAGGAAAAATAAATATAATAACATAGTTAAGATATTGAAAATCTTTGTTACCAAGATTACTCCACTGGAGCTATATACATCCTATACTGATAAGTGCACAGGGCGTATCAGAACACCCGAGCTGAATGTTTAATGAATGGCTGGCATATAGACAGATGGTTTTCCATTGGAAGCTGAAATACATGTAGAATCTGTTGTACGAGTACACATTGGATAAGGTGATTTTCCTAACAATCGTTCGGTTAGCAGAAAAACTGTGATGCTAAACGTTTGATTCAGGTAACCAACTTTCGAGCTATTGGTGACGATATCTGTGGTTGTCAGGAATATCCAACAAATCTTAGCTTATAGCTTTCAGTGAGAGCGCAATCGATTGACGCCAGCACTGGTGATGATACAGTTATCATCATGATAGCAGTGCTTAAAACACAGATCGTGAAGATTGTCTTGTTTGAAATACATTCGAATGATGTCCAAATTCATGTTAAGTTTATACATACAAATAGATTTCAAAGCTTTAACAAATTTCCCATTACAAAGTTTTGGTCCGATTAGGAGTACAAACCTGTTTTCGGGAGTAAAAAGCCCCCATGAGCAGAGTTCGTAAACCATCAGTTAGACGACAGATCACAGGATTGTCGCCGTACAGCACGACGAACGTTTGATATTGTAGATTTTGTTTTATAGTAGGTAGCTTAAATAGGTGGATTTTAAACTGAGATAAACTAATATATTATTGATGTTCTTTCTTTGTTAGTTGAATAAAAGTGAAATCTGCAGCAAATTTGGGAACGGCTGGACAACGTATCACCAACTGAAAAATTTCCCACTGGATCACGTCATTTTGTCATTGTTTTGTTTCTGTTCGGTATCCAAGATAGATAGATAGATAGATATTTATTGACCATTAAACAATTACAAAAATTACAATAGGTCTTGTCAAGAAATTATAAAACTACTACAACCAGCAGTAGTATATATAGTTAATAAAAAATTCACAAATGAGAGCAGACAACAAAAAATAACAACTTGCATTAGCCCTTGGTAGATCCTCACTGTTCAAGTAATATTCTAGGTAACCTTCTGAAATACAGTTACACATAACAAAATTACAAATAACAAACCAGTTAACAATAACCAATAAGATAACAGATATAAAATTTTGAGTCATCACAGAGCAACAATTCAAATTAACAAGAACATTAACAAGAATAGAGGCTATAGATTAATAACAAGTAGTGTAACAAAGAACAGATTAAGACGACTAAGATTGTAACAGTTTCAAGACGAATACGTGAAGAAACTGTATTCATTACACTATTTGTTTGAATGGTTTATTTTTCTTTTGCGTCCAATGTGATGAAACACATTTCGTTTGAACCCTTCTTTTTTCTTTTTGTTATTTATTTTTGTGTATATATATATATATATATATATATATATATATATATATATATATAACCTTCCTACCTGACGAGGAGGATAGATTCCAACGTTGTGTTATTCCTTTTGTAACATAAAATGATGGCAAATGTCTGAAATCCTGTCATTCTTTCAAACCTTCCATCGGTAACAACAAACTTTAAACAAAGAGTATGTTAATATTAGTTCATGTATAATATTTATAAGATTGTACCTGTTACAATTTTCACTCTAGTATTAATTTGTGTATATTGTAATTATTTGCCATTTTCATTTAACTACACTGATCTACCTTGAGTGGCTACACACAGACAACTGATTGCAGAGATCACCTCGCTGGTGATCTTCATATAACTACACTGATCTACCTTGAGTGGCTACACACGGACAACTGATTGCAGAGATCACCTCGCTGGTGATCTTCATATAGCTACAGTGGTCTACCTTGAGTGGCTACACACAGACAACTGATTGCAGAGATCACCTCGCTGGTGATCTTCATATAACTACACTGATCTACCTTGAGTGGCTACACACAGACAGCTGATTGCAGAGATCATCTCACTGGCGATCTTCATATAACTACACTGATCTACCTTGAGTGGCTCCTCACAGACAACTGATTGCAGAGATCACCTCGCTGGTGATCACTGTCTGTGATTAGTCAGAGGCCCCTGCTGTCGACTAACGTCTTTCGCTTAGGCCTTTTTCTCGTGATGAGATTTTCAATGGATAGTTTAGTCCGATCTCTTTATTGAGGTGTGTGGGTTCTGTCCCCCGCTCCCGCCGAGGGTCACGTTTGCTTACATATTATCGTGCCATATTAAACTTATTTTATACTTTGGTAGAAGACTGGTTAAACAAAAGTGAATTTCTGACAGCCTACTAGTGATATACTTCAACGCCGCTTAGCCAAATTTCTTGGTTGAACGTAGTAGAAGGTATTCTGGTCTTTGTAGAACGAGTGAAGTTTCATGCATAATTTCAAGTCTAAAGATGAAATATTTCTAGAGATATCTTGTCACATAATGCATTAAATAAATTATTTGGGCTTCATGTCAGTTTATAAACAATAAACATCTATACCAAGTTACTATAAAATTATGGTGGATGTCTTAAGATAATTAGACCTAGGCTAAATGTATTATTATGTCCAATATCAAAATCCTATAAGTATTTTGAATTTGTTTACTAACTTATTTATTCTGCAATTTTTTGTTGCCATCATAGTTACCCATGAGACTAATTTTAAAATATTGGCTAACGCTCAGCCAAATACTGCGGTTCCTGCACAAAATAATCTAAAAGTAAGTTAGTTTTCGAGATTTCATGCGGACAGACAGACTTATGTAACATCGATATCGTTCAAAATTTCAAGTAGTTCTCGGCAAGATCGGTAGGCGGACGTTGACGTGTACCACAAACAGCTGATTATTACATGTAAGTCTAAAATAATTAATAAAGCAAAAAAGTCAACTTTATACTAGAATCAATAAAATTCGAGTTATTTAATTACGATGATCACTAAAGAAATTCAAAATCCATTGGCGATATTAACTAACATCATGAAAAATTTATTAGTTTGGGTCGGAGGCTGAAAGAGCTTACAATTTCCGGTCTGTATAACAGGGCGGTTGTAGCGGATTGCTTATTCTTCTTGCCTGATCTATTAATGGGAGAGGACGTAGGCTAATGGTGGTTCTCGTACTAAAAAGCACACGATCTTATACAATTTCATTTTGATTGAATTTGTAAAGTGCCTATTGGAGTTTAGATAATGTAATACAAGTGTTCTAACGATCGTCAGTTACATGTTCGAGTAAATTAGATTGGTGAGTGGAATTACATTGAAATACAAAATATAAATTTATATGAGTGAAACTCAAGAGAACTTATTATCCTGGAGATCATCTAATTCGTGAGTACGGTGTTTTTACTGACTGCATCTCATTGAAACTACTTACAGGCAGTAGCGTAGCCAGAAATTTCGTTCGGGGGGGGGTCCGAAACCGGGGGATCCGGGGGGCGTTTTGTGTGTTATTTGCCAATGAATTCACTGGTAAAAGGTAAATACGAAAAACATGGAGCTTTAGTAACTACGCCTTATAGAAAGTGGAAATATATAGTAGGCAAATTAAACTCTCACAGCAACTCTAGTACCACAAATTTTCATGTATAGCTACAGAAACTTTACGAAGTTCGATTCTGGCCGGGCAGAAGGCACCAAAGTGATGTTGGATTCACTGGATTAGAAAGAAAAAGAACACAACAGAGCTTCACTCAAGCGTATAATTGATTCAACTATATTCTATGGAGAAAATGAAATACCCCTTCGGGGACAATGGGCCACTAACGGCCGAAAACCCTTTAGAAAAGAAGGGCAATTTTCGAGCGTTGCTCGGGTACAGATCAAACTAACGGTCGGAAAATGCACCGGAAAAACTCTACTGATTAGAAGTTCGGCCACTTTGGATTTCACTGATTGGGGTATTTATAAATGAGTTATAATGACGATTTTTTGTATCATTACACTGTAGACGAGTATATAATTATCGGAAAAATCACTTTCGGTCGGAAATAAAATACACCTGAAAAACTCTAATGATTAGAACTTCAACTACTTCGGACTTCGGTTATTGAGGTAAACGTGCTATTTTTTATAGAGTTAGGACGAAGATATTTTATTATCATTAAACTGTACTCGACTACCTATATAATTATCGAGAAAAAAAACACTTCCGGTCGGTAAATACCGAAGAAAAGCTCTCTACTGATTCGTTTTGACGATTTTGGATTTCACTGGTTGAGTGGTTGAGGTAAAAGTAGTACTTATAATTAATTATGTTAGGATATTGAATTTAGAAATTAATTCAACGCCGACTAATAAATATATAATTATCGAGAAAAAAAAACAAAAATAATCACTTCCGATCGGAATATACTAAGGAAAATTAAATAATACCTCAGTTAGTGAAATCCAAAGTAGTCGGAACTTCTTATCATTAGAGTTTTTCCGGTGTATTATCTGACCGGAAGCGATTTTTCAATTTTTCTGTGATAATTATATAGATATTAGTCGGCGTTCAATTGATACCTAAAATCAATGTTCTAACATAATTCTAAGTACCACTTTTATCTCAACGACTCAACCAGTGAAATCCAAAATCGTCAAAATCTGAATCAGTAGAGCTTTTCCTCTGTATATTCCGACCGGAGGTAATAATAATAATAATATAATAATAATAATAATACTTTTTATTGTGTCAACAATAATAAAAATTGCATAAAATCGTCAAATTAAATTATTTAGAAATATGTATATCTATTTTAAATTTCCCCCATTCATACCCGTTCATACACAGTCCACACTCATTCCTAAGACTGATACATACTTACAGCCATACGTTTTAAAATCTTCTAAATTTTACCACCAGAAATAGAGGATGATCGAATTACTTTAAATTTCATCCCAGCGGCTCATCATAAACTCTTCCACTGAATAAAACATCCTCGACACCAAAAAGTGTCTCAATCGAGCTTTAAATTTTGTTGGTTCATTCAAATTTTTGATTTCATCAGGGAGCTTGTTGATCAGCTTAACACCAACCTCGGATGGCAAACGTTTGAATGCGGCTGTTCTGTGCGGATGTAACCGAAGGTTGTCCCTGCCTCTTGTCCCGTATTGATAGACGTCCCTGCCCCGGACGAACTCGCACTTAAATCGGCAGTACAGGGCGCCATCGAGGATGTAGAGACAGGGCAAAGTTAGCAATCCAAGCTCCCTAAAGGCATCTCTGCATGAATTTCGGGATTTCAATTTTGAAATGATGCGGACAGCTTTCTTTTGACTTCTAAATACTCGCTCAAATTTGTATTTAGAACAGCTGCCCCATAGCCTCAACTCATACATTACATGGGGGTGTACAAGGCCGAAGTAGGCCATTTTTAATACATCCCGGGAGCAAAATTTTGAAAGGTTCCGTAGAGCATAAATACCTGAAGAAACCTTTGAGCAGGTACTTTCAATGTGATTGTCTCAAGTCAGACTTCGATTAAGGTACATTCCGAAGAACTTGGTGGAATCAGTTTCCTCTATGAGGATATCGTCTGCCATCACAGCAGCGCGATCCTCAATCTCTCTTTGCCGCAAACAGAAATTTAGTGCATTTGATTTGAAGTTGTTGGTCCTCAGATTTAATTTAGAAAAAAACTGAATACATGAATTCAGTTCTAAAAAGGAAATGATTTCTAATTCATGTTTTGTTGGAGCTTTAATGCATAGCATTTGTATCGTCAACATACTGGACCATTTTCCCTCTCAGGAGCGATGAGTTCCGCCTGCTGATGTACACAAGGAACAAGACTGGTCCAAGTATAGATCCCTGTGGGACTCCATAGGAAAAAAGTCGCTAATTTAAAGTGATTTAATTGTTTTTTTTTCTCGATAATTATTGTAACGTGTCTATAGTAAGGTTAATTTCTATAAACCAATTACAACTATTTTTGTTTTAGTATAAGAGCGATCAATTGGGTTCTAAACTAATAACCCTTTATTTTAAGAATGTACAAGTTCCAATGGAATTTAATAATTAAACTCAGTATAAATTAATAGTAATTTTAATAAAAATTGAAAATCAATAATACAGCAACGCCAAGCTATCTTTTTTACTTTTAATTTATTCTCAATTATTTCGTATTAATAAGCCATCAAATGTTCACCTGTCCAGCCTTAAAATCAACAATCAATCAAATTATTCAATAATTGTGTCCTTCAAGTTCTCAGTGTTAATATTTTCAACACAAACTCAAAATAAAAATCTTCATTAAATTTCAAAATAAAATAATCTTCTTCAAATATAAAATGAA
Source organism: Homalodisca vitripennis (assembly GCF_021130785.1). Classification (NCBI taxonomy): domain Eukaryota; kingdom Metazoa; phylum Arthropoda; class Insecta; order Hemiptera; family Cicadellidae; genus Homalodisca; species Homalodisca vitripennis. The sequence goes on along the minus strand of NC_060210.1, from coordinate 81,700,617 downwards.
ACAAATAATAAAATAAGACTTCTTCTCAAAATAAAAATCAAACAAACTAAGGTAATATTAATAATTAATATATGAACAAAGACGATGTCCAACCAGTTAAACTCAAAGATGTAGCTATCAATTACAAAGTACTTATTTCCGGTAAATTTCCAATTTACAACATTATTGAATTATCCAGAATAATCTGCTTGGCTTTGAATGTTAAATTTAGGAACTTGTAAAAATATACGAGGTATGGCTATTAAATAACGGGACTGATATTGTAAAAAAATTTATTTTCATTTTAAACGTAATTACTTATTATCACCTTCAATATACACCCCTTCTCTATCCCTGCAACGCTCCATGCGAATTTTCCATTGTTGGAAACAATGCTGAAAGTCATCTTCTGTCAATTCTTTTCTTACTCTTTCACGTAGGTTATTAAGTACCTCAAGATAGTAATGTTGATTAATTGTTTGACCTTCAGGAACCCGGTACACAATCCCATGAATGTCGAAAAAAACAATCATCATTGCTTTAAATTTTGACTTGCTCATTCTTGCTTTTTTGGCTCTCGGTGAAGTCGAGGTCTTCCAATGCATGTATTGGTGCTTCGTTTCCAGATCATAAGTAAAAAACCGCGATTCATCACATGTTATTATTCTTTCCAATAAATTTGGGTCATTTTCAATGGCATTCAAAGTGTCAGTACAAACATTTTTACGAGCTGCTTGTTGATCAACGTAAGAATTGTTTGTACCATTTTTGCACACACTTTTCGCATGTTCAAATTGTCATGTAAAATTTGCCGTACACATTCTTTATCAATGCCTACAGATTCAGCAACTGCACGAATGCTTAATCGTCGGTCAGACCGAATCAAATTAGCAACTTTTTCGACATTGTCTTCCGTTTTTGATGTTGAAGGACGACCTGGCCGCGAATCATCTTCCACGTCTTGTCGACCATCTTGAAAACGCTTAAACCATTCAAAAACACGAGTCCGCGATAAACATTCACTGACATACACTTCTTTTAGTAAATTATAGGTTTCGGTATCGGTTTTTTCCAAGTTTAATGTGAAATTTAATAACAATTCGTTGCTCTATTATCACGCTAACCATTTTTCCGGCAAAACAAAATAACAAAACTTACATAAATGAAGGTTATGACACAACGATGTTGTTTACAGAAACGAGACTAACTGCATTCTGAAGAGGAAGTCTCAAACTACACAGCTGTTGGTCATTGTTGGTTGGCGCATGCGCACTCGTTCCACTGCAGCGTCAGTCCCGTTATTTAATAGCCATACCTCGTATATAGAATCTCAGAACATAAAATAAATTTTCTTTATCAGTAGGCTATTCCTGATTTAACCAACTTGAACAGGAAAATATCATCAAGCAATTTTCTATTTAAATGTTAAATTCTAACTTTCACAGTACCTCACAGATCTCCTGAAGACTTCACCAACTAACAAAATAACTGTTATAGATCAATTAAATTAAACTTCAAACTTTAAATTTTGAAAAGAATTTTAATCTTAAACTCAACCTTCCTACCGAAAAATCGATACGGCAAGAGTAGGCTATCACTTCTACACGAACTTCTCTCTCTGAGCACACAGCAAAGAATCCCCTGAAAACCTACTTGAATCCACCGGAAGGATCTAGAAGTCCCTCCCACCATCTAATCAACCTAACATTGGCCAATCAAAATTGAGCAAACACAATGTCTGAACTGGATGGCACCTATCCAACCCAGACCTGTATCCTATGCTCAATACCTAGAGACAAAAGGAAGCTTCTAGGCTTTCCTCGAACCCGAATCGACAAGAAATTCAGCACTGCTCAAAGGATCACAATTCACTTATTATATAAATTTACAATTCTCTTAATCTAAATATAAATATTCCTATAAATAATTAAATAATATAGGAAGCATCCTATAATTATATATGTATTAGTCGGCGTTGAATTAATACCTAAAATCACCGTCCTAACATAATCCTAAGTACCACTTTTACCTCACCCACTCAACCAATGAAATCCAAAATCGTCAAAACTTGAATCTGTAGAGAGCTTTTCTTCGGTATTTACCGACCGGAAGTGATTTTTTTCTCGATAATTATATAGGTACGGTGTAGAGTTTAATGATAACAAAAATCGTCGTCCTAACTCAATCGAAAACCTCACGTTTACCTCAATCATTGAAGTCCAAATTAGTTGAAGTTCTAATTAGTAGAGTTTTCAAGTGTATTTTCCGACCGAAAGTGATTTTTTTCGATAATTATATACACGTTTACAGTTTAATGATACCTAAAATCAACGTCGTAACTTAATTCTAAGCAGTCACTTTACGTTCCCACGACGAATTTGAACGAAGTGGTCGCTAATTTAAACTGTTCGTCGTGTTACGGTTCAGGTGACTTTGCGACGTCACGTGACCGCGCCCTATAGAAATACCGTGATTACAGTACACTATCCGAAAGGCCGATCCCAAAAGTATCGTTTGATACTTTATGATTTAAACGAAAGGACAATTATATTTTTAACAACGGTCACTTCAATCAGTGAAATCAATCAATTTAATGTTTGTAGACAAGAGTAATGATAGTCTAACTGTCCTTTATTCTCCTGCTCCATGCTTTATTTTTTAATATGTTTTTAAATTTCGGGGGGGGGGTCCGGACCCCCTGGACCCCCCCTTCGCTACGCCACTGCTTACAGGATATCCATTTAATCATTATCTCATTAGAATCAACATCACATTTGGAACTTCATCATATGGCACCACCAACGTTGGATAATACACCGTAACCTAATACTTGAACTACCTCAAATGGCACAACAACGTGGGATAATACACCGTAACCTAATACTTGAACTACCTCAAATGGCACAACATTGTGGGATAATACACCGTAACCTAATACTTGAACTACCTCAAATGGCACAACATTGTGGGATAATACACCGTAACCTAATACTAAAACTTCATCATATGGCACCACCAACGTTGGATAATACACCGTAACCTAATACTTGAACTACCTCAAATGGCACAACAACGTGGGATAATACACCGTAACCTAATACTAAAACTACATCAAATGGCACAACAACGTGGGATAATACACCGTAACCTAATACTAAAACTACATCAAATGGCACAACATTGTGGGATAATACACCGTAACCTAATACTAAAACTACATCAAATGGCACAACAACGTGGGATAATACACCGTAACCTAATACTAAAACTACCTCAAATGGCACAACATTGTGGGATAATACACCGTAACCTAATACTAAAACTACATCATATGGCACCACCAACGTTGGATAATACACCGTAACCTAATACTTGAACTACCTCAAATGGCACAACATTGTGGGATAATACACCGTAACCTAATACTAAAACTACATCAAATGGCACAACAACGTGGGATAATACACCGTAACCTAATACTAAAACTACCTCAAATGGCACAACATTGTGGGATAATACACCGTAACCTAATACTAAAACTACATCAAATGGCACAACATTGTGGGATAATACACCGTAACCTAATACTAAAACTACATCAAATGGCACAACAACGTGGGATAATACACCGTAACCTAATACTTGAACTACCTCAAATGGCACAACATTGTGGGATAATACACCGTAACCTAATACTTGAACTACCTCAAATGGCACAACATTGTGGGATAATACACCGTAACCTAATACTAAAACTACATCAAATGGCACAACAACGTGGGATAATACACCGTAACCTAATAATTGAACTACCTCAAATGGCACAACAACGTGGGATAATTAATTAACCTAACTACTGAACTAAATCGCACACAAATGAAACTTGTTCTGCCCCACGAGTGATAAACTTTGCTAACGCTCAACTATTATAATTTTAAATAATAAGTTAGCATTCAGAACATAATCTATAATTATAAGAAAAGCGCTACCTGTTCAAGGCTTTAAGAGTGCATTATAACAAGCCACATAATATACTGCTAATGAAAATACATATCGACACCAAACCCAAAGGTACTCAACACATTTTTCTGGCAGCGCAAATATAAAATTTCGGGCTGGACTGAAAAACTTCGAAACTGAACTAAATTGTAAATAACAACTGTCCAATGGTAATTTTGCCTCCTAACAAACAAAGAGGTCCCTAGTTGCTGTGTATTCCTAATTCTAATTGAATATAACGTTGTATATAATAAATTGGATCCCCTTAGGTCGGGACTGGTCGTAGCACTTGAGGGGCTCGGTGCAGTTGACCCCCTTGCCTGTGCCTGAGACCGACTCTGCCTTACTTGGAGACACAAGAATGGGAATCTTGGAGACACATTAATAACATAACCATAAAATAAAATTACTTTCCTCCCTGTTTCTCGATCCCCGCAGACCGCCGACGTACACATTCCCGAGTCTGCCCGGTGCCGTAAAATTAATGCATTCAGAAGAGAGGATGCTACTACCAGAGGTGCGAAGTGTACAAGTGGTTATCACCTGAGGAAGAGATACGGACAGTGAACGAAATGTCGTGTCAGATGTCAGATAGTCCTGTCTGCTGCCCACAGGAGCGCGGTGTGGGAATACATAATATCCCGTCTCTCCTCTTCGCTTGCTCTACAAGGAAATATAAAACGACATCATTTGTATACATTTAGAAAGGCTATTTGTTCGTCTTTGGTAAGGATAGATATTCTAGGAACTTTGCTTCTCAAATAGACAACAAAATAATATATTATAATTATTTATTACCTTATTTCTAAACTCCTATATCGGATTTGTAGTATTCTAACTCGGTATAATTTTTATAAACCACATATTTTGCATGGTTATGTTTTCAATATAAAATGTAATACGTGTAAAATTAAAAGCGTTTTAATGTTTGAATTAGTACCAATAACTCGCAATTCATTGGTGTAAAACAGTCAAGCATCTCAAGAAGTAGGTGCTAACGGTCCTGGATTTGAAAAAAAAACTGTATGTGTTCTTTTGTAGAATTATATAATATGTGACTACTGGGTGAGTCAGCTATGTGTTTTAAACGTACAACCAGATCATTTAAATCACAAATCCAATCATTACCTATCATTAAATATAGTAAGGTGCCAAATAATCTGAAATCTGCCATTGGCTTACTAATTGCAATAGGCTATAGATACGCAACTCTACTTCTACATGGTAAATTATCGAACAAGAAAGTTCTAATAATGCTGATTTTCCAGGGTTATAATTCCCTCCGAACAGCACTATTCTGTATCGTTTTCCTTATGTTTTTTATGGTAAGATAAGGTTCGTGCTTCTTTTGGGGTCTACCCGGACCTAACTGGGTTCATCTGTTACTTATCGATCTACGAGCATATACACATTTCCCTTAATTATGTGATATATCGAACACTATGCTGATTGCTGACCACCCTCGAGATTACCTGTTGTGAGGTCAGGCGTGAAGTGCGGTGCGAGCTGGATAGAGGAACAGTTCCAGCGGCGGTCCTGCAGAAGGTCCTGACACACTGCGACCGTGGAGGAAGCCGCGCGTGTCACCTGCACCATGGTGTCCAGTGAGGAGCGACACAAGCGCGTCTGTCGCCGGCTCAGTTCACCAGCGAGCCGCGCCTGCCGACATTCTGCCGTAGTGTTCCACCCCTGGGTCTGCAGCGCCCTAGAAATCCATCAGCTATAAGACCGAGATCACGATTAGTGACAGAACAATCAGGCTCAACATTTGTTCAAAAGTGTTATCATATGTTGGAAACATAGCTCGCTAGCACGCTACATCGGCCGAACCAATTTACAACCCTTGCCCTGCCCCGCCCGACCTGTCCCTCCACGCTCGCAATAATTACTGGTTTGAGCGCCGCCTCGTCGCTGGATTCCTTCCCGTTCGTTCTGCTGCAGTCAGCACACGGGACACGGCTTCATTTCGGCACCTGTACTTTGTATATAAAATACGCATAACACATGCAATAGGCATGGAGGAGTGAACTGTGGCAAACGGTTCTGACAGATTAAATCATGACTCTTTCCTAGTATACACGATTCATGAGGCCGATACTTTGATTAATGAGACGAAATCTATCGGCTTGAGAGTATAAAGAGCCTTTTTGTACAAAGCGATAGTGCGTTTTTAACATATTATTAGACCACTAATTTGTAGCTGAGACTAACCGGTAAATCAAAGGGCATTACAAAATTAGCAAAATCTTTTAATGCAATTTAATTACAAAGAACAAAACAAAAATTTACCATTTATCACTTGAGAGTTCAGCCGAGTACAACTCCAGAGATTTTATTTGTGATATGAGTCACACCACAGTATCAAATAAATTCTAATATTAATTAAAATTTTAATATTTAAAATTGTTGAGTAGTCTACAGGCAATCCCGTATTTTAGGCACGTGCTCACGCACATGGCGACGAGTTTTGGGGAGCGGAAAAAATTCTCAAATTTATTTTTCGTATTCACAATAAAATATTTACAAAACATTAAAATAATTATAAGAGGTTATGTTACATTACGTGAGTCATGACATTAGAAGGCTGTTTGAATGAGGGCAGCGCACCGTAACGTACTCGTAAATATGTTTGTGTGTCTAGGACTGACAGATATTGTCCTAGAGAGAGTCCGCCGTCTGCCGCATAGTAGTCACTAACTATAGATGCCCAGGTTTTAACATATTACCAGATTGAACTATGAACTAACTAGTAAAGCTACATTAGCGGGAGATACATTAAAATTTATCCTGTTTATTTCTGCGTTTAGGGAATATAAAGTAAATCTAAATATGTATAAAAGATAGTTAAGTGTAGTGATTTCGAGTATTTAAATTAAGAATTTTTGAATTATACGAGTAAAAAGTTATCTTAGTACCATCTGGACTTATCTAGACCGGATGGTTAAAAAGAGTCGGCATTGGTCAAGTTATGGAGCTGTTAATTCATTATCTTGGCGTGTAATTTCGTAAACCACCATTCAAAACTGTAATTATTAACTCTAGTTTCAATGAACATATCTTGTTAATTCACCGCGGCCGGCGCTGCACGGCGGCTGCTGATTGAACCGCGCAAACCGTTAGACTGCCGAGGCCTAATATTTATTAGGCTATACCTACTGTATGATAGCAAAATAATAATCTGACCTGTTTGTGCGGCAGTGCTTTGCATTGAACTGCTTATACTAACTCAACGAACAATCTAAGTTTTATGAAGAAATTTTCAATTTTGCCCATAGGCAAGCTCGAACAATCCTTACTTAAAAAAAGTTAAAAAATCATTTGAGAAACTTTATAAATCTTATAAGTTTTTTTATTAATAACTGTAATTATTGTTATCGTTGTTTATAATCTTTCGGAAATAAATAGGCTTCATTTAAAAAGCCCTTATTTTGATTTTCGTGTTGAATGATGTAAGATTTAGAACTAACAGTTGATTATTCAAGAAATGTAATTTATAGAAAACCACATAGTAAAAATGTCAATGAGTGTTGCATTACAGCTTGGCCCATTATGTGTGAGGTGTAAATTAGGCTAATGTATGTATTGTTGTCCGGGACTGCCTAGTGGACGGTGGAAAGGTGTGGATAGAAACGGGGGGGAGGGGGGCGATGAAAGACTGATGGTACAGGGGCGCACAATTACTAAATACGGGCATGTTTAAATGTTGCAGCTTAGTAACATAACCAGTATAGATCCTGTTTCGGATCTGTGGTCGACTCGCACTATGTTTTTTTTACATAGGATGAAGATTTAGAAAACGTCTTCCTGAGCAAATCGTATAGAACTAGGGTACAGTACAGTAAATTAGTTGAAACATGTGGATTTATGATATAAATTTATATAATCATTATTATTTTTCTTATTATTATTTTTTATTATCATTATTATTATTATTATTATTTATTAAAGTTGAATAGACAGTTGGAAAACCGTACGCATAGATTCTAACCCTCCCAATCCTCGCAATAGCTTACAGAAAAGAAACCCATCCCAGACAATCACTCATCTCAAGCTTTATATGTCAACATTCCGCTAGAATATTTTTTCTTTGGATGCCTTCCAATGAATTTATAATTTCACATTATAATCATCCCTTGTAAGGCAGTTCTTATCGTACACAATAATATATAGGCTAATGTTAATGGTATAGCAATACTAATTGGGACTGTGATTAGCCTATACAAGAATGCTGCCACTAACTAGGTGAGGTTGAGGTCAACTATGATAAACAGCTCTCTGCGATTAGTTATCGGAGATCGCCAAATTACTAACCACCGGATAATGGATTGTCATGTTACATTCGATGGCGCAAAAATGACGTCTTGCTTAAAATAAGAAATGTTACAGGTATTAATACATAGACTAAATAAACATGTTATTTTGTGATCGTATGCACATTTCACGCAGTCTCATCATGGTTCACTCATTACATCACAAATGTAATTGTAATTTGTAATCATTGTCCAGAGACAGAAGTGATATTCAGGAGATTGAATCTCTGACAGTACGCTATTTGAATATTAGTAATAATAATAATCTTTATTGCGTCAACAATTATTAGATTGCATGCATGCGTCAAGTAGCTACATTCATAATAATATACAGTCCCATTGCAGTTATTGCTATTTAATTGTATGACAGAACTGGGGATTTAATTTTATTCTTGTTTTCAATAGTTTTCATTAATTTTCATCCCAGCAACTCAGCATGAACTTTTCAATGGAGGAAAACGCCTTTGACACCAGGAGGTGTTTTAATCGAGATTTGAATAGTTTAGAATCAATGAGATGTTTTATTCCCTCAGGCAGCTTGTTTATCAGTTTCACACCAACTTGGGACGGCACGTGTTCAAATGCACTCGTTCTATATTGTACAGTCCGAAAGTTGTCCCTGCCTCTTGTCTCGTATTGGTGGACGTCACTGCCTTGGGTCAACTCGCATTTGAGTCGACAGTATAGAACGACGTCGAGAATATAGAGACAGAGTAAAGTTAACAATCCAAGCTCTCTGAAGGCATCTTTGCACGACTCTCTGAAATTCAATTTGTAAATAATTCTGATAGCTTTCTTTTGAGCTCTAAATACTCTTTCGAATTTGTATTTAGAACAGCTGCCCCACTGTAATTTGTAATCATTGTCCAGAGACAGAAGTGATATTCAGGAGATTGAATCTCTGACAGTACGCTATTTGAATATTAGTAATAATAATAATCTTTATTACGTCAACAATTATTAGATTGCATGCATGCGTCTCAATTAGTTAGTGGTATTAAGTGGTAATTTAATACAGCTGACATTAGTAAGATACTAGTATACATTAAAAAAGGTCTGCCACACAATTGTTATTGTTTCAAATAATACCCGAGAGTTGCTTCAGTATAATGAATTCTTAAAAATTATCAAAAAATATACTTAAAATGTCCAGAAATTACCTACGAAGGAATGGTGTGCCACATACAAATTTTTTTTAATACCAGGGGATAAAATAAGCATTTTTGCATTCATCAAGCAAACCAGAATCTTTGTTCTCTCTTCGTATTTTAGTCTGTTTAAGGTCGACTAATGAATTTGGGAGAGTGAAATGGTTGGGAATGATGGGTTAAAACCATGTTTTACATATGATATGTATTTGACATCTATTAATTTTCTTCGTTTGAAATAGGATTTGATGTACAAAAATGCTTCTTTTACTTGCTATGCTTTAAAAATATTTAAACCCCATTATAGTGAATGTATTTTTTTTCTTGTTAAGATTGATTTATGACAGTAGATACAAATATTACATTACACATTTCTGTATAGCACTTTAACATACGCAATCATAACCTACATTTATATATTAGCAAAATGAAACAAATTTGAAGTTTCCAACTTTAAAAAAGTGGAATAATGAATTTTTATGTGAAAATTACACTAATTGCAATTATGTTATTAGCTAATTAGCAATCAATAAAACAGAAGGTACAAATCTTAAAAGCTGATAACGCCAATATTTTCAGGTTTAGTGTGTAACTTATGTTTCATTACAATAAACTCGAGTTTCGCGGTATTTGTTTTACGCAGTTATAATCTAAAATGTAAGAGTGGTGCCTACTAAAGGATGTTGCGTCTGCTGCGAACGTCAATTTCATCGTAGGGGTTTATATACCGCCGTCGGCTGGAATTCAATGTAATTTTTATCAGATATCATTAAACTGGCCAAACTGCTAATACATGACATAGTGAACATTTACGAATAAACAACAAAATAATATGTAGTTCTTATAAACAAAGTTGTTCGTTAACATTTTCAAATGAATACTGCATCTGAGCATTATATTGGTATACAGAGTGTCTCGAAAATCCCACTACCCAACCATAATTTTGTAACTGTTGAAAATGTAAGCTCTATGATAGTATTATTTAATAATATAACATTAGAACGTTTTTAGTACATTTTAAAGTCCCCTCCCTACATTTCTCCGGATTGGGGGTTCGGGATCAAGCATGTAAACTGCTCAACTTGATTGTTATATAAAATAACGGGCAATGACAAACCCCCAAGAGAAATATTAAAACATAGTTTTCATACTATATTAATGAGTGTTTGACCCTCCATTTTTATCTTAAACGTTCTTTCAATGTTGATAATTCTCTTTCAGTTTACATATTTCAAAGTTAATACGCATTAAGATTTATATAATATGTTCGATTTACATTTTGACCTTGAATAGCAGAAAACGAGTAAAATTGGCATCTACAGTGTGACGCACATTTCTTAGTCTTTCCTTTGTATAGTTTTTCCTTTATTACTATTTACGCCAGATAATAATTTACAAAATGTTATTAGAAAAAATCTATCACAGAATCTTTCTAGCAATTACCATAGTATATGAGTACTTATATAGAAGATCATTGAATGTATCAACAAATCAAGCTATTTCTAAACTTACAACCATCGTATGGCTTGGGCGTGGTCACTAGCTAGGATCACGAATACAGCCGCTATCAGCGTTCCCAGCACTTCGCGACAGAAGATAGCCTGCAACCTTCCCATCCTTCCTGAAACATTGTTCACAGTGATTAAGCTATTTCTAAACTTACAACCATCGTATGGCTTGGGCGTGGTCACTAGCTAGGATCACGAATACAGCCGCTATCAGCGTTCCCAGCACTTCGCGACAGAAGATAGCCTGCAACCTTCCCATCCTTCCTGAAACATTGTTCACAGTGATTAAGCTATTTCTAAACTTACAACCATCGTATGGCTTGGGCGTGGTCACTAGCTAGGATCACGAATACAGCCGCTATCAGCGTTCCCAGCACTTCGCGACAGAAGATAGCCTGCAACCTTCCCATCCTTCCTGAAACATTGTTCACAGTGATTAAGCTATTTCTAAACTTACAACCATCGTATGGCTTGGGCGTGGTCACTAGCTAGGATCACGAATACAGCCGCTATCAGCGTTCCCAGCACTTCGCGACAGAAGATAGCCTGCAACCTTCCCATCCTTCCTGAAACATTGTTCACAGTGATCAAGCTACTTCTAAACTTACAACCATCGTATGGCTTGGGTGTGGTCACTAGCTAGGATCACGAATACAGCCGCTATCAGCGTTCCCAGCACTTCGCGACAGAAGATAGCCTGCAACCTTCCCATCCTTCCGGAAACATTGTTCACAGTGATTAAGCTATTTCTAAACTTACAACCATCGTATGGCTTGGGCGTGGTCACTAGCTAGGATCACGAATACAGCCGCTATCAGCGTTCCCAGCACTTCGCGACAGAAGATAGCCTGCAACCTTCCCATCCTTCCTGAAACATTGTTCACAGTGATCGAGCTACTTCTAAACTTACAACCATCGTATGGCTTGGGTGTGCTCACTAGCTAGGATCACGAATACAGCCGCTATCAGCGTCCCCAGCACTTCGCAACAGAAGATAGCCTGCAACCTTCCCATCATTCCTGAAACATTGTTCACAGTGATCAAGCTACTTCTAAACTTACAACCATCGTATGGCTTGGGTGTGGTCACTAGCTAGGATCACGAATACAGCCGCTATCAGCGTCCCCAGCACTTCGCGACAGAAGATAGCCTGCAACCTTCCCATCATTCCTGAAACATTGTTCACAGTGATCAAGCTACTTCTAAACTTACAACCATCGTATGGCTTGGGTGTGGTCACTAGCTAGGATCACGAATACAGCCGCTATCAGCGTCCCCAGCACTTCGCGACAGAAGATAGCCTGCAACCTTCCCATCCTTCCTGAAACATTGTTCACAGTGATCAAGCTACTTCTAAACTTACAACCATCGTATGGCTTGGGTGTGGTCACTAGCTAGGATCACGAATACAGCCGCTATCAGCGTCCCCAGCACTTCGCGACAGAAGATAGCCTGCAACCTTCCCATCATTCCTGAAACATTGTTCACAGTGATCAAGCTACTTCTAAACTTACAACCATCGTATGGCTTGGGTGTGGTCACTAGCTAGGATCACGAATACAGCCGCTATCAGCGTCCCCAGCACTTCGCGACAGAAGATAGCCTGCAACCTTCCCATCCTTCCTGAAACATTGTTCACAGTGATCAAGCTACTTCTAAACTTACAACCATCGTATGGCTTGGGCGTGGTCACTAGCTAGGATCACGAATACAGCCGCTATCAGCGTCCCCAGCACTTCGCGACAGAAGATAGCCTGCAACCTTCCCATCATTCCTGAAACATTGTTCACAGTGATCAAGCTACTTCTAAACTTACAACCATCGTATGGCTTGGGTGTGGTCACTAGCTAGGATCACGAATACAGCCGCTATCAGCGTCCCCAGCACTGTGCGACAGAAGATAGCCTGCAACCTTCCCATCATTCCTGAAACATTGTTCACAGTGATCAAGCTACTTCTAAACTTACAACCATCGTATGGCTTGGGTGTGGTCACTAGCTAGGATCACGAATACAGCCGCTATCAGCGTCCCCAGCACTTCGCGACAGAAGATAGCCTGCAACCTTCCCATCCTTCCTGAAACATTGTTCACAGTGATCAAGCTACTTCTAAACTTACAACCATCGTATGGCTTGGGCGTGGTCACTAGCTAGGATCACGAATACAGCCGCTATCAGCGTCCCCAGCACTTCGCGACAGAAGATAGCCTGCAACCTTCCCGTTATTCCTGAAACATTGTTCACAGTGATCAAGCTACTTCTAAATTTACTACAAATGTATTTTAAATATTTTAGTGTATACTGAAATCCTAAATGTAATGTTTAACAATGTTAGTAAAGCAGTATCGGCAGCATAAAAAATTAGGTACAATGCTGTTGAGGTCAATATAGTATAAATAAAAGTGGCTTAAAAGAAACCCGCAATCAATTTGGTCATTCTGATTTTAATATGTGTTGGTCTATTATAAATGTTATTCTTAGCCTCCAATCCTACAAAGTAAGACAAAATTCTATTGCAATGAAGCTGGAAATCATTTACTATGTCTCAGCTTAGCTAATATATTTTGTCTCTTTGTAACTTGTATGAGTTATATTCGAGAGAGAAAACATTTCAAACGCTGAGTTTCTTATGTCCCTTTTTTGGGTATGGGTATCATGTTACATTGTTATGACAACGTCACAAACTATACGAGTAATATTTATACATGTTAAGCATAATTTAATTCAATTTATCTCTACATTAAAAATCCTTCTGCTGAAGTTTGCTAGTGTAAAACAACAGCACAATCAATCAAAGACACCTCTTAGGCCATACATTCCTTCGGGTAAGGTAACAAGAGCTCTTTATTAATTATTCATTTCTCTTTTCCTCCCATTGAGCGCTCGTTAGCCTGTCACTCAAGGGCTGTCTGTCTGTTCGTACTTAAGAGAGTGATACCTAGTAATACCTAGCCTTTTTCTATGCATTAAACACTTTATGACATAATTGAAATGTTCCACACTAGAAAAGTTGTATGAAGTTTCAATTTTTAGTAGTGCAACTTTGAGTTCGATGATGGTGAATGGAATTTGGCTGAGACACAGCGAAGATTTTTACATTGGTCTTACGGTTAAGATAACGAAGAAAAATTGGAAAATAAAGAAGTTTGTAAATAAACTGAATACAGTTAATTGAAGTTTTTAACGTGTGACGTAGTAACTTATGCAAATAAGGTTTCTTTGTTGGATTGGTCGGTAAGTCTTTCATCACGTTCTGTCGGATCCTTCGATACTACGTTGTATCGGTTTATTAATTTGTTCGATATGCCCTCCGTGATATTTGGCGGAGCGTTAAGGATATCCCAAAACTCAGGAAGATATTTCGAGAATGAATTGACTAAAAATTCAAATTTTGCATATTTTGTTGAGCTTCTACTAAGAGTAGGTCAAATTATTCCTTTCAGTAGTGTTCAAACTGTTATTTACGCAAATCAACCTTCATATAATACTACTATTTTGTAGCAACAAAATTATAATCAGGCACATAGTTCAGTACAAGTATTAGATATCACAAAATTAATGTTTAAGATATACAACATTTTATGTTATTTTTTTAGTATAATTTGCATTTTTAGGTAGTTGATTTTTAATATTTATATGAAAAATAGTGTATGGTAGCTAGTTTATTTCAGCTAACGACAGAACTTGGCGTTTATTGTTCTAAACATCTTGGCATATGTTTATAAATGGAAACCATACAGTCCAAAGGGTTGCTTTTCTCGAATTTACTTTTTGAAGAATTTTAAAGCCACTAAAATAATTGTAGTACATAAGAAATATTCTTGTTCATTGTGACCTCAGAGTATGTTAGCAAAAGCTTTGATGCTTGGTCATCTTTTAACGAGAATTTCGGAACTCAAGTCTCAGTGTTAGTGGTGGTGTCAGCCTCTCTGCAATGCTCTATTGTAACAGAGAGTTATTGAAGTGCTGTTGTTATTGAAGTGTTGCAAATTCGTTGGGATCCTTACAGTTTGTTGACGCATGTTTAGAATTTGGGGTGAATTCGAATTTCACTGCTTTCACAGCATGAGAGGACTCTGGTTCTGTTGGATTAATGGGCCGTGATAATATTGTTTATTCATTTTCTGGTTAATTATCTTCCTCTAAGAATAATCACGACAAGAGGAAGACCGCAGAGATGTCCTGTGTTGAATTGGTACTGGTTATTTGTCAGTGGAAGTGTTGTGAACAGTGGACGCACTCTCTTGATTGTGATGGATTTACTCTTTTCGACTGTGATTAGATTTTTAAAAAGAATGAGAGGACAGCTTTGAACAACGAATTAGGAGGAAGCCGAAAGGAAGAGTAGGCCCCTACACCCAACGCCCGTAATGCGCTTGGTTATTAAGGTGGCACAGATAATGATAACCGATCCACCTTCTCTGAGTAGGAGGCGTCAGTGTGGAGGTGAACAGTCAGTAAGAAACACCAACAAAAGGAAGGAGAGAATAATTTTAAAATGTTGGCTTGAGGCAATCAGGGAATTGTGGTGGAATCTCGGAAAGGCAACTCAAGTAAATCGAAAAGAATAAAACGTGGTAACCTAAAATTTATTATTGAGGCAATCCCATCTCATCAATAGTCTCGAGGCTAAAAGTTCTCGTCAATTTAACGTCGTGTACTAATACATGGTGGGAAGGGATTTCGTCGTCTCTAAACGCGGGGGTTCGGTGATTTGGTCTAACGACAGATTGGCTTTAGGGAGTCACGATTAGGATTTTCCTAGGCAGCCATATGACAGTATAAGGTAGAATAAATGCCAGCAAGAGCTGCAGGGGCTGTGCGAGATCAGGCGACCACGTGACTGAGGGGTCAGGTAAATTAAACAATACTCATCCTCTCCACCTTGCCTTTGCTGTTTCCGTTATGTCGCCTTTGATCTAGCTCAAAAGCCAAATAATATTCACACATTTAATATTTGAACAATATTCAGTGAGCTCATAAGTACTGAAAGAACACTTTCTATTAGTGAGACCAGAGTAACATGCCGTGTGGTCAGGATAGATTAGTGAGATGATGGAATGTCTAACCTGGGTGATTAGTTAGCCTAACGATACCGTCTGTCAACGAGCCTCCATCATCTTGGGTGTTGGGTTTCATGGTTCCATTGTACCTGTTGTGAGTCACTGCCTGAGTGTATTATAGAGGAGAGGACGTGTATTTTTGTAAGATAGTATACGAGTCCCAAGTCCCTAACTTCATTTTTTCTGAATGGATTTCCTGTGAAATCTATATAAATCGCTTATATCCAAGACTTTCTATTTCTGTAGTGTGTAAATCAACTCATAGTCAGCAACTAGAATACAATGAAAATACAGTACTAGAAATAAAATGAATCTAAAATAGTTCATATAATGATCGGATAGACAACTCTTATCTTGCCTTTTAAATAATCATTAACTTGAACAGCTTAATTTAGTAGGCAGTAAGGCGTTTAGTTACAATATGAGACCAACCAAAAGATACAGACATGTCAATCCCTCCGTTGCCGTCTTCAGCCTCATTGAGTCATCGAATGCAATTTGCATTTCGTGAGCCAGTCCTACAACTGGCGTTTCAGCATAGGTTTTTAGTTTGAAGAATTTGAATACGACAGTTTGAAAATTAGATTAAAAGCGGACTGAATAATATATTACAGTAGGAAGAGTTAGAAAGTTTAAAATTCCAGCTTTCGCTCTACAACCTTATCTTAGATAATATTCTAATTCATAGATTGTGTATCCAAGAAATAAGGTTCGGGAAGGTAACCCCATCATGGACAAGATAAATGAATCATTTGTAAGACGTTTAGTTTTATTTATTAAATTTATATATCTATATTAAAATTTTTATAATAAAAATGAATTTTGTCTAAATAATTACATGTATGTGTTTACATTATGATTATGGTAATCTACAATACTACCCCGTGTTACGATGGCTCAGGCCCACCCAATGCTATCCAGAGGTCCCTCTTCCAGTTTAGGGTTTGGAGGAAGTAGCGAGGGCATATCTTATAAACCAAAATGTATATTTTAGTTAATATTTATACTTAAAAATGTATATTAATATTTTATTCAGCATTGAAATGGAATTCCACATCAGATGATTTTACTATAGTTAGGGAAGCAATTAAAACCTGAATATTCCGCTCATCCTAATTTGTTAACATGGTTTACTTTTCTTTGGCTTTGACAAAATTTACTGAGTAACGTAGTAATAGTCCAAATGCACTTAAAATTACACAACTAACTATCCAAGAAAATTTTTACTGAAATATATAGGATAATTACTCTTCGAATATTCTGAGAAAGCGAGCAGGAATACAGACAGACATTAGTGTTACTGTAAACATTTAAAGTTATATTTACTGTATATTATAATGCCAATATGATTTGCATATTACGTGCCCTCTTATATATTTGAATATCTTTCCATTGTATGGCACATTTTTCTGCATGGTAAGAAATCGCAACATGTAATAATATTTAACTTGTTAAATGAACGCACAATATTTACACGGACTGCAATTTTTTAGAAGTAATACTGAATATAAATAAAGTATTAGCAATAATTTATAAACGTATATGTATTGCTAAACATTTAAGATATATTGATATACACTATGAATAATGTGTAGTTGACAATTTACCCTAATTTACGACAATTATTTGTACTTCACCACGTTTAACTCACATTATTCTGAGTTCAATAAAACAGGAGACAAAACCTTTACCTAACAACTAAAGTGATATATTTTACACAAGGCTCTCATCCAATCCCGTTGCATGTACTGTTGCACCAGCCCAGGGATCACGTGGTCCTCATGAACAGGATTATAACACAACACTGTTACAGGAGGCATTTGAATCAAAACGGGTTTTCTGAGGTAAGTTGACAATAATAATTGAGAGTCACACATCTTCACACTTATCTTACCTCGCTGCAACAGTCCCGTAAACTCTACAATGGAGGAGGCTCTTGGTCAGGGGCGAAGTACGCCAGTATGGTTAATTGTTTCACTTGGTCACATCAACTAGCCGCCAGCATCATCTTCCACTCTTGTCCACATCTACTAGGTCCTCCCATGGGGTCTCCTTCCTGTCGAATTTCTTCTCCATACTTCCTTTACTGTTTCTCCTTCCTCTCTCTAATCATGCATCCTACCCGTGTTAGTTTTTTACTCATAGATTTAACCACAACCATTGTTCTCAAATTTCCCGATTGTTTTGTCTATATGTTTAAGAATTAGATAATCATGTACTAATTTCCAATACATTACACGCTTACGTGTCTTATAATTATGTACCAGAGTGTTGTTTAATCATCTCTTGGGTTTATGTAAGTATCTAAAATGGTTTTAAAAACGTAATAACACGGAACTTATTATTTTTGACCGGAACAGAGTAATCATAAGAGTAAAAAGTAAAAGATTTGCCTGCTGTATTATTGAACTCAGAATATTGTAAGTTAAATAAGGGGAAATACAAAAGTAATGTTGTAAAGCATTACTTTGAAATTAGAGTTGTAAAACACACACTATTAATAGTGTATCGTCAATGTATCTTACACGTTTAATAACAGTCGTGTCTTAAAAGTCGGTGCCGAACTTTATTATCAATATTATACTTGTTCTAATATAAACTTATAAAGTCTGCTGACTTTGGTTTTGATACGTCTTGCTATAAATGGTGAATTGTTGTTGATAGCACTTTCGTCCATTACCATAGGATGTAGTGTCCGCAAGAAGATGAGAGGACTGCGGCGAAAATATTATGTGTCTATCATAAATACATGATTTTCAATACTTTAAAAATAAAATAAATAATAATAAAATATAATAAATATAATCATAGCAAAGTTGATAAAAAAACGCCAACTACAATTTAATAACAAAAACTGTTAAGAATACAAATAAAGTGAAACACTATCAGCCTATAAATGAGTGGTGACAGAAATGATTTATTTTTGATTATCGCTCCTTATTGTGTATTATCACAGAATGAACAGCCAGCCACGCTCAAAGCCGAAAAGGGGCAATTATCAATAGGTCGTTATAAGTAACCACATTGCACTGGCATTTCTTCATTTCACTCATTGGAGTAGTCACTTTGGTATGCAACATCATTCTCTGTGAACCAGCTGACATGATAAATCCCTATCCAAAGCTGGCAGCTTATCCAGACTGTTTATAGCGGGTTTACAGCCTACTTACTGTATCTGTTTGTCTGGCTTGAGATAAATAGCGGGTAGAGATAGAAGGGGAGGGGCGAGCTTGCAAGCCTAAACTAACTTCATGAATGATTTACAGCACGGGAATATACATTATTAGCTGGTACCCAAGACTTCGCACGCATATCCTCCAAATAAAACAAGAAAATAATAGACAACCCTTTGAGACGGCAACCCAAGTCGTCGTGAAAATAATCATCAAAAGCTGTATACTTTCACAAAATTCTTAATGTACTAATTTCAGACCGGCGACTGTGACATTTTTTGGATCGGAACCCTGTAATCAAAGAGTTAATAATGTTTTTAGTGATTCAGGCCATCTTATTTAGTTCTAGATGTTTAAATACTTGTTTATACATTTAAAGACCAATGTGAAAGAGTCTTATCAGAGAACAAAACAGTTTTTCAGTGCGTGGTTGTGAGCTGACCTGTTAACGTAAAGCTATTTGTTCCAGAACGTATTAAATTGTAACCTTTTCTTAATATAAATGGCATTGGGTCGAAATTCAGAAATCGAAGACCTCAGACCTGAGATAATGACTTTAAACTAAAAAGAGGAAATACTGAGAAGAAACCAAGAAACAGGCAATACATCACGCCATTGGTGAACAATTAACAGAGAGATGATCACAAAATGCTAAAAAATACTTTATCTGACAAAACTACGAGAGCAAAAAATGGCTTTGATGCCGATATTTGTTCCCAATTAACACTATTTCGGAGGGACTTGAAAACTTAAAACGTTCAAAAGAAGATTGTGTCCAAATTATTGGCCATGAAAAGACAACAAGATAATCCCAAACGAAGAACCAAAAAGGAATCCTAACAACACATTTGGACTTTTGTCATTATGAACCATTACAACTTGTAGGAGAAATAGCTGGGGGAAACAGGGACGTGGGAGAGTGTATAAGTATTACTGAATGCAGCGTGATTCTTGCCGGGTTTGGGCCAAATTACCTGCTCGGATTAGGTGCAACACGTGCAAGTGCCATTTTAGTTATTCTTGCTAAACTGTACTTGCATTAATTTTGCTATTACTTACATAAAACATACTTTATATTTGTTTACATATGAAACACTATTGCTTTTCTAGTTGTATTATATGTATCCAGAAATAGAAGCCATTTCTGCTGACAGGCGTGTAAGTTTTCACAACTTATTTTTTTAATATGTAAGAATATATGACATTTTATCTATGATTTCAATACATTTTTGTAAATGCTGAATATAAGAGCATTTTATTAACCAAAAGGTTTGACTTTTTAATTCGATATACTCATATTTTTAGTAGTAATTATAAAATGTCTACTCTGTATTACGAGACTCCCCCCAGTTCACTGCCACAGCGCCATGCTGCCAGACATATAATGCAGTGAATTAATTAAGTCTTTTGACATTAATCAAAAATTTTTTGTCAAAACCTGAGGTTTTCTCCAAATGACTACATGCATTATTTTTTTACTGTGAACAATACATTTATGCTCGTTTTGAGCAAAATAATTAATCGATCTCGTGATATGACATATTTCATGCGTCCATAAACCGAGAGGTGAGTCATATTTTACTAAGATGTTCATATCTCAACAATGACTTGAAAATTCTAATGGTATAATCAATCAAAATTATATTTTAAAAGTAAGTCGACTTGTAATATGTGTGTGTGTTTTGTGTTTTACTAACTATTGAAATATATTAATAATAGTTTAGAACAGGCGTACTATTAACTAATGGTTTAAATACTGTACTTATTCCTTAGTTTCGGGTTTATTAATAAGGATGAAAGAAAAAATCATAACATTCTGTTATTTTCTTTTGTTCCCAATTAAAGAATATTTAACTGTTCTTCAATACGTAAACTATCAATAGCAAGCATAAGTACATTTGAGTAGAAGTGCAACTGGAATTTAAGTTATTTTCCATCAAAAAAGTTTAGAGGTATACTTGTATGTTATAAGATTGTGTGGCGATGACTGATGGCAACATATAAAACCGACCGTTCTAGTCTCCGATAGTGTACTCGTGCTCGGTACTTGTACTTATATTAGTAGGAACAAAGATAAAGAAGTGTGAATAAAGATATATTAATAAGTGTAACAGGTATAAAAAAGTTGTACGTTATATTTATAGCCAAATTCCAATAACTTCATTTACAATATAAACCACTGTAATATTTATCAACAGATTACAAGATTAATTATTATTCTGTCATTTATACATTTATAAAATCAGTTTTATACTTTTGTGTTTGTGGACTAAAATTATTTATATTATAAATAAGAAACTTGTATACTATTTTTGTGAAACTTAGAGGTAGATGTACAGTAATAAGCCTGTATACAATAAAATACACGACAGTGTAGAGATTATCAGTTTTCCATAAAGGAAGCTTTAAGAAAGGATATATTACAGTATTATGTTTAGGTTTAGGTGATCGTGTACTTACAGAGAGCGGTGTGAGAGGACGCCAAGCTGAAGAGCGCGGACCCGGCTGCGGCCACTCTCAGACTGAGACCCGCCCCCGCCCTTCTTCTACAAAAACTCTCCTGGACTATACTTACCGGCAGTTAACCATCTGATATCCTTCCCACCACTTCAACACCACTCCGAGGATTCACTTGTTAATTTATTACCCCTGACATCAAACTGATATTTGACCTCGAGCGATTAAACATTTCTTACGATAGTTCACCATCTGAAACATTGATTTCAAATATTGTCCCTATGATAGTGCGTTTTATTATTTATAATTAACATTAAGTACTTTTTTACATTAATTAAATTCAAATCATAATTTAAAACTATAATTCAGCGTTTATGGACAATCCCGAGCTCTGGTGTGGTGAAAAAAGAAATATACTATTATTTTTGTATTAATAATATTAATTTTAATGCTTATCAAATCTATCACATTAGTTTCTGTAATTGATTATTGTAATTATTTAAAATATATAAGGTTCCCTTCTAAAATACACTGACTTCAAAAGTATATTTCGTATAAAATATTATGTATTTACTATCTGTATAACAATTTTGTTGATATTTAAGTTTTTAAACAAGTAGTTTTATCGTATTTAAAAAGTAAGAAGTTTCCACCACCGATTCAACATTTTGCATCCATAACATATACAACAACGTAAAATACTGTTTATCTTACCTCTTAGGTGCTCGCCAAGAATGGTTTGCACTTTCCGCAGCCTAACCGAGGAAATCCGTGATAACCCGTGGTACTTTTAATAACGTATTTGTGTCATACTCAGAAGTACTTTTAAACATTAAAATTATTGTTAAGGCCCCACATGAGTCCTAAAGATACGCACAATATAAATATTGTCATGTATTCATAATGAAATGCGACTCGTGAAAACCCTTAAAAATGCTCATGTATCAACTCATCACTAAAACTTCTGTAACTCTGTGCTCAGGCTAAAGAGTAAAATATAAAGAGTAGTTTACCTCCTGATTCCATACTTCCTGATTTCATAACCAATCGTGAAGAACCGCGATATCAACACAAAAATTTCGTAAATAGTAAATTCTGAGGTTTAAAATGAGGATTGAACATTGAAAACGTTTGCCTACAATGATGCATGTAGTGGTGCACGGAAGTGTCATATTGTAACCCCGAGATTACGGGCCTGGTGCTATGGGGAGGGTTAGGTGCGAAAACGGTGACTTATTGTAATGACCATTACTGATTTAAGCGATGTTTGGGAACATATCGAATCCAGTTAGAACCACACCGGGCAAAGCAGCAAAATACTCTTAGTTCTAAATAAAATTTACCCTTAAGATTTTGCAATAACAATACTTTGTACTTTCGGGAATACCCGAAACACTCGACCAAGTTGAAGTGAAATACCGACTAGAAGAAAGTGGATAGGCAGCCCAACAAGCTGTACAGAACATAGGCTTCCAAGAAATGGTTTTTGTCGGAGACCAAATAGAGGCGAGCAAGGAACAAACTTCCTTTTCCTGTCTTCCTGTGTTGTAACATTTCCCTCTAACTAGAAGCGTAGAATTAGGCGGGGTTCATCGGGCCCAGGCCTCTCCAAATCCTACAAAATTGTAAAAATTCTTTATTTGCATGTAGTTTGTATTTTTAAATCTTTTAAATAAACGGGTCTGGTTCACTGCTAGCCGTTGAATATCTATTATAAATTCCTCCGGTTTTTACTATTATGTGATTTATTATTAATTTATTCCCTATAAAAGTTGAGGGTGAAATAAGACTGTCCAACGTTGGTAGAAAACGTTCCATCACTGCTTATCGGTGAGAATGTGCGAAAAGTCGGCTGTACTCGGAAACGGTAGCGTCTCTGTGTTGTGTAGTAGCTACTCTCAGCCGGACAAAATTCTGGAAAATATGAGTGTTTTTGTAGGATTGTTTTGATTTAAGCAATTAATTAATTAGCTATTTTATATAAATCAACAAAATTATATACTTTGTTCTGATATGCAGGCAGTGAAATATCTTACATGTCTGAGCAAGAAATGAACACAGACTGACTTACTTTAAATATTTGTAATGATAATAAGTAATAGAGAACACAGACTGACTTACTCGAAATATTAGTAATGATAATAAGTAATAGAGTGCCGGAAATCTTGCACTTATAAAAATAAGAATAGTTAACCAATGTGTAATACTGAATATTACTAAATTATATTTTTTGTATAGCACCACACTGTCTTTCCCGTTCTTGACGCATCGTATTCAAATACAAGCCATTTACAATTACTGAAATCATTACAATTAGCTATAACAATGATATTTAGCAATATAATATTAATTGTATGATCCAAAAAACACAATAAAGGGTTTAGAAAATCCATCAGAACATCTACATTATTATACTGTTGTATAAAAATCAATGGCATCTGTCTGTGTTTTCATGTCTGTTACTCAAATCACGTAAAACCTGTTGGACCGAATGTACTGATATTTTACATGTACATTTTTAGGGTCCTTGGGACTTTATGTTAAATTCTATTGTTATTTTAAAAGTCCCTCCGGACTACGCACCACTGGTCTTTAAAGTTCCGAAAAATTCTATTTTGGTCTTTAAAGTTTCAATACACCAAACAAATATTATTAACTAGCTGTTACCCGCGGCTTCGCACGCAATCTTTAGAACCGAAGTCCTTATATTACTTAGTAAAAGCAATTATGATGTAATATGATGGGAGTCCTATACAAATTTTAAAACGTAAGTATGCATACATCAGGTAGATATTATTTAAGTTCGTGGTAAATAGTATCAGAGTTTAACTTAATTATTATATCATGTTTGGCAGGTGTAGGAGCATTTCTGGTTCTAATTAATATACAGGGTGTCCAGCAACCATTCGAACAAACTTTGCCACATTGTTCAGCAGGCCAAAACTAACAAATAATGCAATATAACAGGTGCCCTAATTCGCTTCGTTTAGCGTCTGTCTGTCTATATGTGTTTTTTGGGAAAAAAATTACTACTTAAAAACCACTTAAGATACAGAATTCAAACTTAACAGTTATGTTAACCTAGTGTTGGTCCTTTTCAGTGAAAAAAATAAATCAAATATCTCATTGCATTTCAAAATGGCGGCCGTTCAAAATTTTCAAATTGTATTAGCTTTGAAACGGCTACTTTGACAACAAATTTACCAGGATAACTTTTTTTAGCATATTTTATTACCAATTCAACAATTTTTGTTTCAAAAAGATTGAATAACAAATAACTGAGTTACAGCACCAAACGTAAAAACAGGTTAAATCCATGCATTGCAAGTACATACAACAATGTAGTGGATTTTACGAGTAAACTTTTTAAGGTTCTTTATTAAAATACTGAACAATTATTATAACCTAAAAAAAATATTACTATCATTTTTGTTCCATTTACAGTAATCAATGTGTTACACACACACAAATAAAAAAGAAACAAACTATTCACAATGCTCTTAAAAAACAATAACATAATATTACATGAAAACAGCTGACCGACAATCAGCAACCAAATCAGGTGTTTTAAATGAAGAAAAACTAATAAACAAACTATCAAGACATTGTTGAGCAAGTCTATGTTTACAACGTGATTGTCACTGTTTGAATGTTCTGTTCTTCTTTGTAATTCCTGTTAGTTCTTCCTTTTAATTTAAATTTCTTTTATTACTTTGTTTCTTGTACGATATGAACCGTTTTACTTTTGAAGAGTATGCTGATATTCACTTTGTGTACGGACATGCTGGAGGCAATGCCAGATTAGCTAGCAGATTGTACAGAGAGCGCTTTCCAGATAGGCTGCACCCAGTTCATAGCGTCTTCAGTGCCGTTCATATTCGTCTTAGGGAAACTGGACATTTGAAAAATAATGTTGTAGAACGGGTAAAATCCGTACGGACTGTTGATTTTGAAGAAGAGGTTTTATTATTCGTAGAAGAAAACCCCTCCACCAGCGTTTGCGCTATTGCTCATAATTTGGATGTATGCAAAAGTTATGTGTGGAAAGTGTTAAATGAAGAACGTTTGTGCCCTTACAGACATCAGAAAGTACAAGCCTTAGAACCTGCAGATTTTCCTCTCAGGGTAGACTGCTCTCGTTGGTTCCTTCACAAATTAGTTGATGAACCCGATTTTTTAAGATATGTTCTTTTTACTGACGAAGCGTCATTTACTCGAGATGGCATATTTAATAGCCGAAACAGCCATTTATGGGCTGAAGAGAACCCTCATGAAATTGTGCAACGTAAGTTTCAGCGCAAATTTTCTGTCAATATCTGGGCTGGAATAGTAGACGGATATTTGATTGGGCCACACATTACACCAAACAGAGTGAACTTTTACTTATGAAGTTTTTTTGAGGGAAATCTTACCTGAGCTGTTGGAACATGTTCCTATTGAAACTAGACAAAGAATGTAGTTCCAACACGATGGAGCACCGGCCCACGTTTCCCTGATTGCTAGACAACATTTGAATGAAATGTATGGAGATCGTTGGATTGGACGTGGAGGTCCCGTCCCTTGGCCTCCACGGTCACCTGACCTCACACCCATTGATTTTTACTTGTGGGGACACATGAAGCAATTAGTGTATACCACTCCCATACAGAATGAAATGGATCTAGTAGCTAGAGTTGTTGAGGCTGCTGCAGTTGTTCAAGACAGTAATCCTTTAGAAGGGGTGAGAGAATCGTGCTTACGACGCTTCAGAATCTGCAACGAGTTACAAGGACGCCACTTTGAGCGACGATTATGAAAGTTTTACAGTAATGTAATCATTGATTTCTTAATAAAAAATATCATGTTCAATAAAATTTTTCAAACACATTGAATTAATTACGCTGTTTCACACAAATGCCATGTAAGAAAACCCTATTAATACCCAACCATAACGTAGCCCTATTAACATTTTTTTTTAAGATTTAAAAACCAGGATTCACAATTGGTTAAGAACTTTTTTTAAATTTACCTTAAACAAATTAAAAAAATAAATATTAAATTTCAGGTTATAATATTGTTCACTATTTTAATAAAGAACCTTAAAAAGTTTATTCGTAAAATCCACTACATTGTTGTATGTACTTGCAATGCATGGATTTAACCTGTTTTTACGTTTGGTGCTGTAACTCAGTTATTTGTTATTCAATCTTTTTGAAACAAAAATTGTTGAATTGGTAATAAAATACGCTAAAAAAAGTTATCCTGGTAAATTTGTTGTCAAAGTAGCCGTTTCAAAGCTAATACAATTTGAAAATTTTGAACGGCCGCCATTTTGAAATGCAATGAGATATTTGTTTTATTTTTTTCACTGAAAAGGACCAACATTAGGTTAACATAACTGTTAAGTTTGAATTCTGTATCTTAAGTGGTTTTTAAGTAGTAATTTTTTCCCCAAAAAACACATACAGACAGACAGAAGCTAAACGAAGCGAAATAGGGCACCTGTTATATTGCATTATTTGTTAGTTTTTGCCTACTGAACAATGTGGCAAAGTTTATTGGAATGGTTGCTGGACACCCTACATAACGTCACAGCTGAATCTGCCTTGTCATCCCGATCAAGAAACAAAAATCTCGGATCAACCGAAACACAACACAACCCAGCCATTTAGTTTTTTTATTTGTAGCTTTTTAATTGACCTGTGGGTCTCAAAAACTTACTTCGGTCAAAAAGCGTATATTTCTAGTTCTTGTCATATATTTCTGGTCTAAGATATTTCCAGTACCATAGTAGAGTTTGCCTTGTTGTTCTGACGAAGAAAAAATATATACACTTACATAGGACCGAGATGCCTAATTCGGTTAAAAAGTGCCTACTTAAGACAGTTTAAATTCACTTACCTACTATGTCACAGTTTAGCTTGCCTTATTGCCTCGATCAAAATACTATATAGTACGTTCGATTATCTAGTTCTCTGAAATCTGTTTTGGTCAAAATCGTGTTTACATAGTTGAGTTTTCCTTGTCCTGATGAAGAAATACACACATAAGTAGGACTGAAAAGCCTATTACGACCTAGGGGAAGTCCTACCTACTTCTTATGTACTTTCGGCATAAGAGGAAAATCCTTATTAAGGTTATGCAACATTCCAAAATAATAGTTAGTAAAGTTTTGGGTTACACTTGTTTTTTGGACTGTAGCCAGGGAAAGAATTAATCGTTGAGATATGTTAGTATTCATTTCTCTGTTTTTCCATAAGCCATTGTTAAAATGTAATATCATAATGTCAAGGAAGCCCACCAATTGAAAGTAACTTATGTGAAAACATTCATAACTTTTTTCATTAAGGTTAGTTTTATAACAGTATTTAATGCGTCAGATGATTTTAATTCGTCACTGGCGCAATCTGGAGTAAAATTTATATATTAGTGTTTTATTTACTATCTGCATTACACTACCGATCAAGCACTGTTTACTTATTATTGATAACATTTAAATGTAAACAGATGTTTCAGAAAGTTTGTCGAATTATAGCTGTCAACAGCTGTTTAGTGCCAGTTTAATTTAAATTATGAACCGTAAAAACTACATTTTTTTCTGAATTCCAAAATATTCCAGGTAACTTTTCTTAACTTTTTCTTCATAAAAACCTTCCTCGGATTTCATTGAACATTTTACGAAAATAATTAACCGAATTGGTCCAGCCGTCATCGAGATTAGCGCTTACCAACACATTTCGCCATTTATTTTTATTTATAAGATTAAAAGGTCATGTTAAATGTAATCAGCTGTTCTATATAAACAGATTTTTTATGTCAGGATAGCCATATTTTTCATTACTTTAACCATTATTTTGAATTTGATTACATTTATATTCTTGAAATCATAGAGGAATACGAGCATGACTTAAAGCTTTGCATGGAATTGTATTTCTATACAACACTGTTGATGGTACATGCCATTCCTTAGGATTTGACTTGGTGTTAATGAATATATTTACACTAGTCTTGTGGCAACCGTGATAGCAATGAGGAAATAGCAGCATAAACATATATGTAAACACAATATTATCTTAGCATATGACACATGTAGCTTATAACTTCAGCAAAAATAAAACAATATTAGTGTAAATACAATGTTAAAATTTGATGGTACGATTTGATTTCGGCTCTCTCTTGCGCTGTAGTATCCTTACTGGCTCACCGTAACATTACTACTGTTATGAAACATAACTTGATCAAAAAATCTTAATGCATCATATGGCAAATATTTCTAGAAAGATATCAATTGTAGATTAGTTTACATTAAAGTTAATTTCTACTAAACGAGTTTTACGATGGTGCATGGCCGACCTTGGAACTTTGCTGAGCTCCATTAGTTCTCACTAGAGCTCACTTAGTTGGCTTCATTATCTTTGGTTTGACAGAAAAGGCAACAATTTATTTTCTAAAATCATTCTGAGTTACGATTACAGAAAAATACATGATTTAAAAAACACACTACTTAAAGTATTGATAATATAAACTCATTCCTGTTTGTCTAAGCGACCTCAACCTCAGCGAAGCCATGCGACACGTGTATAGAAGTAATACGTTTCCTAAATTTTACCCTCATAATGGCAACACTACATTTTTAAAGAAACAAGACCTAATTTGCATGTAAACAAAACCTGGTTATTTGTGAAATCGAGAGAGTAATTTTCCCTAAGAAAACCATAACTATTTCATAAAGCATTATAAAACAAAAATATTTAACACCTTGAGTTAAAGTGCAAATGAGCGAATGTGATAGCCTAACTATCTGTGTATTTCATTGGTAAGCTGATTTAGTTTTGTGACGCACGAGATATCAGCACTATACGAGGCTCGTATGAGCCGAAATCTCTTAAATGTTATTTTAATACAATTTGTAACAGAAATTAAAACAAAAATATCACATTGTGTTATACATGCCGTATGAATGTGTTGCAGGTGGTAACGGGTATAACATAATGTTAGTAAACTAAAACTAATGAAAATAAAAAGTTATATTTGGAGTTAAATCTGAGTCCCGTGAAAATCAGTAGCACATTTACACTCGTAAAACCTCTAGGGTTCTGTATGGCAGTTGCTGATCTTTGGTATTTTTGACGGAAGCACTGGCTGGTATTTGAAGCAATATGCAGTGCTACAGATATAGAAGATATGTCATCAAGTGTGGATACCAACAATATTTGTAATAAAAAAGACACGCCAATGACATGACATTACTTGAAATCTGAGTTTACGAAGTTATACTATTAGAGAGTGGGGGGGTGAAAGATGTATGGAGTGAACAGCTAAGAGCCGTTGGTATGAGCCGGTGATGGCATTCTAATACGAGGAGATATCAAGACTGGGACATCCATACATTGATCCTTATCCAAGGAGGTAATAACTGAGAATGTCATTCCCATGGCGAGGGACTCATTCTCTGAACATTTCACTTTCTGGAACGTCTCGGCAGTTGTCCGAGTGAACTCAGTCAGTCAGGACGTAACACTGATGTCAGTCAGTTCATTTCAGACCGTAATACTGTAGGCTATCAATCCTTCCTAAAGGACTTGAATTAACGAAATCTTCAGCTCCTTTCTATTTTTACGTTTTGATAACATTTTGTGAGTAAAACAGACTCAACGGCAGCACTGGACGTGGTACCGAAATTTTAGGTCGAATTTAACGATGACTGGAGTATTTTTCTCAGACTTTCACTCAATAATTTTGATACAATCAGTTGCCTCTATAGGTGGCCTGGAGAAAAAGGGAACAGACATCCCCTACATTTCTTAAATATGATGGCATCGTTCTTCTCAGCGTTCTCTCTATTTTCCGTCTCTGAAGCCAGAGTGAAAGATTTCGAGTTTAATAACTAGTGTTAATTTGGAACAGAGTTTTGTGACCTGGAACATAGTACTACATCAGCATGCAAAAGAGTGGCGCCTAGTGTTGTGTCGGGCGACGGTCACTGGTGTACAACAGCTATCCGATGATGCCATCAAACTCTAATAATATTTAACCGTCCACGAACATCTTAAAGCTACATGTGGATTTATAAAGTTAGACCAGCGGAATATTTTATTTTCGAATAACAGATGCACTGTTGCCATAAAGAGGTTGACTAGGAGTCCGGCCGCTCGTATTTACCAGAAAGACGAAGCGACCGTGGTAGAAGCTCAAAGCGGTCTATTTCCCAATCATATTAGACCGCAATAAACTTTTTCAATAACTTAGACATTATTGGCACAAGGATATAATCTGTTCTAGAGAAGTAACGGAGTGAGTAAAAGTAAGGATGTATGACGGAGAAAATAAGAACAGCGTTAAATATGTTTCTAGAGATTAAAATCTTACAGAAAGAACCTTCAAAGAAAGTAAAATAAGTGCTCCCTACATAATTGTTA
This sequence comes from Homalodisca vitripennis, assembly GCF_021130785.1. NCBI lineage: Eukaryota > Metazoa > Arthropoda > Insecta > Hemiptera > Cicadellidae > Homalodisca > Homalodisca vitripennis. The sequence continues at coordinate 81,669,583 of NC_060210.1, read as the reverse complement.
TTAAGATTAATAAGATAAGACTGTTACAGTTTTTAAATTGGTAAATCATAAAACAAGTGTAGTGTTTAAGGAAACTTGTCAGTTAAGCTCATTAGAAGAATACTGGAATCCCAATTATTTTCATCAATAACGCGTTTACATTAATGAAATGTTTTGTTTATTTTTTAAATGTTGTATTGTTTACAAATGTGTTTCTTTTTGAGAATTGGCATATTCTAACTAGTTATAATGCTTCAATAACAACTACATTGATTTAAATATAGACAATATTTAAACATGTCAGAAAATTTTCAGAAACCTGTTTCTAAATTCTTGAAATTTAAACACTTTTATGCTAACATTTTTTCATAATGTTTTGTGAATTTAACAATCATTGACTTTTTCGAAAGAATCCACACTGTGTTCAATAGTTACTTTTCTATTATTTGCTCTATGGGATGCGGAAATTAATTCTTTAATTATATGACAATCTAATTTTTCGTAATCATAGCCCCTATAACGTCTTTGTTTTGTAGAATAAGATCGATGGACCTAACAGATAAATTTCCAACTTTGTCAATGTATATTATTTAAAAAAATTAACAGTCAGATGTTAAATTCTAATATTAAGAAAACATAGCCACAGGACATAACAACATAACCAAACAAAATTATCCATGTCAAGAAGTGTTATGCAAGTTTTCTAAGTTTTCTAGTTTAATTCTTCCGCTCAAGATGTCTGATACAAATAAACAAAATTCATGTGAACAAAAGTCTTGTATGTCTAGAACATATGAGCAATATCCACCTGATGACAACGTAAATGCTGAATTGCGAGGAAGACCCGTACTGTATACTGGGGTGGTGTGGATTGGCGTAAGTTCTCCAGAATAATCTAGAATTTACTATATCAAACATTAACTTACGTTCAGCTATGCTATGATAAGGAACAGAGTTTGCGTATATAATTTTGATACATTCTTCTCAGGTAACCATTTTAATTTGTATTTGCGTTACTGTAGGTACAGAAGCACAAACATTGTAGGATTCAAGTGAATCCTAATTTTTTTTCTGAAAATAGTAAGCTGGTTCTTCTCTTGTCTACGTGACGTAATATGGGATAGTTGTTATCTCTTGATAGTACAACTTTTTGAAGTAACAACTTCTTTTGGTGGGATATGGATTTATGTTTTGCACGGAGAGAAAACCTTTCGTTTCGCGTCACATCATGCATGTTCGCTCTGTAGCCGCTAGAGGTGGGACTATCACGGCCCATTTTTATGTCTGCGTTTCTCCGTTCAGTGGTTATCCAGGCGGAAAGAGAGGTTACTGTCACTCCTTGTTGAAGTGACTAATTCTTTTGGCGGGCTATGAATGAATGTTTAGATTATTAAAAATTAATTGATTAGATATTTTCTAGCTAACAAAGCCGTAGTGTAATTTAATCCTGGAAGAAAATGACTCTTTCTGTTGATTATAATTATAACATTTACTCAATTACATTGGGCCTTACATTACATTCATATTAAAAAAAATTACGTAAAAACTGATTTTAATACAAATTTTACTGAAGAAACAAGGAAACCATTAATTGGCTTGAAAAATAAATACAATTTTCCAATGTCAAACTGTAAAAATATAAGAACAACTAGATATGGAACAAGAATAGATGTTGTGTTCGCAAGATATTTAGCAAGTTTTTATTCCAGAATTTCTATTTCTTATTTCAGTTCTCATAAACCCACATAATTTTATTTTTAGAATATAATGACAATGAAAATTAAGTAATTATTTTGAAAATAAAAGATTGTAGTGAAAATGATACTGTAAAATTGTGGAAACTAATATAAACTATAATAATTAAAATATATAAACATTTATTACTTTAATATTTAGAAGTCAGTGATCATTTTAATATATGAAATGTAAAAAATATTACAAAAATATGTATAAGACCAATAGAAAATAGAAAACTTTTATGTTAAACAATTTAGTGTCTCATATTATTTGAAATATTAAAAAATCCATTTAATAGTTAAAAACGTAATTTTCCAAGATACATATTCACAACCTGTTATAAGAAGTAGTCACTTATGTCGGTCAGTCCCACGACTGCCTTTCCATTTTTGAGATGAAGGATAGTTTGCAGCAGACAGCCCCGACCCTTGCTTTTCATCACTAGAAAATGGATTTTGCAACGATTAATCTTAATTACCTAATATCTCTGATTAATAAGGTTAATTAAAATAATAAACACACATTTTGAGTAGGTACTTTTATGATAGCATAATATTTACGAACAAAAGCCAATGAAACTGTAAAACTTATATTCGGAGAGTTGAATACCTGAATCTGGGTCCGATGAATAGCAATGGCACATTTCCACTAGAAAAGCTTTTAGGGTTATGTCTGGCAGTTGCTGGTCTTTGGTAAATTAAATATACATCTGATGAAGCCACTGGCTTTCATTTGAAACAATGTGCAGCGCTACATTGGTAGGGTGAGGCATAGATTGTATGTCATTAGGTGTAAATTATCGAGTAACGTTAAAGGAGAAAAGTGTAAGATGTATCATTGATGGAGGCTCTGCTGGATTGGACTTAATAGTTGCTGGTTTCAGCGGGACAATAAATGTATTGTTGACATATAAATTTTTTATTTATATGTTGTATAATATTTATGTAATTAGTGGAAGAAGGGAGGATTATTCTAGAGTTCCTTAACTGTAATTTAGATTTTAGGTTATATTTCAATAACTGTTATTGGAAGACCTCTGATTCGATACAATACGAACAATATTTACGTTTATCGGCTTTATTGAATTATTTAGTTGGGCATTTTACAAATAAGACACATGAACTTTAAATTTGGTCAAGTCACTCATAGTGGATAAACTATTATTACCTCTTACGTTTACAGATCCTGCGCCGATTCCTGATCCCCCGGAGATGTGACCAAATGCTACCGCCCCCAGAGCAACGGCCTCAGGACAAACCGGTGGCCAAGTCTGTGTCCCACAGTCCCGCAGCAATCGCACCTGCAGAACCCAAACCGTTGCTGCAACTCGCCAGCAAGTCAGTGCTTTAGAGTGAACTCTAAGTACACGTACTTAACGTTTAAAAATAAAAATCATTTAGGGAATATCCATTCACGCAATGTTGACAACTACACGGTTTGTAGATGAATCATAGACTAAATTAATGCATTATGAAATTTCATTACTATATATAAGTTCGGTTAATCCTACAACACAATAAATAAATATCATTTGTCATCGCTGGTCGCCGTGATTTCCTAGTGATCTATTTTACAAAAATTTAGAAATGCTATGAATCGAATCTGCAGATCTGCAACGAAGATGGTCAGTTTACGTTACCAGAATGAAGCAATGTCCTATTTTTACTGTGCTGTGGATGGATATAGGAGTTAATTTGTTAATAAATCTATTTTATATTTTGCCCTAGTAGTTTCAACGGTATCAAACGAAGGCGTGGTTTATTGTTTTTGTATGTTCCAATGATTTAAATGATGTATGTTTCCAAAGATCTTGTTTTGAACCTTTTCTTTTTTTAAAGTGATGTCTTCTTCAGCAATACATTCTCTTTCAGGATTAAAACTGAACGATTTTATTGCTACAATTTTATTTTCAAGTATATTCATAAAAGCCCGACTCATCTTACCTAGCAGCAATGTTGAGATGTTGTCTTTTGAAATCCATCAAAGTTTTTGGACATATGAGCCATCTCAAATTTACTAATATTTTAATTAGGTTAAGAGTGTCAAATTAGTGCATGCCATAAACCAATACTGTCAAATATTTGCTTAGTAGATTATTTAGTTTTGTTTTTGTGTAATTTTTGTTATTTGAGAGTCATAATCTTGGATGTAAAATTTGAGATTGAGAACCTGTTTTTCACTTTGTCCACGATCTTGTTAAAGAATTATATTTGGCAACTCTGTGTCGAGAGTGGGACAAGTGTTTGCGCATGGACTTCTTTCCTCGGCCATTCCTTTGTATTTTAATTTTCTAACTATGGTTTCTTTAAAACTTCCTAAACTCTTTCCGCCCCTTTTCAAGTCTTTAAGTAAATATTATATAAAACAATAACAGTAAGATTTTTTAATAAGCCATTATTCGCTCTTAATCGTTTTGATCGGTATGCCTTGCCAAGGAAGTATGATTACCTTTTTACTCTTCACTTTTATTTAGCATAGTTTAGTTAATTTTGTCTACTAAATTACTTATGCAAGTGGATTAGATGATTTTTATTTCATTTTAGCCACTACTGGTTTAACAACGCTTCCCCGTGATCCAGGGGGTGCTGCTCACTAAGTTTACTGTTATCTCGTTATTTTAAAGATTCTTTGGTAAATCAATTAATTTGTTAGTTTACGATTTTGTTGGATATGTTGACAAGCCCGGTAAAGTCTCTAAAAGAGAAGAGACGACGCACTGTGTGTTATCAACATTGGTAACATGAGATGTTTAGTGGCATGAACGCGCGATGAATGGGCAAATTTGTTAGTTTACGATTTTGTTGGATATGTTGACAAGCCCGGTAAAGTCTCTAAAAGAGAAGAGACGACGCACTGTGTGTTATCAACATTGGTAACATGAGATGTTTAGTGGCATGAACGCGCGATGAATGGGCAAATCTTAGAACTACACCCAACATTATTGGAACTATATCAAATCGAATTTTCATCGTGCGGAATCTTGTTCCAGAGCAACAATATAATATATTTGAATCTAATGTATATTTTTGACAGATGTTTAATATACTACATTAGAGTACAATACTTGCTTATTGTTGTTTTTGCGTGAGTCCGGAGAAACAGAACAGCCAGGAGCAACAGCAGCTGAGACGTCACCAGAGAGATCTGAGTGTCTCACCGCTGGCGTCGCTGATGTCACAGGTGCAAGAGGCGTCGGCTGGAGCAGTGCACCAGGTCCAGCGGTTGTCACAGGACCTCAACGGGCTCGTGGAAGATGGGAAGGCCACCACGTCAGGTAAATATAAAGTATAACTGTATTCAAGTGAAACTTACTGTTTGTTACATCGTGGAATCAAAGACACGTTGGTTTTATGGTAGACACGATAGAGGCCATCAGGGGCGAGCAGGCGCTGATGTTGAGATGTGGCGCCATCACCGTGAGTGGATTGGTGGGCTATCTGTCAGGGCTGCGTCGCGGCGCTGTCACCCGTCTCGTGTACTCTGCTACCGGCGCCACTGCCATGGCCGCCATCTGCTACCCGCAGGAGACTCGTCACTACAACAGCCGCGGCTTGGCGGTAGTGCGGCAGATCATCGTTTTCAGCGTGGACCTCGTGCGTGACGGTACGTTATCGCCAGCTTACATTTCCACTGTTCTTATGTTATTGTAAACATCTGATATTACATGTAATCTTCTGGGTCCAGGAGTCATGTCTTACATCAACAAACACTCCCTACTACAATCGAGACTGTCTCACAGCTTTGAATTATGGGACAGTTGGAATAAAACAATGTTGTGTAATCAATGCACTCGGTAGGGTTTTCTGTTTGTTTTTATTTTGGTTTCGTAATATTGTTTTAAGAATAACGCCACCATGTTCTCCAAAAGGTAACAGCCATAAATAATTAATTTGCACTTTTAAGGTCAGATCCGATTCCGGATCCAATTAGTCAATTTGTCTCTCTGACCCCTCTTGTTAATTACTAAATTCTATAATATGCAAGTAGCAGTTCATGGGGAAGAACAATACTGTATTGTTTTTGCCAAATTATGAGAAATCCTTAGTCAAAGTTAGTCATATGAGAGCGTTCAAGTAATTTGGCTGTACAGTTTATAGCTGGACGCTGAATTACAAAGCATGTTATTTTTATATTCTGTTATAACAGCCTTCCCTACACACTGTGCTCGTAATTGAATTTCCGTCGTTCTATAAAGTAGAATACAAAGACCATTATAATAGTGTATACTACAATGTAAAGTTAGTTATATATTTTTCTTTAACTTTGAAAACCGAAGCGAAACAAATATGTTTATTAATTTTAAAATAAATACTTTAAAAATAAAAGTCTTATCATACATACATATACATAGCCCAAATGCTACAGTAACAGCTGTTGTTATTGCATTCAGACTGGTCAAAGTGCATTTGCTTCAGTGTTTATTTCAACAAAAATTGAATTTAGAATTTATTTGCTATTTACTTTATTTACATCAATCTCATAGTTACATTCTCTACATTTTTCCATGGATTTTATGCAATTGTTCGACATTTCATGAAATTATTTCGCCTTAAATAAAAAAAAGTGTATTTTGACAATACAGTGTTGTTTTTAAAGTGAGCTAATTTACAAACTATGGGACTTAACAGTTCTGGGACCTATAAAGTTCTAATGGTTACAGTCCTGAGTCCGGGATCATATTATAAGTTGTGGTCTTTGGCAGATATTCCTTTCTCCTGTTCCATTTTAGAGTGATTGGACTTTATGGTTGAAGAAAAATCAATGGTTGGGTCCTGGAGAGTGAAGTGAAACAATTGTTAGAATCACTAATAAAATAACTCGAATTTCTATGCAACGTTCCATCATATTTTATTGAATAGCTCCGGAGAGACTTCAGTTAGTAGGACTCGAACAATTTAAACTAGTGGGGAGAAATCCTAAATGTTACAGGCTTTCTTAGTATGAGCACCAATAATGCAATATGGGGGAGCTCTTTGACAATAATTGTGAAACGTAGAAATATTTCAAGTACATTTCATTTCAGTGTTCATGCAAAATTTAAACTCAATTGTACATAATACTTTTTGTACATAATAGCTTTGGACTGAAGCACAAACGTTTAAGCAATGACATATATAATAATAATATATAATTATTTTACAATATTTATTATTCAATTCCCTAAAAGCGCAGGTCATCCAGCTCGCTGCCCTCGTTGATATGCCCTTGATTTTTATTCTTCAAAGTACGAATTTATGTGTAAACTTGGTGCAATAAATACAATGTGACCCTTGCTTTCCGATCTCTAGCCTTATTCCCTTACTTTATTGTAGAAGGTTCTGTATGCCTAATCAGAATTTTATCCCTTATCATCAGAGTAAAACGGACTCGCTGTACCCTCAATGGTTCTATCGTTCCGTGTTTATTCTGTTAGATACTTACTGTAAATACGCCGTGTTATTCACAATTTCATTCAGTATATATCATTTAAAGCAGTGTTTTATAATAAACAGGATACACTAAATTGTTTGAATTTATCACTGGTACCATATATAGTAAAACATCAATAATACTATAGACATAGCTATTTTCAGTTGCCTACAAGTACTACGTCTCGAAATTCTTATAATGCCACGTTCCATGGGAACTCTGAACTGTATATACAGTATATTAAAAAATCTGAACTAGTATTAAAATGCGAAAGTGGTGCGAACGTTTTTAAAAACCATTTTATACGCTTTTAACGATTTAATCTTATAAGGTTTCAAAATGATGGAGTTTCTAAATTGTCCAAAATATTTCCAAATTATTAACATGCTAACCATTAAGGTCATAATAGCCTCAGTGTTGTAAAAAATTTACCTCTAAAACTAGCAATGCATCTTCAGTTAGATCTTCAGATATGTTAGGTCATTGAACATACCTTTCCACCACCTGTGCCGGAAGGAATACTTTATTTTCACTCGTGCATTATACTTTGTAGTTAACAAAGATATGAATTACGTGTTATGAGCAATAATCACATGCTCGTTATCGGCCTTACAAGAACACTTGGTAAACTTATTGACTGGCTGGGAACTCTAAAAGTAATTCTCACATAAATCGGGTTTTTTTTAATATTAAATGCAATCGGCCTTCCTGTGGTAGTAAATAAATTTTCTTACTTCTTCCGAAGCTTTGGAACGTTTATAATTGCCTGTTGCAATATGAATGGATATTAGTTTTCTTACCTTACATGACATCTAAAGCAATATGGGTCCCAGCCATTAGAATCCCATACCGAGCTGTTAAACGTGTGATTTATTGCGGGTGTAAGGTTGGTTCTGTCTAGATTGAGGTTGTGAAATATTATAATGTATGGTGAGCAAGGGCTGTTGTGAGAGGATTTAAATAATAGGTTAGATTGGCAATACAACACCCTCAAATGAACCAACACATATATTATTTGTAATAGCATCTCATTATATTGATTAAAATTTTTTTAATAACAATGGATATCATCAACCGACATATTGAACACAAACTTGAATACCAATCATGTTTAATATTAAATTATTCATTACAATTTATGTTGTGTTGCAATAAATATGTGTTCGCGAACTAACGTGAGAAAACTTTATTTAAAAATATCTAAACATTTACATAAATTTATATGATTAATACAAATGAGTGACTTTTCCAAATTGACAACATTTAAATAAAATATATGGAATAAGAAAATATGAATTTCAATATTAAACTATTCATTTGATTGCTACACATTATAATCTTTTCTTTTCATTACTTTAGGTACAGGTAACTAGGAATTGTAAATGAGACGTATTAAAATGATTAATGAACCCTGATATAAAATACTACGTTCCTAAAATTAAATACAAGATTTTCTTAACTTACATTTCGTTTGCACTTGACACTTATTACGCCTAAAAGATTTTTCCCCGCACACGAACACAATCAATGGCACTCCCGAACGTCGCTTTTCGAAACTCGTCTTCGACTTCCTCTCCCTCGTTGTTCCTCATTAATTTTTTATGTTCTTCTCCCCCCAGCTCTCCATGACCAAGCCTATGCCAAATCTCTCCATCATAATTGGTGAGTACCAATTTTTCATATCAGCATGGCTGTCCCTTACATCGTCGCGCATGATTTTTAGAAATAAGCATTTCCGCTGCTTAAACAAGCATTTCCTGTTTGTTCATCATCGGTGTATGGGCGGATGTGCGTATCCACTTACATCCGGAGGATGTTTGTATCGAATTGTTATACAAGACTTCCTTTCCAGCAACTATCTGTATATTGATTCTATGAATTTTGTTATACTAATAATTACGTATGTCTTACACGGGTAATCATCAATACAAAGTATAATCCATATATAATCGAATTTAGGTAGTAAGAAGCCTCCATTTCACATATACATTAGACTCAGAATACATACCATTTGCTTTGAAAGTATTTGCAGCATGTTAAAGTGAAAGTCTTAAATGATATCAGTAGTATATTTGGTTTAAATATGTGTAAGAACGATATAACACTGGCATTTTAAATTAAACTATATTTTTAGGTCCTCAGAGAATACTCGGAAAAGAGATTGTAGATGAATCCGAAGGCGAAGAACAGCAGCGGTCTGAAAATACAAAAAGTCGAATGAATTTTGGACAAATCATTAAAAAGTTAGACTCCAATCGAGGTGAAAATAAATTTAAAACTAGTACAAATATTCCAACAGAGGAGAAACAAGAATTAACTGAGACTCAAGAGTTGTCATCACAGAATCATCAAATAGAAAACCCAAATATTCCAGACGCATCCTCCCCTGCCTCCATTCAAGAAGATGAAAAGCCTACAGCAACAGATATAGCCAATTCTATCCCATACTCACCTGCAATTCCCGCACCTCCCAAAATGAAATCGGGCGATAGTCAGAGCTATGAAACTCATCAGTATACAGAAAATACTTTATTAGACAATGTAACAGCGACCACTACAACAGAAAATGTTCATACAAGATTACAAAATTACAATTTAAAAGATATTCAGAATAAGAATGATCGAACAAACGCTACAGAAGCTACAAACGCGCAATACTATCAAAGTAAATCTCACTTCGCTGTCGATTCTGTTCCTATTCATGAAATACATATAACGGAAAAAGAAACCGAATCGGAAGACGAAGACAACTTGATTAAAAATGAAAATCTTAGCCAAACTGAACAACATCCCTTGAACAAAAAGTTAACACGCTACTATGTAAAACAGCCAGATGAAAAAGTAAGAATTTTATCATAATACATATCCATATTTAACAAATTAACAAGTAACTAATTATTCCTAATTCCTAACGTTTACACGGCTAACGTCATGTTCCGGTTAAGACCACTTCAAAATTTGCGCATACAATTAATATCTTGATACGAGATAAACTTAGCCTCACCACGGTGAAGATGCCAAAATATAAAATGTTTTTCCAAAGAAAGCTCTCTCCTTTAAATAAAATTTTGTATTAATTTGTAGTTTACATTTTTATATTGAAAATGACTTGCCACAGCGGTGTCGAAACACCTCAAGATTTTTTTATTGATAACATTCGGCGTTTTGTGAACAAGAAAAGTTAGGCAGTTATCACAATTCATTATTATTTGTTTTTTCATAATAGACTAAACAAATACAAGTAGTAATTCGTATAATTAGTTAAAAGAAGTATTATATTATGTAAAATATAAAGTGCTTGTTACAAAATTGCAACAAAAGACAGGATTTGCTATTTCTGAAAATGATATTGAGTAGTTAAAGGTGCAGTTTTTTAATTCTTTGCTTCAGGCGTTCAATTAAAATTCTGTTCTGTGATCTACTAGAAAACGACAAGACGCTCAATAGGACACACTTTACTAACTTCTTATATATCTTTTCAGTATGTTCTTTATATTTTACTATTTTTTTTATAACATGAGAGAAGTATTTAAAAAACTAAACAAAGTGAGCCTACGCTATAAAACTATAACACAGTGAAGCACAGGTTAAAGTCTGGAATTTATTTGTACACGTGAAAACAAATAAATTAGTCAATTACAAAAGTTTTAAAACCTAGTTTTTACAAAAGGTTTCTTGAATAACAAATTCCGTTTTATACCATAAATAACGCTACCAAGTTCTGAATTGAAGAATACTAATATACGTATGTTGAACTAAGTAATAGTGTGATAATTTATCTAATAATGCTATTCCCAATTCTAAGGAATTGACTGTTCATACATATTATAATTTGTTTAAAAAAATAATGTATAGTTTATGATAACAAAGTATACAGAAATAGTACGGTATTTTGCTAATTTTACGAAATCAAATTGGAAAAGTATGATAAATGTTAATTCACGATTTATGTTTCAGCTTAACACCCCTGAAAAAGGATATGATGATTTATACTCTAAGCGGGGATGATCATACAGGACCAACATTTTATTGTGACTGCATAAAATGAATGTGTTTGTTATACTTAGTCATACTTAATTATTAAAGTCGTACATCAAGAGACCTAAGTTTACGTACTAACTTATTACTATTAAAGACATATCCTACCCTAAGTACCAAATGGTCAATATAATTGTATTTTCTTGATGTTTATCATTGATGATGTATTGTTTGAAAGGGTGACGTAAATGTTTATACTTACATTTACCAATAATATGTGTTATTCCAAAAGGTGATGTATCCTTATATGAGATCTCTTTATCAGATGTAAGACCATAAAACATTTAAGCATAATGCATATAAACAAACTTTGATATAATATATAAAGAAATATGCCAGTGGATTTCACTGCCATAACTCCAGAACAATAAACATTATGAGTCCAACACTTCCCCATAAATAAAGAAAAACATTTAATACCAACAATATCTACAAGTTACAACTAATATGTAACAACACAGAACAACGACCCGATCATACCGAATAGTTATACAAGCAGATAGGAATAAGAGTGGGAAGCACTGCGACTGTGAAGAATGAACTAAAATCTCAAACGAAGTTTGCATTATAATGTCCCACCTTTATCTTGATACATTTTATGAAAAGTACAAATGACTATGAACGCTTTACTGAACTGAATATTTACCCTATCAACACTAAAGAAGGCAGAGAACAAGAACTTTTCATTTTAAGCGTCATAAAACGAATTATATAGGATAAGCTTAGTAATCAAATTATAATAGTTATCCTATTTAGTTCGCTCAAACTCTACACGTGAAATGGGTGGTGCTATTTCTTTCGATTGCCGCTAGATTGCGCACAACCACAAAGTTTCAAATGGCAACAAAGTTTATAGGAATCGATCAAATATTTTCTCGTGGACAATTACGTAACTAGTATAAACCATATCATTTCACTTAAACCCCACATATGCGGGAGTTGGACGGTTTCTACCTACTCCCATACAGCATAAAGACTGCTCCGTGTGATGATTGTTTCAAAGCCACTCATGTTCTTTATTCTTAAGGACGTTATGTTGTTCACCATCCCTTCGAGTCTGAAATCTTCCATTTTGTCTCGGGAATTCGAAATCTATTGCAGAATGAAGACTGCATTCACTTGAAATTAATTTTCAAACTTACATCGGCTTCAAAACATTTGATCTCCAATTGACTTCCTTTGCCACACGGTTAAGTGGGCATACCTAGACTGGCCATCTCCACAATACGCGTTACGTCATCAAGGCGTTTTCAAATACACACTATAGCACTCCAAAGTTGCATATATTTATCTTGGGTAGGGTAGGATTAAGATACAGACACTTCATGCTATAGTACGAAACACATCGTTGCTAGCCTAGCCGTATGGGCAGTTACCACACACCACTTACCCCTCGCTATTTGGCGGTGTCACATTTTCATATCAGTACGATTATTAGTATAAAGAGATGCGACGACTTTTCGCTTCATTCTGGTTGTTTACATCCAATTTAATCATCGGTGTTTGATTATTCTGCATGTTTTTATTTTATGATTTTTTGCTCACGTCCTGTGTCGCAGCGTAAACATAAATATTAATACAAATCGCGAAGGTAAATGATTCAGGTAGATATATGAGAAGTCAAACTGAGCAGTAATGATCGCGCGATTATCCCATCACTAGCTATTCTTTCGTTATTGCTAGCAACACCACCCCCTCCCCACACAATCAAGGCTTACACTGATATGTCTTGAACTATAACAAACTAAACAGTTTAGAGCAAGAGTATGGAGCGTTATTTTTTATACACTATGGTCTATATTCGCCCACACATATGGTGTAGTGGACTTTCGCAAATTGTTACAAATCTATTTTGCTTATGTCCACTCACAGAGGTGGTATATACAGGGAAATTCGTAACAAACAAGATATTTATCAAATGAAAAGAAATTATAAGACGTTATAAATATTCCAAAAAGAACTTTGTCATTAAGTTTTGAAAGTTAAAAAAAAACAAGTTCCTCTGAAGTTATTAATTTACTGATGTACTCTTTCTGTAAAGCAAAATCAATTTAATTTTAAATACAACAATTAATCATGTAAATAAACAACAGTTATTAGTTGGAATACTAATCTGCTTGAATAGTACCAAACTCATAGTAACATATATTTAGAAAGTCTGCCAGTTTATTTATTAATTCGTTAAAATAACAATTTTCCATTTTAAGCTAAATCTGAGGACAGTTAGTTATACTGCATTGAATTAAATTTGTCCACTTTTCTTTCAGAAATCACAATTTTAGATAGGTAACATTGATAACTATTGCTAAACCCCGTTATCACATACACAACATTGAATATACAGTAAATCTTGGCAAAATATAAAACACAACTTATACATTTTTTGTGAATAGAGTGAAAGATAAAAAAGATTTGATGGTTTTACATTAACTTTATGTAATGTTATACAATAATTAATCTGCAAAAGTATTTAATAAATGTTTGTTGTAACAAATTGTAAATAAAATGTTGTTACAAAAATAATCAATTTATAGTATTTATTTTCACTCTTAAGGAAGAGAAAAAATTAATCTCACGCTTAGCATATTGTTAGCTTTAATGATAGCAGCAGCCCGATCATGATCTCTCTAAGAGTAGTTACCGGACACACCGGTTGACGGTCAAAGTACTAGAATGTACCAAAGTACCTATGACAAACATGGAGAAGAAGAAAGATAAAATACTATCTAGATCTTCTCAGGTTCTCTTATAGCCCATTCTTCGTCTTTTAATCTGTCTGTTGTTGTTAAAACTATTTTGCTTTGTTTTTAAAACTGTTATTTGTGTGGTTTGTTGTATTTATTGAGTGTTGAAAAAATGGTTGATGACATTTACTGTAGGCTCTGTGCCATGAAAATAGAACATTGCATTAAGATTTATGATGAAGAGGGAGAAAAATTAAGTCTTGCAACAAAGATTGTTCAGTGTTTACAGATTTGGGTGAGACATATTTACAAAATATTATTTTTCTGTTTTATTATAGGCCTATATTGATGTTCCAACTTCTTATAGTTAGTAATAGTGAACATTAATTTTTCAGTCATAGTTAGGGTCATAAAATTTAGTTCAATAATCAAATAACTTTATAATAAAATGTTTAATTTGAATGGTTGCCTAGTAGGAGACATATCTCTATATCTGAAAAAAGTCCTATATTCATAATTCGGATCCTGTAAAATAGTTTTAGTGTTTGGTAAACTAGGTTAGGTTATTAAGGTACAACAGGTAATATGAAGTAAATTTGGTGGAAAACCTTCCTAACCTAGACAATCAAGCTTAAAGTCTCTTTTTAGTATACTCTGATGAGAGTTAACTTGCTGCCAGAATCAATTCATAAATTTAGCCATCACAAATTTGTGGGTGATATTTTTGGAAATTAAAGGTCAACTTGACAAATCACGAATTTGACGTTATCACGTATTATGCTCATCCTCCTGAACAAAAGATGGTATCAATTTACATGGAATGGTATGTTCATTTTTTTTCTTGAAAACAATATTGAAGAAAAAATTCGTCGGCAACGAAAATCAAAGGAGCTACGATTTTTTTAAATCCTCTGAAAACTCCGTTTTTGACAGTTTCCTATAACTCCGCGTCTGCTCAAACTCAGTATATAGTCAGATTTTAAAAACCGATTATCATACCAACAACGAGAAATTATCGTACTTTCATATAAAATAATTGTACCAAACACATTTAATGAAAAAGTATGTTATGTTATAATTAACTTTTGGTTTGTAACTTGTATAAATTTGTCAAAAATCTTTCATGGTACGATAATAACTACCCATCGTGTATCTTTCCGGCGCATAAAATCAATGAAATTATCGTACCTTTACCTACACCTCTGGCAACACTATCCGTATTAAATTTGACAGTTTGGTATTACTCCACGCCTTCTCAAATAAAGAAATACGTTAATCCTGTCAACGATACCTGCCCGCTGCGCACTGCTTGCTCTTTTAGAAAAAAATTAACTCGAGCCTGCAAAAGTCGAATCCCAGATCATGTGATGCCCCTGCTCCTTAAAGCAATAATGTCCGAAAGGCATCAATATAATACAATAATATACTTCCCCCCCCAGTTCATATGCACCTGTGATAATAATACTTAGCTCTAAATGCCCAACCCATGAAAAAGAAATCCATTTTCCATGGTCACGCTAATGTAAATAAATACCCAAAAGATATATATGGTTTTAGGGGGTGCAAATGACAAATAACATGATTTTAGAGGGCATATACATAAATAGTTAAGTTCTTAATGTTTTAATGTTCTATTTGTGTGCTGTGTCTGGATATCTCTAAATGTTATCTGCGGGTGAGACTGATAGCGAATCTGTCATCTGAGCGCTCTGGGGCAGAAGTCAGTGCTTCACTAGATATCGTGTACTGTAGTTTGGATCGAGTGAGTGTGTGACAATCATGGATCAACCATCCACTAGTTCGACAAATCATAGTGCATTGGTGTGTTGGAGTGTTTTGTCGGGCATGTTAAGAGTTTACGTTTTGACCGAAACGAGATTATTTAGTTTCTGTACATTCTGTGGAACACACTAATGGTAAGTGTTCTCTATTAATGTTCATTTATATACGAATTCATATTAAGGGTATTCGTGATTTATTAAGTGTTTTACATGCTACATACCTAAGTGCCTTTCCATCACAAATTCAATTTATATTTCTGATTATCTACAGTTTAAAAAACTTAATAAATCATGAATACCCCTAATATAAATATATCAATGGGCATTAATAGAGAACACTTACCATTAGTGTCTTCCACAGAATGTACAGAAACGCCAAACTCCAACGAAATGTAGCGTTGTCTCTGTGGCTTCAAATGCAACAACGTGGTCACCAAACCAAAATATGTCTCTATTTCTAAGAGTGTTCTTTTAAGAAGGAACCTGCCCGGGCCAATTTAAAAAAATTACAACATTTAAATTTTTTACAACTTTTACAAATTTTTCTGTCTCAATGAAACATCAAAGTCTCCCGGTTTAAAAACAATACGCGACCGCACGACGAACAAATACACTCATTAAAAATTCCATTTTCTATTAAAAAGTAAATAATCTCGTTTCGGTCTAAACGTAAACATGCCCGACAAAACACTCGGTACTTTGGGATTATACCGACCACACTAGTATGAAGAACACAAAAATAGAAATTTATAGAAACAAACATGATAGAACGAAAAAACAACTCTTCAATTACAAACTTACAAGCATTTCCAGGTATTGTGATCGGTATTGTTGTCGTTGTTATCTTATCTTTCTCGAGAATCCTGATTACGGCAGGCCGAGCGGCATCACGTGATTTGCACGGTACATAATTGCCTTTCCATTACAATTCAATTTATATTTCTGATTAGCCCCTCTAGAATTTGATATTTTACTGATAGGTACTATCTCGAGGGATGTTTTTCTTTCGTCGACATCAGCGCGGGGCAGCACCGAAGGTGCTGCCAAAGCCCGCGCTGATGGCCGGAGGCACTCGCATTTTGGGTGGCGGAATGTGATCAAGAATAAAAACAAGTTTTTAGTGTTTTTTTAATAAAGAGTTTAGTTTGGTAAATGTTTGTTTTTGTTGAATTTTTGTGTTTGGAGAAATGTAGAGGTAAAACACGGAAGTACAACAAAGCGATGCACCAGCTGAACGGGCGGCGAAACTCTGCAATCACGTTATCTACTAGACGCTCGACTTTGACCTCTGTCTGAGGATGGGGAGGGGTTTGCGATAAGACAATTCCTGTTTTATATTGACGAAATATTGTTCTACGCTAATCTAGTAATCAGTAGAAACGAAATGTGAAATAACGATTCATGTCTGGGTGTGGTCGGTATAATCCCAAAGTACCAAACACTCTGACACACCAATTAATTATGATTGGTGGTCGAACTAGTGGATGGTTGATCCATGATTGTCATGCACTCACTCAATCCAACATAACAATCCAACCTACAGTACACAATATCTTGTGAAGCGCTGACTTCTGCCCCGGAACATAATAAACATTTTTAGCCTAGATAACAGAAAATACAAAATATATATATATAACTATTTATGTTTTCTCCTGTGTAGCAATGATTAACCGTTTTCAAAAAGTTGTTGAAAGCATACTCTCAAGAAAATCGTACTTCTCGTCTGTACATATACTCACATAGATTACCTGTATGCAGGTCGGCTGATATGCCACTTTTTGAACTTCGTTTCACGATCCTCCATGAGCTTTCGACTGTGTTATTGTTTATAAAAGACAGTACGTTAATTATATGAAAAACTTTAAAGTTGGTACAATTTACTTATTGTTCAAAAATCATTATCGGTTTATTATATCCATAGTTATAATTAAGTAATATCTTTTGTCAATATTGATATAAAAAAACCGGGTCCTCTTATTGTACTCTACCTACAAATTTAACCAAACTTTCTAAAAACGTGATAAATCATATAAAAAAAACCAATATGACCAAAACTAACCTAAACATAAAAATATAAATTTAATATAGTACGTATAACTTAATAACAAAACAACTGAGCAGCTATAAGTTAAATGAATGGATAATTATAGAGAACACTCACCATTACTGTGTTGGCGGGTAATAAATCCCATGGGGTAATATTATTTTTTATTTACCCAATTTTATAATAAACTCAAGATTTTTAACCTTTATTGGTTTTTGTAAATTACGTATAAAAATGATGAATAATGAATTATATTTTTTATGAATACTCTTTTAAAAGCTTTAAATTCACTGTTACCCTAAACCGAATCGATTTATTTATGTCTATAAGTTATGTAGAATGAGTACAAAAGCAACAAAACAGCCATTTCCACCTAACTGCTTTTTAGTAGGCAGTTGCAACAAGCGACTTGCACTCTTTAGGCTATAAAACATAACTAGCCTACAGTAAAGATAACGTTTTCTTCCTTTCAAGTTGATATTAGAGTGACTTATACAGGTATGATAGTAAATATAAAACATTACAAGAGTACAAATATTTGTGACTCTTTGAGGGACATATCACATGATAAAAATACTCGTAATTAGGAACCTCTAACATGGAATTCTAAATGTTAGTTAACCCTACATCGGGCGCTAAATGGAGTTTTCCTCCGTGTATTTTTTATTATTAAAAATAGTAATACTTTTCTGATGTTGGCAGTCGTTTCCCGCAGTGTACTTCACGAGCATCTTTCGGGGAAGCGAAACAATAGCCTCCCGCTTATCTTTGTCAAAATCTGTCAGTATGAGGTCTACTTCCGTGCGAGACTGGACGATTCCTCCGTGAGCGCCCGATGTTGTGTTTGTAGTGCTTGGACGAAATCTCCGTGAGCGCCTTATAGTGTTTAGTTTTTATGGAGTAATAATCCGTGTGCGCCTAAATGTGTGACTTGTGATGGTTTCTTTTTAAGTTTTACAATATATTTTATTTGAATTTTGTGAAATGGAGAATGAAGACGAGAGACTTGTCAGTACAGTACCCTTGTGCTAGGGAACATTTCAGTACTGTTTATGGAGTGAACATTGTCGTTATAAGAACCAGAAAGAAAATGTTTTGAAACTTTGTGTAGTGTTTAAAAAAAATTTTAGTAAAGAATAAATTTTGATTTTAGAGTAATAATTGACATTACAATTGTATAATATGTCAAGAATTGAAGTAAGTTGTTTTTGTAAGAAGTTAAAAACTAAATTAATTTCCATATATTATTACAGTAGGTTAAACATTTTTACAATTAATTGCATTATTCCTTAAAATAAATCATGTTGTTATCATACAGTAACATTTTTTAAGATTTTGAATTTCTTATTTGGAAAATTCATTACATAAGAGAGTAATTTTTATTTAATTTCTAAAAATGAATATATTATATTGTAATTAAATCAGTATAAATATTTAAACAAATAAAAACAGTTTAAACGACTATGATGTCCATTATTCGCTAACCTGGAGGAAACCTCCGTGAGCGCCTGATGGTGTTTCTAATTTTAAGCGCCTGATGGAAGGTTAATATAGTTTGTCTTATAAAAAAGCTTGTGAGTGTGGGTGATACATTTGATTATATTGACAGCACTACATTTGTTGCAGCTTTATCCAGAAGATGTTCTGCCCAAAACAGTTTGCACAGACTGTTGCTCTAAAGTCAACATTTTCTTCGAATTTTTCCAGATTTGTTCCCAATCCCAAATATCACTTATGTCAATGTTCAAGGATAAACAGGAAGAAGAGAAAATGGTTATAACTAACATTGCAGAGATAAGTAGTCAACATGTAAGTTTATGTTTTAAAGTATATATAATATTTATCAATTTGGAAGAGTCAAACTATGCTGATTTTCTTAGTGATGACTCTTGGTGTACTAAAATGATGTGAAAATTAGTGTTTTTGGTTCCATTTCTCAATCACCCAAGATAAAGCAAAACTTTAACACGCGAGAGATCGCGCCCGCGGCAGTTTGCCGCGCTTTTTTGATTTCTTTATATTTTCGTTTGCAGTGATGCCCCAGGATAACAGGGTCTCGTTTTATCCCTCCCAGTACATCCCTGCGCCTGACCTTGACAACCGTTAATCTGTCGCCGGCTTTGTTTGCGAGTGGTGGAATTTTTGTTGTAGCTCTGCACCTGCCGCGGCAATATGCCTTCGCGCGATCTCTCCCGTAGTGCATATGTTAAATCTGCGAATATTGGAAATATTTCTAAATCTTCAATATTTTAATGTTTTTGTGTTTTTTGTAATGTTTTCGAATACTTACACAGTTCTTCAGTTAGCTTAGACGATAATGTCCACTGAAACAAAATTAGTAAACAAAATGTAGGGGTTTTTATATTTTAACTTTTTATGAAACTTAGAAAGAAATTTTAATTTTTCGTTAAAATTTATAATTTTTCTTTTATATAAAATAGGTTTCTTCATTTGTACATAATATTTTATTGAATTAGTAATCTTTTGCCTAAATATTGATTTATTATTATATTATAACGTTTTTGAGGCAATTTGTTTTGTTTTAAGAAAATATACATATTATAAAATTTATTTCTTCCTCATAATAAAATACTTTATGGTAATAATATGTTTAATTTAAAAGCCTAATTTATATTATTGCGGCAAATTGCTCACACGCGACCTTTTTCGTACCAAAAAGTCACCAATTCCGAACCAAATATACAGTGTATCATAATAATATTTCTCTTTGTTATAACTTAAGTGCCCAATTACTTTTATTAGTATATACTGAAAGACTGTAATAGAGACAACACACAGTTTTTTTTTTTTTTAACTTTTCTCACCAAATTAAAGCTGCAATTTGAGTAAAATACGAGCGTGAGCAATTTGCCGTCGCGCGACCTCTCGCGTCCAGGAAGTGAGTGCGATCTCTCGCGTGTTAATACAACAAATTTAGTTTTTAAAAGAGCCATTGAGGTGTAATGAAAGTTCTACCTTGCTATTTGAATTTTGTAGGTTTTACAATTAAAACATCCTAAATTTGAACTAGACCCTTTCTAACTAGAATCAGAATTTGAACTAAAAATATGTTTTTAGAAATATTACTAAAATGATTACTCTTTGGTAACCTTAGATTAAAATTTTGATTTGGTAAAATATTTATATGAGGGAACAGTAAAAACAAACTTTGAAATTTTGTTTGACATTTTGGACCATCTAGTATACAAGGAGTGAAATAAATAAATAAACTTATTTTTCAGAGTGGTCAGTGAATAAGAGATCTTTAGAATGAGATTTAAATTTGGTTTGACTTAACTTTAAATTAGAAACTTTTTTAAAAATGACCCCTAGCCACCAAAAATGCCATGTTGGGGTATTAAAAATTATTTTGCTAAATTCTTGAGGGTTGAAAATATGGAGGTTCTGGTTAAAACAAAAAAGGTAGGTTTTTCGGTTCAGCCGCTATACAGACGGATGGTCTGCCTGTATATATTCAGCAAACTGTTTTTTTTTTTGTTAAGCAAAGCATGCAAGGAAAGCGAGAGAACATAATTACACATCATTTCTAAAAATATTTAAACTGTGCAGCTTCACTCGCATTTCTAAGCACCTAATATGTGTTTATTATGTACACAGGCTTAATTCAGTTTTCTCTGCAACATACACACACATTCATATTTTATGAATGATGGTCCAATGATTTCAGTAACACATGAACTTATGACAAAATTAAGGAATCCTAAAGCTGGAGTCTGTAGTTTTCTTAGTTAACAAGTTCAAGCCCAGGCTTGTTTTGAGGAATAGCACCGGATATCCCAAACTTAGTTTTTTACCCTATTGTATTCATTTCACTCGTTTCAAATTATAATTATGGGAATGTAATCACTTTTAGGAAAAAAACTGTTTTATATATAAAAGTATTCTAACACCACTGTGGTGTCATCGGCACTAACAGTGTGGACACATGACACACACATCAAATATTTGCGTTTAAACTCTTGATATAATACATACAGATGTGTATAGTAATAACATTGCTAAATAACATACTTTGTTTAGAAAGATGGTATTTTTTACATAAAAAATTCTATGATTGCACTGGTATTGATATGGTGTTGATATGGAACATACTTACCAAATATTTATACCAAATAATAATAGTGAACACATGAGAAAATAGTGGTTATCAGAGTCAGCAAGTAATAATAGAAACGTGAGACACTGGCGTGAATCTAGTCAACTATTCAGAACAGTTGGCTACAAATCAGCTGGAACTCAAGTTGTAAATTTTTTTAAGTAATCAGTGCTTTGAAGGCTGATTTCTGGAAACCAAGGTCGATCTGGTAATTTTAGATATACAAATAGACATTTAATTTCGCAATAATTATGATTTATTATTATCTAGTACAAAATTCTGTGGCTTCAAAATAACCCTGTACTAGACATTACCTGGATTGAATGTGTTAAAGCACTTTTGATGTAATATGATCAGGCTTTTGAAGTTTAATTTTGAAATGGAAGTAAACCTATTTTAGGTATTTTATTGTAATGTTTTTTGAAAATTTGTAATATTTGCTACTACTATACACTTTAAATAAATGGTTAAACTTAATTTGTATTCTGATGATTATAGCTAGAAATAATAAATAACTCAGTATGATACAAATGTGAACTTTAATGATGATAAATTGACATACAGGTTTGAATTTTGAAACAAGATGGAGGATACAATAATGATAAATTTCTTTTCAAATTTCTTTTCTTTTAAATACAGTTCTTAAATTTTAGGGTAGGGTGGTCGTGCTGGCTTAATAAAATAGAAATATTAGGTATTGTTTTTAATAAAAGATATTGTAATTTTGAAAAATAATTTTGTTAAATTTTAATTATATTAATTTTTGAATTGTTAGCCAAATGTTCGAATGTTCTGGGTTTGTTCTTCCAATGGATCACCGTTAAATTTAAAAGGAATTTTCTCACCCAATGTCCGTCTTCTGCTTCTCTGTACTTCAGTGATAATATGAATTTAATAAATTAACCTTTCTTTTGAACCAAATACTGCGGAATAAAATGTAACCAGTTTCTTTATTAAAACAATAATCTTCACTTCTATATCCCTCTCTCCTCTAAACTTTTAAACCTCTGCTCTCTTCACTCTTCAACAATCATCCCTGCACACTGTATCACTGACTTTAGTTTACTTTATAACTTTTGAGTTTTATATGTAATAAAGTGAATTTTGATTAATTTTGATATATTTAATTTTGTATTTATTATTGTTTGTATTAAAATTTGAGACAATTTATAAATAATTATTCCTTAATTATTTAATTATTATTACTAATAAATTTCTAAATTAAATTAAGTATTCATGTGAATGTGAGATGGGTGTATGAAATGAGTCATTACAATATCCCCTCAGAAATTATGAAATAAATTAACGTGGTTTCGATACAATGACGAATAAATAGCAAATGATACATATAGATATGTGATACTTAAAGAGAAGGATGAACCACATTAAATGAGTAAATTAATTGATGATCTTACATACTATTTAATAAATTGAATTAACAAACAAACAATAGGAAAAAAGGAGAACAAAATTAAAATTAGGGTTAGGTAGTATTTAAGCTAAGCCAACGAACAAAGTTATAAGTTTCTTAGTATACAATAAACAAACAATAGAGAAACATTAGATCAATGGCAAATATTTACTCAATGTCAAAGGACATAGTTTTATTTTTGGAAATACACATCAAATGAATTGTGTACCGAATAGCGGTATACTTTGCACTCACAAATTATTATCCCCTCCTAATAGGAAAATGTTTATATAGTATTGATTAAAAGTGTCTATGTCACTGGGTTTATAGTTACACTGTTTATTTGGGGAAATAGTATTACTTTCACATAGGTCCCAACGCGACAACTTCAGTATCTTCTGTAGCTTTGTTGACCGAGTTTTTATATGGTTTCAAAGCGGAGATATGATGAGGTCCATATACATGCTCTTTGGATAAATCAGAAATTTGGTAGGTCGATTTCCCGAGGATTTCTTGAATTATGAATGGACCTTCGTACACTTCAAATAATTTTGATGTTTCACCAGCTATAGCTTTAGAAAGGTGATGGGACTTTACCAATACTTGGTCATTAATTTGGAGAGAAACCGGTTTGCTCTTTTCATTTATTTTATCAGATCTCTTCTTTCTATTTCCTTCGAGTTTACGCCTTGCAATCAGTAGTTTGTGTTCGATTGGTACTTCTTCAGCTAGAGGGTTTGATATATATTTTTCCCAAAATCTGATATTTCTTGTTCCAAACTGTAATTCGTTTGGTGTGAATCCAGTTGATTCATGGTAAATTTCATTAAGACATTCATTTATAACAGGTACATATTTCACCCATCTCTTATGATTCTATGAACAATATGTTCTGAGACAACGCTTTATTTCTCTAATTGACCGTTCTGCCAAATTAAAACTGGGGCGATAAACTGGACTGTATATTAATTGTATGCTGTGGGATTCAAATTTTCTGATCCATTCGTTACTTTTAAATTGGGTTCCGTTATCTGATTGAATTCGTTTAGGAAAACCGTAATTAGGAAAGTGATGGTGAATAATTTATGTAATATACTTCTGGTTGTTGCTCTTTGCAGTGGATAAAGTTTAACGAATTTGGTAAATACGTCAATAACAATTAACATGTATTTTGTATTTCTTATACTAGTCGGTAAGGGACCTATGATGTCAACTGCTAACTGGTCATTCTTCTCTATGCATTTAACTCCTTTGGCTTGACTGTTGAGTGGATGGTTGTCGATTTTGCAGCGCTGACATTTATCACATGATGATAACAGTTGCCTGATTGTTCGATGCATATTCTTGAAAATAAAATTTTCACACAGTAACAGGAAACATTTTTTGCGCCGCAGTGTAGATAGTAGATATGGAATTCTAGTATTAGTGGTTTAATTACTGATTCTGGGATGACTATAAGCCATTTGCCCTTAAATTGTTGTAGTAAAGTGTTGTCATATAAACGATAATTAGTATATAATTGTTGAAATTCATTTGTTTCCATAGGTGACTGTAAGATTTCTATAAGTGGTTGTAGTTTAGGGTCTTGATGTTGAAGTTGAAGTTGAAGTAAGTTTCGGAGCTGATCTTGTAGATGTTGGTCGGGAATTCTCTCGATGTAATGAATAGATAACTCAGTGAGGTTGTTTGCATCGCTTGACTTGTGTTGTTGGGATATACTACTGAGAGTGTCAGCAGTAATGTCCGTCCCTTTGCAATGGATTATTTTAAAGTCGTACTCTTGTATAGCCAATATCCATCTTGCTAATCTATTGTTTAATAAACGGCAGGTTTTCAAAAAGGTTAAGGCGTGGTTATCTGTAATTACTGTTAACTTAACACCCGTAACAATGTATCGACACTTCTGTAGGCAGTGGATTATAGCCAATAATTCCTTTTCGGTTGTGGTGAAACGCTGTTCTGTTGGTTGTAATGTGTGTGATATGAACATAATTGCGGCTTTTTCGTTATTCTCTTTGATTTGATATAGATGTCCGCCAATTGCAAATTCAGACACATCGGTTTGTAAGTAGAATTCTTTGGATGGATCGGGGTGTGTTAGAGTGTTAGTTTTTATGAACAGCTGTTTAATTTTATTGAATGTTGTATCATCATCTCTAGTCCAATGAAATTTAACCTTCTTTGACGTTAGTCGTAATAGTGGCTGTTTCAGAGAATTTATGTATAAATTTATTGTAATAATTGATACATCCGAGGAATGCTTTTAATTGTGTACGACTTCTGGGAGTTGGGAAGTTTAGAATTGCATCAATTTTACTGTTATCCATACAAAGACCTTCATTTGTTAGAGTAAAACCTAGGAATGGTACAGAATCTTTACAGAATTGAGATTTTTCAAAGTTTATTGTCATGTTGGCTTCAGCTAGCTTTTTGAATATGTATTCTAGGTGTTGTAGATGTGTATTGTATCAGGGGAAATGATACATATGTCATCAACGTAAATTGCTGTGAAAGCTTCTATCTCATCATCAAACACGTTATCAAGAGCTCTTACTAGTGCAGCTTGGGAGGTAGAAATTCCAAATGATGTGACTTTGTACTGGTAGCTCTTGCCTCTAAATTGGAATGCGGTGTATTGACGTGAATTTTTAGTAAGTGGGATTTGCCAATATGAAGCCGTTAAGTCTACACTGCTATTAATTTTGCGTTTCTACATTTACTCAGAATTTCGCTAACACTGCGGTTACATTCGAAATCTGGTTTAATTATTGCGTTTACTTTGCGGGCATCTAAACACAATCGAATTTCTCCAGACTTTAATTACTGGGATGATAGCATTTACGTAGGTACTTTTGCTTCTCTCGATTACGTTAAGGTTCTCCATGCGTTGAATCTCAGTTTGTACAGCGTCTTGGTATGCTTGAGGTACTGGATAGGTTAATGATTTAAAACTTTTAGGATTTTCTATATTTAATTTGTGTTCATATTTAGTGCAACATCCGGGTTTGTCTGAGAAAACGTCCCTATATTGGTATAGTAGATTGATCAAACATTGTTTTTGTTCTTCATTTATGTAGTTATTAGGGATTAGAGTTTTCATTATATTTTCCACTGACATATTATCTTTGGATCATATATTGTCAGGGATGCTACAGGTCAGGGAAATCAGGGAAGTTAGGGAAAAGTCAGGGGAAAAAAAACAGGACTGGAAATCACGGAAAAGTCAGGGAATCCGGTCTCAAGTCAGGGAAAAGTCAGGGAATTTCAACGTTGGTCAGGGAAAAATATAAAATCCCTTTACACAAATAAACTTACTGCCGCTGCGCCGAGTCCAAGCCTGCAGACGATTGCGTCCCATTGTTTTATAGTGCCATACTCATTAAATGTTGACATTGAGTCATTAAAATCTTCCCTAAGCATAACGCCTTGTTGAGTGGTGATTTCACATAAGTGCCCTTCATTTATTGCCATTACAAACTTCATTATAACATTTGTATTGTTTATTTTCATATTTATTGTATTATTATTAAAGTTTAGCTCTGCTTTCCATAATACCAGCATATCCATTCATAAAATTACTGGTTTGACAAGATGTGGTACTATTAGGAATTGTATGTGAGTAGTCTCGTCAGCTACCGTGACAGGTACATATATGACTCTGTTGATTTGTTTTGAAATGTTTCCAATACCAATTTTAATGGTAGTATTGGCTAGAGGCAGTTCTTCAAATGGCTTTAATGATTGTTGGCTATCTTTAAACCAAGACTCTGACAAACAAGTAATAGATGATCCGGAATCAATTAACCTTTCCAGCGTTATTGACGCGGATCCGCGGAGGGCCACTACAAGCTCAAAACGTCATTGCCGTGGATCCGCGTTTTTGCATTCTTTATTTTCTTACTGCTATGTTAGTTGAATATTTTGCTGCTAGATGGTTCTAGTAGTCATGCGACATACAGATGGGTTGCCCCGCCTCGAATTCTGTTACAATGGGAGTGGCAGTTGCTTCTAATTGGCCAAACACTGTCTAGCGGGCGTGGTCCCGTGCCTTTCACAAAGTCATTGACGGGAGCTCCAACAAGGCATCTAGCCAGTTAGTTAGTGGGAAGCGTCCGGTACACGCATATGTATTTTGGTTATCGCTAATTTTCTGTTGTGTCCTATTCTTTTTAAAGTAAATTATTCGTATTATATACAGCAGTTTCCAGTATTTATTTAGTGTTTTTTACCATTATTCGTGTGAATGGCAAATCCAGACGATTCGGAATTTGAAGATTCGGTAATTTTGAGCAATTACTTGGTCAACCCCAAACTTTTTTATGTTTTATTACGGTCATAAGGATGTTATTAGAAAGCAAGAAACATAATTCAAGCCCCACAAGGCTGTCCTACAAGTTGCCGAGCGATAAGAAGGTTCAAAGTCCACACGATAACAGTGGCTTGCGGGAGACGCGCGGAATGCCAGTTGTGACAGCCCGCCACCAAATAAACACTCTTTGTCTACTTTTGTATTTTTCTAATTTTATTGGTTTGTAATATAGTATATGTTTATCTATAAAACTGTGTTTCATTCCCATACTTACTGAATAAATAAAAAAATATTGGTGACAACTACATTGCTATTCTACAATATTCTCAAAAGTTAAAAATTAGCCTAGGAAATCCAAAAAGGGCTAACAAAATTTTATTCACCGTTAAATAACTCTATTTTGACATACAGAAAGGAAAAAAAATTTAACTTTACACATTGGAAATTTTAAAAAATTGTAACTTTATCAAAGATCAGGTCTAATTTTTCATGACGCTTAAAGGGTTAATCTCAGTTTGTACAGCGTCTTGGTATGCTTGAGGTACTGGATAGGTTAATGATTTAAAATTTTTAGGATTTTCTATATTTAATTCGTGTTCATATTTAGTGCAACATCCGGGTTTGTCTGAGAAAACGTCCCTATATTGGTATAGTAGATTGATCAAACATTGTTTTTGTTCTTCATTTATGTAGTTATTAGGGATTAGAGTTTTCGTTATATCTTCCACCGACATATTATCTTTGGATGATATATTGTGTTGTGCATCAATGTAATCATTATTCTCATTATTAATCTTGTTATCTTCCCATTGTTTTATAGTGCCATACTCATTAAATGTTGACATTGAGTCATTAAAATCTTCCCTAAGCATAACGCCTTGTTGAGTGGTGATTTCACATAAGTACCCTTCATTTATTGCCATTACAAACTTCATTATAACATTTGTATTGTTTATTTTCATATTTATTGTATTATTGTTCAAGTTTAGCTCTGCTTTCCATAATACTAGCATATCCATTCCTAAAATCAGTGGTTTGACAAGATGCGGTACTATAAGGAATTGTATGTGAGTAGTCTCATCAGCTACCGTGACAGGTACATATATGACTCTGTTGATTCGTTTTGAAATGTTTCCAATAGCAGTTTTAATGGTAGTATTAGCTAGGGGCAGTTCTTCAAATGGCTTTAATGATTGTTGGTTATCCATAAACCAAGACTCTGACAAACAAGTAATAGATGATCCGGAATCAATTAAGGCATTAGTTTCTACAGTATTAATTTTGATGTTAATTTCTGGACATCTTATTTGTATAGGATTAGTTATTAGTGGATGTTTTATTTTTTCACCAAAAAGGAAATCTTTATCACATATTATGTTGTTAATTTGAAATTCACTACAAGGGTTATAGTTTGAAGAATAATTCTGATTTAAATATCCGAGGTCGTTATTTTCTAGCGCTTTAGTTTCGTATTTTATTCCTGGTGCTATATTTCCTCGGTGCCGTTCTACAGCGCGCAGCCGTTTCCCGCCGCTGGAAAGTCTTCGCTGCGGTTGTTGCCGGTACTAGAAGGTGGCTTTCGAGCATTTTCTCCCTGCCGCACGATAGTGCATACTTGTGCCTGTTCTGTGGTAGGGTGATGTCTATCGTTTCCTGGGTAGTAGTAGTAGGTATTCTGTCGATTTTGGTGGTGGTCTTTGTATGGTTGTGTCTTACTCTTGAATTCATTATCATTACGACTGTTGTATGGGTGGTAATAGTTCTTGTTATATTGGTTTCGATCATTATAATATTGATTTTGTCTGTGATATTGATTCCTTGACTGATATGCTCTTTGTTCAATGTTATTATGTGGTGTGACTGGGGATTGATGAGATTGGTGAGGTTTCTGGTGTATTGGCTTATAACCAGATGAATTGTGATTTTGGGATGAAATTATTTTGTTCCGTTTTTGGGCGTCTCGGATGTCTTGTCGTTGTAGTAATCATTCAAACTGTTTAATTGTGTTAATGTTTTGAAAGTTCCGGCTGTCCTGAATAATTTGTTCAAACCGTTCCGATAAAATGGTGATGATTTCTTATTCGGTTATTGGTGAGGTAATCGATTGTAGTGTGATAACACGCTCGGTGAAGTATTCAGCACGAGTCAATGTTCCATTATTCTTGTAATGTTCTGATTCTATTTTTGCACGTATGCCACGTTGCACATCACGACTCCAATATTTTGTAGTAAATTCGTGTGCAAAATCCTCCCAGTTTTTAATATTGTGTTTTATTAATTGGAACCATCGTGACGCGTGACCTTCGAGACTACTTTCTAATATGTCAATGAGATGTTCAGTGTTAGATGTGTGTGTGAGTTGCACACAACCTATATTTTTTTCGTAATACTGGTAGAACGTCCATTGAATTTTGGCACTTGTCTGTCTACAGAATCTCCTCCGGTACAAATGACTTGCAATGGTCCACATGGTTTCGTCTCAATTTGAGATTTAGATTTTATATTTTCTAATTCACATTCATATTTATTAATACACTCAGCTAGATTGTTTATTCTATCATGATTGTTTTGGATTTGTGGTTGAATTTCATTTATAATGGTTTTGATTTGTATTTTATTTGTTTCCTCGTTTTCATGTCGTACTTGGTCAATAGCATTTTTTATTTCAAAAGTAAATTTTATTTCCTAGAATTTGATTTTTGTCTTGTACCGATTCTAATATCTTGGATTGTTGGTTATTCATCTGTTGGTTTACAAATGTCTTATGTTCTTCAAAACTATAATTTAATTCACCTCTAATGCTGTCAGTGGATTCTTTAATTTTCAGGTCTAATTTTTCACGGAATTGATCTTGATTGTCCCTTATAGCGTTCAATTCATTGCGGAATTCAGTTTGATTATCCTGCAGTTTATTAATTTGTCCCTCGAGTGTCTCCCTACAAGTTTTGATTTCATGGCTAAGTTCGATTTTAGTTTTAGAAATACAATCACTTATTTCGTTTATTTTTGCGTTTAGGTTTTCATTTAACTCAGATTTAGTGTTAATCAAATTTTCATTAAGTTGTTTTAAACAGTTCATGATAGCATGAAGAGCTGTCGATTGGGATTCGTTAGCGGTTTGCTTATTTGACCTGTCACTGCCAATGGCATCAACTGATTGAGTGTAATGAGAATGTTCAACTACAACGTTTAGTGTTGAAGGCGCAGTAGCTCCATCTTCACGTCTCTGCAGGGAATCAGGGAAATTTACCGCGTAGGTGTTGGTAGCACTGTTTTCATTCATCCGTGATTGGTTGTCGACCACTGTGAGAATGTTGACTTGGTTAGCGCGAGGAATTGTGGGCGATTGTTCTGCTTCTTCTCTCTGTCCGCTTTCGTCTTCGATACCGGGATTAATGGCGTCTTTGTTTACGTTTAGCATTTGGTTATTTTCTATATTATTTGTTGGAAATGGGTACCGTTTAGGGTATCTTAAATTAAAATCACGGGACATTAATTGTGATAAAAGATAGGAATAAAATTATAGGACTAATGTCTTGTTAATTAAATGTTTAATACGGTGAGTTATTAAATAACCTAATCCTATAGCCTATTGACAGACGATATGAATAAATGACAACTAACTACGTACAGTACTTATGTGTAGGCTATTCTTACGATCTAGAAAATTGTCTCAAATCAAAGTTTATTAATATTTCATTAAGCCCCACGTTGGGCGCCAAATTTGTAATATTTGCTACTACTATACACTTTAAATAAATGGTTAAACTTAATTTGTATTCTGATGATTATAGCTAGAAATAATAAATAACTCAGTATGATACAAATGTGAACTTTAATGATGATAAATTGACATACAGGTTTAAATTTTGAAACAAGATGGAGGATACAATAATGATAAATTTCTTTTAAATACAGTTCTTAAATTTTAGGGTAGGGTAGTCATGCTGGCTTAATGAAATAGAAATATTAGGTATTGTTTTTAATAAAAGATATTGTAATTTTGAAAAATAATTTTGTTAAATTTTAATTATATTAATTCTTGAATTGTTAGCCAAATCGAATGTTCCTGGGTTTTATGTTCTTCCAATGGATCACCGTTAAATTTAAAAGGAATTTTCTCACCCAATGTCCGTCTTCTGCTTCTCTGTACTTCAGTGATAATATGAATTTAATAAATTAACCTTTCTTTTGAACCAAATACTGCGGAATAAAATGTAACCAGTTTCTTTATTAAAACAATAATCTTCACTTCTATATCCCTCTCTCCTCTAAACTTTTAAACCTCTGCTCTCTTCACTCTTCAACAATCATCCCTGCACACTGTATCACTGACTTTAGTTTATTTTATAACTTTTGAGTTTTATATGTAATAAAGTGAATTTTGATTAATTTTGATATATTTAATTTTGTATTTATTATTGTTTGTATTAAAATTTGAGACAATTTATAAATAATTATTCCTTAATTATTTAATTATTATTACTAATAAATTTCTAAATTAAATTAAGTATTCATATGAATGTGAGACGGGTGTATGAAATGAGTCATTACAAATTTGTATGATCGTATTTAGTAGCTTTTGCATGAAAGAAGCACAAATATCCAAACAGTTATATATGTATAATATTTACAATTATTTTAATACTCTAAAGACAAATATATTTTGCAGGCCACTAAGTTTGCTATTTTTCTCTTTACCTTCTGTATTCATTCTTGGAAAGAACAAATATCAGTAAACCTGATACATTGTATATCCTTGCTTTCCAATATCATTCTAATTACTTGGTTCACTCTAGAAGTTATATCAACTTTTATATACCCAATCATATCATACACCTCATTAGTGCAAAACGGACTTGCTGCCCTCTCTTCGGTTTTCTCTGTCATAAAAAAGTAATTTTTGTTTCTTTTATGAGCTTGTGGAGCAAATCCCTATGGGGGATGTAATTCAAATCCCCAAAAAGCACTTCTAGAGTTCAAGGGCTTTCAATGATACAAAATAAGTATATGAAATTGTACCGAATG
Source organism: Homalodisca vitripennis (assembly GCF_021130785.1). Lineage (NCBI taxonomy): Eukaryota > Metazoa > Arthropoda > Insecta > Hemiptera > Cicadellidae > Homalodisca > Homalodisca vitripennis. The sequence goes on along the minus strand of NC_060210.1, from coordinate 81,637,046 downwards.
ACGATAACACATGGGGATGGTGACTTCTGAGGTCGTAGTAATAAATACTCGAATTGCAAAGTTTACTTACAAGTTCAATTTAATCAGCGAAACTTACAAGCACCACTTTTAGTTGGTAAATTAAACGTATACCTTGCTACGTTGCTGCCAATTAGAGTACAAGAACTAAAAATGTATATCTGATAGGTGGGCCTAAAATATCCAATGTTCTATGGAATTATGCCTACGATATTTCACTTTATAAAACTTTAAGATTTTACTTCCCTTCGCAATATGTAGAATCACAACCCGGGCATCGGTGTCTTGGCACGAGACATTGAAGCTGTAGTCTAAGAAGGGTTATTTCTAGTCGGTGATTATTAGAAGAGGAGTAGAAGTTATGAAAGTGGTAGCCATCTACTCAAATAATACGTGAGCTCGCCTAAAACAAATTCACGACGGTATTAGCCATTTAATGAGACAAAAATCTTATTACAACAACGTGCTCGTCAGAAGGACGACGCCACAACTTGTATCTATTTCAATCAAGCAAATAAAAGATCTTCAAGGGTAAGTTACTTTACTATTTACAACTTTACTTTACGTTACATTCATTTTTATATGTTTGGCATCAAAGGGCTAATTTAATAATACGGAAAGATAAATTTTACTTACGGACAAGCCGCGCGAGGTCTAATCGGTTACGTAGTTGGGCTGCTACAAAGGGTTAGAATAAAATATTCATACGCGTGCCAATTAGGTAGTTACTCCGCCGATAATTTAGTTCCGGAACATTGGATAAAAAAAATAATATTAAATTTTACTGGCTGACTAGGTTGTGAAATTTACATTATATAAAATTAACTAACTAACGATACAAAATAATAGTTTTAGATATGACAAGAACTGACAGAAATAACGAATGCATGAGAGCTGTAGCTTTTCAGTCTCAGGCAGTAGTGTTCTGAATCTATACAGACCCCCCAACCTGCCATGAACACGTTGGGAAGTGTGGGTGACATGGTCAGAAAACATAAGATCACGGTCAAGCACGACACTGAGAGTCTTCACTTTATCACAAACAGTCAAGCCCTCGCCATCGAGCACAACCCCAATCCCACTTTCGTCAAGGGTCCGCACAAGATCGTGTAAGGCAACATAATGAACTGTGTATTTGCTTGCATTGAGTTTCAGACTGTTTTAGGTCAGATTTATTTTATTAATGGTTGACTCCAATTTTGCAGGCTCAAATGCTAAATGCAGCTGACAGTCATCTGTATACATGTATTTCATTTATCACCAGACAATATGCCATTTTTATTGTTCCCTCTTTAACACCTTTACTGCAGTTTTATAGTTGGTGATAAACACTAAGGACAGTAACTACTAATGCCACAAGGCATCTCTACCACACAGCCAACTTGTTAATCCCCACATAATTGATTTGTTTCACGTTCCTTTTATTAAATATGAATAAGAAACTTCAAATAGTTTATAAAATGTATCTTTATTGTACAGTGTAAGAAGTTTATTCCTTGAAATTATCTTTTTGAATCAACTCTCAACTTATTTTATTTAGATTGTTTCTGTAGAATAAAATTGTATCCAGTCAAATATTGTCAATACATGTTATGTAAAACATTTTTAGTTGCCAACCACGTACACAAGTGAAAAAATCCATATAATTACAAACATTTTCTGAATTATTTTTACACTCTTTAACAGATGTTTTATGGAATAATGGACAATGAAATTAATACCAATAAGATATGTTCTTATAATAATTGTGATTGATTTTCCAGACTTTGGATCATGAGTATGAGGATGACTGTAATAGTGAGACAAGAGATGGAAGTGTTGAATATACTGATCTTGCAGAACCTGACAAACGTAAGTTGCTTGTTGGTATTATATTTTATGTGTATGTTTAAGAAACATGGAGAAATCACATATTTAACTTGTTTCTTACCAGGATAATTATTAGTGAACCTGTTTTAAAATCACAGTCATATTACTGGGTCTTTCCTATCATATTACTGGGTCTTTCCTATCATATTACTCTCAGCACACAGCTTGAGAGAAAAGTAAATTTTATGTGCAACTGTCTCCTGGAGATTTGTAGATCCATGATTTCTTTAATGTTAATTTTTTATAAGACTGCTATGACAGCTCTTTATTGGTTAGTATATTAACCCTTTTCTCTGACGGAGACCAATTAGATCAGCTCTAGTATAATTTCAGAGAACTGCTTGCAGCGGATCTAGTCTGTCCTATCGCTTTGTGGGGAGTGCCAGCTAGCCATATAATCGGCTTTTCGTATTATCACTTAGTGTATACAAAACTTTCAATTTAGATTGTCATAAGACAAATTAAAAAAATATTAAAGAGTTGTTCGATTTAATATTTATTATAGCAATAATTTGTTTAAAAAATACTACAAACTAACACTACATTAGTGTGAGATCATCGAATAATGCAAATAATACTAGTTCTGCTAATTTACGTAGTTTCAGATGTAACTGGTTACAGACAGATACACAAGATCCCCACCCTCCCATACATCCATACTCACAACCACTAACACCAATTTGGCTGTTTTACCTACAATCAAACTTTGTTTTTTTTTCTACATGGTGTATTGGTTGGTGTTGAATCATATCCATATATTACATAAATCATTCAATACAATTAGCTTTTTCTGTATCGTTCATTATGACATGACAAGTAAATTCCAAAATTGATTTGGATGAATATGAAGATTTAACAATAAAAATGCAGAAATAACAATCACACAAGAATAGGAAGTTGAATCTCACTGACTGGTTCAACTATCCACCTTTTTTTAGATTGTACTTTCGAAAGAAAGGTTTCAGCAGATTTTCTAGAATGTGCACATCACTAATTAGTTCCATTTCAGGAACTTTGATATTCTAAGGAAAGTTGCATAACTAAGGTCATCTTGTACTTAGGCCAGAAATTCAAAGAATTCTCTATATCAACTAGTAAAGTGTAGCTTTGATGAGAGTAGGTTAGGTTTTAAAAGAACAATCCTTTTCAAAGTCTATACCTTTTCAATAGTTACAGCCAACTGAGTGGGGCACCAACATTTTTATCCTTTCTAAATCCAAATCAGGATATATATATATATATATATATATATATATATATATATATATATATATATATATTGTGCATTGAAATCTTATGTTGGAAGAGTAGTAACTGCCAATGGTGTGGCAAGATTTTTATATCACTAGTAGGGCTGTGTTACATCCTATAATAAGGTTAAGGAATCATATGTACTAAATATTGGATAACTACATGTTTTTTGTGATTCTACATGTAGTTGGATTTAGCAACCACACTCCATGATGTGTAAGTGCATTTAACAGGCTAGTTGTTAGAACTGAAGTGGATTTCCTTAAACAAGATAGGACAAAAAAATGATAATGCAAGCAAAAAATAAATAAGAAATAGTTCCTAAAATTTAGCTCAATAAAAGTTTAATAGAATTATTTAGAAAAAATAATAAGTGTAACCTTTGCTTATTATTAACTGCATTATACAATAACAACACAAACATTGTTGAGCGAATGACAAAAGGAGGTGTAGAAGTGACAAAGTGGGTTGTATGTAAATATAACCGTTCTATTGGGAGGGGGTTAACATAGCAGATCAATATGAATTTGTTAGAACATTTGTCCAAAATTGTAGTGAACAGTTTTTATCTCCTTGAGAGAGCAATTGTGAATGCCTATTTGTTGTACAATATGAATGTGGGGCAAGGGAAAAAGATCCTCCAAGGGAAAAGTTATCCTTTTGCATTTGGATACAGTATTTATAGTTTGTCTTCTGCTATCACATGGCCAGTCTGACAAGTCACAGCCATTTTGCACTACATCTTATTAGTGTCCACTAGAGTTGCCTCATGTGCTGCTCAGTTGTCTGTGTCACTGTCCAAGATAAACTTTTACATTTAGAACTAATTATTTTGTATAAGGATGACTGTAAAGTGCTGAAATGTATTGAATCACCATTTAAAAACTAAATGACAAATCTCTTTCATCACATTTTAACGCTTTGTGACTTGATGGAAATATGTTAATAAACATCTGTTTTTCTAGTTTTGAATTGGCACTATTTATTGTAAATGATACAGAGTTATTTTAAATATTTTATTGTCGTTGTATGAGTTACAGTGTGCTGTTTTAATTTTAGTTATGGTTTAAAGGAATATTGTTTTGTATAAATATATAAAATATAATGCACAATATAAACTAATTTATTTAATTTGTCAATAGTTATCTCATTTCACTTTTAACTCTTCATCTGGCAATCAACATTATAGTGTTAACGCACCCATTTTGACAGTTTCATAATACATAAGTCACCACTACCACTACTATTTATATAAAGTTTTTCAATCAGAAAGAATTTCAATAATGTAATTTGTTTTACTGTTTTGGCAACAATGATGTCCCAGTGACGTAATAAAACTTGCCTTCTGCTCAGAACGATCAGCTTATCAAGCTATTTTGAATCCAGTGACTGTCTGTTTGATAGTCACAAAAGGTATTTATTTTGTGAGACAGTGTTAATTACTTATAAACAAGTTTATTATGGATCTTAAATCTATAGGTATTGTTTTTGTTAGTAATTTCATGGTTTGATATGTAATATTTTGTAAATTAGTAAACCTAGGTTAATCAAGGCTATTGTGCTGTGCAATGAAAGAGTTGGAAGCTCCAGTATTAGTGACATATCATGGATATGGTTTATTATGTTGGTTTATAGATGGAATTAAATTTTTGAAACAAAGTAAAACGTTGGGTATTAATTAATTTATTATTGTTGTGGTGCATATTATTCTCTAAATTTTTGTATATTTTGGGAAACTTTTACTTTAAAATTATATATTTTGAAACATATTTGTATCCATAGTAATAAGTTTAACTTTTCGTGTTCTATGTGTGCTTTTTACAACATATTTAACTTTCTTCGAGAGGACCTGGATACCATTACAGTATATATTTTCTGAAACTAGGAATAAATAATAAATGCACTATCTTATATTCCAATATTTGTTATATTATCATACTTTAATCAAAAATTAAGAATATTATGGTTACAAGCTTAATTATTTATGCATAATTTTTTTATAGCATAATAATTATCTCCACATTATCCTGAAAAAATAATGTATTACACATGAAGGTTTATTATATAAATTTACTTTTTACAAAATTTAAAGTACGAGTACAAAACATTCAAAAACGGCCTGCTATCATGGGGAAAATAGATCACCAGTTTTTGGGTTAAATGTTAATCAAAAGTATGTTAATAATTAATATTATTGTTTCATAACTCCTTGTATGTGACTTTGGTGACATGAATTTCTAAAACTAGTACTCAGTACTTTTACATTTTAACTTTTTCTGTTATAACTCTTAAACTTATTTTTAGATTGTATAATTAATTGTTGTTGTTGTTATAATTTAATAATCGGTTTTGTTATTATTGTATAGTTTTACGAGGGTCGTCCAGAAAGTAAAGAACGATTGCGCATCACGGGCGGCGCAGTTCACCCACCACCGTGGTAGATAGCTTGTTCGTTAGCCACACCTTCTGCCTCAGTGTGAGCTGAGTAGCGGTACCGTGAGGTCACGTTTGCGTCTCCTGTGAAAGTTTAAAATGGCGGTATTAATTGAAAATCCCGCCAAGTGTGAACTGCATAGTGTGATAAGGTTTCTGAATGCACAGAGTGTTCGACCTATTGAAATTTATAGGCAAATTAAGGCAGTTTACGGTGACAAAGCTCCAGTCAATGGAATGGCATCACTCTAATTCACCAACAAAAAACAGGAAAGAAAAACCAAGTTTGAACACCAGGAAATTGATGGCAACAGTTTTTTGGGACCGAAAAGGCCTAATCCATGTGGAGTTCATGCCGAGAGGCGAAACAATCAACTCAGAGGCCTACATCGAGACCTTGCATCGGCTTCGCCGCGCTATTCAGAACAAACGACGCGGAATGCTGTCGTCGAAAGTGGTGCTGATCCACGACAATGCTCGGCCTCATTGCAGTGCACGAACCAAAACAGAACTCAATTCTTTCAAATGGCAAATCTTCGGACACCCTCCGTATAGTCCAGATCTGGCTCCGAGTGACTATCACTTGTTTCCAAAGTTGAAAGTGTTTTTAGGCGGAAAAAACTTTTTGGGTGACGAAGACCTCAAAGAAGGAGTAAAAACGTGGCTTCATTCCTTGGCGGCAGAACAGTATAACGTCGGTATAGAAAAACTGGTGCCACGCTACAACAAGTGCCTTGACAGTTCCGGCGATTTTGTAGAAAAATAGAGTAAGTTTATAAGTATTTATAAATAAATTTTCATGCTCTTATCTTTTGTTTTTATTGACTTATAACAAAACGTTCTTTACTTTCTGGACGACCCTCGTAATTTATTACGGTTCATCTATTGTCATGTATTTTATTGTATATGTGAATTTTGTTTGTAAAGATGATTCAGGCCCATAACATATTACATGAAGGTAATATTAATATGTAAAATAAGAATATGACTGAGTCAATTGCATTTATTACTGTTATGTTAAAAGACCAATCCAATACTTAATTATTACAATAAAACAATTCTTTTAAAGTAATTGGTTTTTAATTTTGTTACATTTAAATGCCTCATTAAATTACAAACCAAAAACATTGCAGATTATAATAAAATAATGTCAAGTTGTTACGAAAAGTCTCTCAAGATGAATGGCACTAAGAACAGTGTGGGCAGTGACATGTGAGCATTGTGAACACTTCATGTTGAAATTACCCAAGCTGTTTCACACGTGGCCAGTGTGGGTACCCATCCAAGTGCAAAGGGTTAAGAATTTGAACAAACAAAGAAGGCCCTCAGATATTGAGGAAAGATTGATTGGGAAATTACACATATTTTACCCCATAGGAGTTAATAAATCAAAGGATTGTTCAGCTTGCAGTGACATAAACGTTTTTGGTGGTAGTAGTAAAAAAAAACAATGTGTGTTTGGAAATGTTTCAAACAATATCATAGTGTAAAACACCTAAAGAAATTTTAATATTTGTTTGAATCTTTGATATTAATTTTTTGAGTATTATAAACACTCATTTTGTATTTATTTTAAAATATTATTTACCACATAAATTAAAATATAGATGTATATTTTTATAGTTTAAATTTAATTTGTTTAATTTGTTTTTTAATCTTGAAATGCTCATATCTCATATTATTAAGTACTAAAATTCACATAAAAAAACTATAAATGTCCTTACATAAAATTTACCTAAAATACAAAATAATTACAAGCCAGTTAGAGCTGGCAGACACAATGGCCGCAGAGAAGCGGGTGGTGTAGTAAGTAGAGACTTGACAATAACCATTCTACCGGAGAGGACAATTCCAACAACTATTTACGTGATGTCTGGGAGTAGGACTTTGGCCTTATGAGTGCAAAGAGTCAAGCATTCAAGAGTGTATTCAATTCAATCACATGGTAATGAACACTACAAAATGTCAAAATTGTCAATAAGTTGTATGTGAAAAACCATAACATGTTAACTTTGACTTCGGTGTGTCCACTGCTATCCATTGGATTGATTAATTTTTTGCAAACTTACATCTTTGTTAAACAACTTGACAAATGAGGAACAGGACAAATTTCATACCTTGAAAAGTTGTATTTCTTTTATAGTAACACTTAAAGATGGCAAATTTTCGTAATCCTGTTATCCCTTCAAACATAATTTACTTCTGCTAGAACTAAGTGTTAATGAAAATCAAGGAGTGAAGATGTGTCATTTGATAATTGTGTTCTCACATTATTTAGAGTGTACTTTGAGTTAAAATACTCTTATTAGAAAAAGTTAATTAATTTAAATAACTCAGTAATCTCAATAATTAATTTATTTTCCAGCCTCATCCAAACGTAAACTGAGAACTCCTATTAAATGTTCATTATCTGATGGAACTATTGAAGCTCAGATTAATTCTACAGATAACATTGATGAATCCCCACAATTAATTGAAAAAAGAAGTCGAAAATGTAAAAATCAGCCAAAAGCAGAAATTACTGGAGGTGAAGAGGAGGAAGAGACAGAAAGTGAAGATGAACCAAAACTCTCTGGAAGAGGTAGAATATAAATTATGCATTTATTTAAAATAGAAGGAAGAATTATTATCAAAATACTTTTGAAGGACAGGATGTGCATTAGTTATATTTGAATGGTTTAGTTATAAAAAAGTATAAGTATATTTAGTAATTTTGTTTATTTAGTTTTTTTTGGGGGGTTTAGTGTAAGTGAGCTAGTAAAGTTGGCTTGATTTGAAATTAGAAAAAAATATTTTGGTCTTACAGCATTTTTTGTTTCTTTTAAACAATTAAAATAGTTTATAATCAATCGTTATGTATAAACATATCTTATTTTAGTTTATTGCTCAATAACATTTACGCTATTGTATTGCAATCGGATTACTAATACTAAGTCTAGGTATAATTTATGTTCAACCTTATATATTTAACCAAACACTTGTAAATTTGTTTTAAACTCACATGTTTAGTGCTCAGTCATTTACATAAGAATTAGTTATTGATTTTTATGTTTACTGGAAATTGATTCTCCTAGTAGCCCATAGTGAATTCATAAACCAAAATTACATTTGACATCAACTTGTTTTTTTTAAGTAGCTTGGTTTAGATAGTACAGTAACTCTAACAAGATTTATTTAATATACAGTGTTCTTTGACATTTAGGTTCAAGTTAGAAAGTGAGAATAATAATCAATATGTTTTAATATGCTAAGTTAAAATTGTTTCATTTTGTTTGATATAATTATTTTCTAACCTTAACTGTAAAACTGTGGTTAATAGATTTTGTTCTCACTATCTGATACTAGTGTTAGAAATAATTTTATGAACATTTCATTTGATTGTACTATTCAATTTCATATACATATTTTATAAAAATAGGTTCACAACAATGACTGATTTCCAGACTTTTATATGGCATCAAATTTTTAAATGATATTGACTAAAAACCGTAATTTTTCTATTTATTGGTACTTATTTGGAAGACATATAAGTTGGTTGTGTATTCTATGTTTAGCTATTCTTTATTATTAAGGGCTGTTCTAAGGAAATATCCACTAGGTATTGTTACTATAGTCTTCACTAAGTTCTTTTACTAAGAAGGAAATGAACTTCATTTCATTTTGTTACTGGTAGCAATGAATTGATCACCTGTTTGATTGAGTGCTTTGTCATTGTTTTCGATTATCAGCATGTGAGATTAGATTTGTTGTTTGATTTTGTTTAGTTGTGAGTTGATCGGAATGGACAGTTTAAAAAAGTGAGTGGTTCTGACATTGCTTTATTATTAGACAGTGATTACAAGTACGATTTTAATGTCAGTACCTCACCCAATGAGGTACACGTCGTCATGAACGTGTTTTAGATTGTTGCAAAAATAATCATTTTGGAATATAATGAGTTCAAAACAATAAATATTCATTAGTTTGTATATGTCCAGCCAGTCATAATGATATGGAAAGCAGACAAATTCTGTCTGCAAATAAATTTGGCATAAAAATAGTAAATACCCAAAATATATTTTGAGTCATTTTTAAAATGTTTTGAATTCTTCTTACATATACATGTAAAAAAGTGAAGTTTAAATAAACTAATAGGTTATGTTGACAGTCCTGTTGCAAGTTATTTATTTTTATATTACTTTTCTATTTCATTGACCTCAAAGTAGGTCTTGTATTATTTATAGCTTTACTATGAATAGACAAATAAATCATAAAAAAATTATATGGCTTCTCTGGAAATCAAAACAATAACTAATATCTCTAGAGAATAAAGTACAGAACTCCCGAAAAGAACTGTATGTATGAGAGGTCTAAGCTAAGCAACGTATCAGGGGCAGCATTCCTGTTCAAGCTACATTATAGTGAGGGTCATAGATTGTGCAATAGCTGTTTTTGAGTTTTTGTTTCTTATCTTAAAAAAAATATATATAGTTCTAATGGTATATATTTATTACTTTTTAAAATCTAATGTTTAATTTTATTTCTTACAAACCTTTTTAATAATTGTAGCTTCAGAAATATTGCATGAATAAGTAGTTTGAAGTTTCATTTGTAGGACTGGAAGGCTATGTGTGGAAGTGTACAGACTGTGCCTCAGAGTTCAAGACTGTTGGTGAGCTGCGTACACACCACTCTGAGATACACAACCAAGCTCCTGTGTTTGCTTGTGTACATTGCTCTAAGAGCTATTCGCACTATCGCAGCTTTGCTAGGCACGTGAAGATGCATAGTGATCCCAAGAAGTTCAGGTATGTTTGAAATCTCTGTCTGTAAATTAGGTAACAGGAGATATTACAATATTGTTGCAAATTTCAAAGGTAATTCTGACAGTAATAAACGTTTATTCACTGGACATGGAATAGTTGCAGGTGACTTTTCATTATTACAAGTGTGATGACCCTCAACATGTAAAGCCAGATGACCAGTAACATTGTAAATGGTCTCAATCAGACAATTTTTATAAATAAATGTTCAATAATATTTATTGTCATTCAGCGTAACATTTCTTTATTGGTTTAGTATAATTATAAATGTTAAGTACGATGCAGTCAGTTACATTAGGTTAATGCAGGAGGAGACGAAGATATATAATTTATATATGAATTATAATATAAGTCCAGTTGTGTCACCAGTGAGCCTGTTAATTTTCCATGTGCAGAGTAGAAGCACAGTTAAGATGCTGTAAATATGCAGGAATTCCTGAGATCTGCTTAGCTACTGTCTAGGACGATAATAAGTACAAGGTAGTCCACTAGAACAATTTGAGTAAACAATTGGAATGAGAGGTAATGTTTGTTGCATTTGTGCCAGAACTTTGTACTGTCCAAAGTAGCAATAGAAAGAAATCTACCTACGTTCTGTCCCTAAAGATCTTCACAAATTCTTCATGAGGATCATAGAACACACTGAATGTTCTCTATAGACTAGTGTGTGCATTATGACAAAGTTTGAATTGTATACTTAAATCTTGAAGACGAAAGAATTTTCAAAAGTATAGAACCAGTTTAGAAACTATTTTATATGGAAATGACTCACAAAGCGAAATTTCTAGGAATAATAGTTGATGATGACATCATAGACTAGACATGTGGAGTTGCTATGCAAAGAACTAAACATCTGCCTCATTATACTAAAACACACTATACTGAAAATATACTTATACTGACATATCACTCACTCTTTTAGTTCCATCTGAGGTAAGGAATTGGTAGGTATCCTTGACTTAAAGAAATTATACAAATGTAATGTAATTATGTTGACATCAAATCATAACTTCAACTTCGTAAAACTATGCAACATTGTCTTTTACGTATAGTACACACTGCAGATCAGCACTTAAGTTGTCATATACTTGTACGTCAAAGGTTATTCCCACATATAGTCTGTTTTAGTGATGAAATGTCGAGGTAATTGTCCTGGTAAATTTTTACTTTGAGTCAGCTGATATAGCTTAATGGGTCAGTTTCATCGTAGCTGATCATTAATCCTGTAAGTACAGTACATGCCACATATGAGGCACATTAGGCCTCATATAATAAGGTAGCATCAGTAAGGTGGCATCTTACATTTACATTATTTCATACAGTGTAACATTTGAAGAAGTAAATATTATTTGATTTCAGTAAAATTTATATAGTTGAAAAGTCAAACTTACCATAATGAGTTTTTATTTTATTTTTAGTTCCCTTTATTGTTCTTGTTTCAGCAGGCAGGTACAGCAACTTCCACGAGCATCATTGTATATAATTTGACAATGTATATTTTGTAATGCTGTGATTATTTGGGATAGACTTTAGTGAATTATTACTTGAATAAAGTTTATAAAACTTATTACATTACACAAGTAAAATAACAATCAGTTTTGAACACTAAAACATAAACCTTTTAAAATTGCACTTTATCATAAATTTAATTTAAATAAAATATAAAAATACTTTTTAAATCATATACTTCTGAAGTAAGTCTAAAATTTTGGGTGTATTGTATTTATTGTATTTGTTTCTTCATACATTTAAAAATAAGTATAAAATTTAACTCAACTGATGAAAATATGTGGGCAGTTTTTGTTTTTTCAACCTTTGATCTCACACCATGGCGGCCAGACACATGCTATTACAATTATATTAGATTACAATGGAGAAGTGGTTGAAATAGTTTTGGAAAAAACCACCAGTTGACTTTAAATACTTTGCAACTACAGTGTGGTTTTATGCGCCAATTCCTGATTAAAAAGAGTAGCGTCTTTTTCTTTTTGGTGAATAGTAAATTGGAATGAATAAATCTTGTGTCAGTTGAGTGAGTTATAAATCAATCTCTTACATTATTTATTATGTTTTACTTCTGTAACATGTAACTAATTTCTTTCTAAAAAAGAGAATCAGATTTTATTACTTACGTTCAAATTATCATGCATTTATATAGTACAACATTACTGTCTTAATGTCGTTGAATAATTACTTGAGGGATTTGTTTGAGTTAGCTTTCTTGTCATAGTGTTGAATGACTGCAGTAATAACATTCGAGTTGTCTGTTCCTGTGAATATGCAGAATAGTAGTTAGATGCCAGTAATTTTGGGTAATTTAACTTCTGTTAGTAATAAATATAGATATTTTATATTTTGTTTAGTCATACTTATATACTGTAATAAGATTATGCCAAGATTGAGTTTTTTAATTGACTTAAAAAAGATGTTTACTTTGACATATTTTAAAAATGTTACTTAATGTGCAAAACACAAATATATTCAGTCAAATCCTTTTGGTCTGTAAAATTGTTTTTAACCTTATAAAAGTGTGATTTTGTAACTGGCTAGTCATCATTTAAAGTAAAGTAAAGATGTCTTATTTTACTAGGCGAAGTTAGGGCTAAGAAACTCTCTCTAACACTTAACCTGGGACCAACGGCTTAAATGTGACATCCGAACCACCACCAATGGCCGGGATGCTTGCAAGGACAGGATCGCTCAGCAGTCACCCATCCAAGCTGCAGCCACGCTTGACGTTGCTTGATCTGGTTATCTTGCGATAACCATTGTACCCGCTACTCTGCACTATTGGCATTGTACTCACAAACAATGTAACAAGAGCACTACCTAATTGAATACTGAGCCCATTTCAACCGAGTTGGCTCTCGGTTGAAAATTAAATACATAAATTGATTAAGTTTTTAAAAAAGGTAAATGTTTCAGTTGTGAGATCTGTGGCAAGTCTTTCTCCCAGAAGACTGTGCTTCAGTCCCACGCGACAGTGCACAGTGAAGAGAGACCTCACTCGTGTGCACATTGCGGCAAGAGTTTCAAGCAGTTTAGCTCCTTGTACCTGCACAGCAAGTGTCACCTGCCCGACCAGGTCAAACCCAAGTTCTCCTGCTCTCACTGTCCCAAACAGTATGTACAATTTAATCACTTTGGTGTTATGTGTTAACATATGTGCCATTATGGCATTCAAACACTTAATATGTTTAATCCTTTTGTAACTTATCTTTATTCACCATTTACAGGAATACAGTATATATGGATTGATCTATTGTTTTATTTTTTTAAATTTAAATAAATAAATATAAAAAATGAAACAACACTAGGGCGATCTTTAGTATAGAATATTTTGTGTTTATGGTTTATTGTACATGTTGTTGTGTAGTGAAAGAAAAGTAAAGCAAAAAAAAAAAAAACAAATATATAATTGATCTAAGGCTTTTTTAATAAACCTTATCTTACTTGTCAGTTTTACTTACTTCACCACCTGACCGGGAAAACCGGCAATTTAATGTAGTGGGAATAAGCTGGGAATCTTCCTGCAGAACCGAAAAAAAAACTATTTATCGTCCCTAAGAACTTATGATATCAAGAAATGATTTGGCAACTTCTTGAATCAGGATCGATTAATCTCAAAACATTGTAATTTACTCAGATCTAATTTTGCTACAATTTAGCTATTTTAAATTTTTTATATATGCATATTTCTTAAACATTTTGTAGCAGCTGATGTAAAAAAAAATATTTTTTTGGTTTTACAATTACACAGTCTGATTTTACAGTTTTTTGGAAAAATTGGTGTAAAACACTTCCTATTTAGTGTTCAGTAATACTGTGTAATATAGCCTAATATTTAGAGTTTCAGCAACTACGAGGGTCGTCCATAAAGTAACTGCAGTTTGGGCGTGGCACGATAAGTAGTGGGGGTAGCGCCGCCATTCTCACATCGGCGTGCACAGCCGTTCAGTGCGCTTCTAGCTGTGCAAGGGAGAGCATCATGCGATCCGGCGTTCTTTTGTTACAACGTTAAAACATGAGCGCCGTGATAGAAAATCCCGCCAAATGTGAAGTGCGTGGTGTAATAAGATTTCTGTGGTCGAAAAGTTACACAGCAGCTGAAATTCATCGTGAATTGAGTGCGGTGTATGGCCCAAACATTATGAGCGAAGGTGTAGTCCGTCAATGGGTTGGTTTTTTTTTTAAATGGAAGAACGAACGTTCAGGATGAAGACCAGAGTGGTAGGCTATCTCTCGTCAGTGATGACTTGGTGAACAAAGTGGATGAGAAAATTCGCGAGAACTGTCGCTTCACAATCTCGGAACTTTCAGATCATTTTCCTGAAATTTTTCGAAGTCTTGTGCATGAGATAGTGACAGAAAAACTAGGCTATCACAAGTTTTGTGCTCGTTGGATTCCAAAAGTGCTCACCGATGATCACAAAATGAAAAGAATGAGTTCCGCCATAGACTTTCTTACTCGGTATGACGTTGAAGGAAAAACATTTTTGAACAGGATCGTTACAGGAGATGAGACTTGGGTAGCCTATGTGAATGCCGAAACAAAACAACAGTCAATGCAATGGGGTCATACCGCTTTGCCAAGCAAGCCAAAGAAAGCTCGCCAATCTTTTTCAGCGAGAAAATTGATGGCTACAGTTTTTTGTTATGCTTTAGAGCATCTTGCTCGTTGAATTTATGGAGCATGGTACGACCATTACAGCTGCAGCTTACTGTGAAACCTTAAAACGGCTATGACGAGCGATTCAAAACAAGCATCGTGGTCTTCTGACATCTGGTGTTGTGTTTGTCCATGACAACGCCTGCCCTCATACAGCTCAAAGAACAACAGAACTTTTGGAAAAGTTCAAATGGGACGTTTTTGACCACCCCCCTACAGCCCGGACTTGGCTCCCAGTGATTTTCATCTTTTCCCGTACATGAAGCGGTGGCTTGCATCTCAGAGGTTTGCGAGTGATGAAGAGCTTCAAAACGCTGTGACAGGTTGGCTACGTTCTCAGGCGGCAGATTTTTTTAAAGACGGAATTTCAAAAACTGTTAAAAGATATTATGATAAGTACTTGAATTTGTATGGTGAATATGTAGAAAAGTGGAGAGAAGCTGTAGTTAACATTTGTATAATAAACTTTTTGTATCTCAACTGGTTTATTTTTTATTTCAAAACGGAGGTTACTTTGTGGACGACCCTTGTACTATTAAATAGGTACTCTTTTTGTAGAGATAATAATAATAAGATAAAATAATTAAATGTGTAGTTTTGAATATTCCAAGATATAATTAGATCGGACAGTCTTTTTGCACAGAACATACAAGCCAATTTAATTGGCTTTTGGTAGGACCTAAAGGGTTAATACTTAAGGTTACTAAAGGGTTAACAGAAAGGTTTAAAATCTCATTTGTAATTAATTTATAAGATTTTGTTTTTTATTTAAAATGTTGAGATTGCACTTTATTGTACTCTTATGTTGGCAGATTACTGAAATTTTAAATTGATGTGAATTAAAAAAATGGTTTACTCACCAATCCATCCTCAGCTCTATCAATAACTATGTATAACCCAATGTAGATCACAGTGCAACCATCGTCAAATGCTATACGAGGTTAGGCAATCCTAATGACAAATATGATTTTTAAAAACACAAACCCAATAACAAAACAGACAAACAAAACACATAGTAGGTCTACTTAAACTAACTGTGAGCATATTTCTATTTGTTGCAACGACTACGTACTTGCTTTCAAAGCTCTTGTGCATGCTACTTACTGTTTTTATTACTTAAATGTTGACACCTACTGTGTTGTTGCCCTGTCTTAAAAGCGCTGTCCTTATGTTTTATCAAGGTGTTTATAATTGAATGGGAACTAATCAAAATTCTCATGTATTGATCGATGATGATGATCTCATGTATTCACTGTGACTTGAACCAAAATCACGTGACAAACACTTTATTTTGTTAATCGGCACATGAGCTATTTGTTTTCTATCACTTATTCGTTGATGTGAATCTTGTTTAAGGTTTTCAACAAAACACACTTTGGAGACTCACCTGAAGATCCATACTGGAGAGCGCAACTTTGTGTGTGACATTTGTGGGAAACGGTTCATAGCCAAGGGCAGTCTGGACTACCACATCCTGACTCACAATGACACCAAGCCTCACTCTTGCACAGTCTGTGGCAAGGGGTAAGTTCAACTTTGTGTGTGATATTTGTGGGAAACGGTTCATAGCCAAGGGCAGTCTGGACTACCACATCCTGACTCACAATGACACCAAGCCTCACTCTTGCACAGTCTGTGGCAAGGGGTAAGTTCAACTTTGTGTGTGATATTTGTGGGAAACGGTTCATAGCCAAGGGCAGTCTGGACTACCACATCCTGACTCACAATGACACCAAGCCTCACTCTTGCACAGTCTGTGGCAAGGGGTAAGTTCAACTTTGTGTGTGATATTTGTGGGAAACGGTTCATAGCCAAGGGCAGTCTGGACTACCACATCCTGACTCACAATGACACCAAGCCTCACTCTTGCACAGTCTGTGGCAAGGGGTAAGTTCAACTTTGTGTGTGATATTTGTGGGAAACGGTTCATAGCCAAGGGCAGTCTGGACTACCACACTCTGACTCACAATGACACCAAGCCTCACTCTTGCACAGTCTGTGGCAAGGGGTAAGTTTTAACTATTCAACTAGTCTCTCAAATTGGGTAGACAAATCTGTATTTTCATTTTCAATGACATGCAAAAATTATCCCATGAAAAATTAATACTAGTATTAATTTTCACTCGAGGCATTACACAACAAAATCACAACATTTCTGATCATTTGTCAGGCATGTTCTGAGTGTTTCAATACGCTGTGATTGTATTTAGATATTTTTTAGTCCCTTTAGTGGCCACTTTGTTGGTTTTTGACATGTGTTATTACTTTTAGATTGTGTCAAAACAATTTTAACACGGTTTTGTTGGGTAAATAAATCTGGTTTCAATTAAAGTGGCTGAAAAATGGAGGGTATTATTAACCAAAAATATTTCTATTCAATTGATTGTCGATTAAAAATAAATTTGAAAATACTAGCTCCTTTATAAGTTCCTTCTGGCTATGTGTATATAATTTCAAAACCCTCTCAAAAATTTATGTGGATATTAACAGTAAAAGTGGCTGTCAATAGTTCCCTGGCTTCATGCAGAGGTTACTAAATCCTTAATAATATACATGTTATGGTGACTACACTCCATAGTTATGATTTTGTAATCTTATTGTCACTGAATATGATTAATGAACAAAGTATTTATAATCAGTAAGATAAAATGCTATGATAAATGAGAGGTGAATGATTAATGAAATGTCACCTGTGATGATTTCACCTGTTTTGATACTCAGGGGGGCGATAACTGATTATTACATTTTTTCTTGCAATTTATTACTTTCAAATATGACGAATAAGTTCTATGCATGTAAAATAAAAGCATAGAATCTCCTCTATCTTGTGTTGTATAATTTGTTAGGACTCATATTGGCCTGAAATATCAAATCTTGAAGTCTAAGTGCATTGCACCAATCAACAGAACCTTGTGGTCGTCTACTCCAATGCTCATATTATTATTAATCAGCAGATTCTGTCAATTTCCACTGTCAGTGTTAATATAATTTATAACATTTGTATTATAATATAGGACTTATGCAGTAATGTATTATTATTAATAATCTTACAATGGAATATTGTTTACATTTGTACCTTTCAAAGTAATAATACTTCTTATTTTCTGTTCTATAATTAGTTTTATATGTTGTAAGTTAATGTGAAGAAATTAATTTACTTGCAGGTTCAAGACAGCACGGCTGTTGGCGAAACACTCAACATTACACACCGGTGTAAAGCCTCATCAGTGTGATGTTTGTGGTAAACAGTTCAGGGAGCGGGGAGCTCTTAAAGAACACAATCGTATCCATACAGGTGCCATGCCTTACTCTTGTGAGTTCTGTGGCAAGCTGTTCCGCTTCAAGGGCATCCTCACAGTAAGTTACTGTATTGTACTTGTCAGTAGTAGTTCAGAGTGATAAATGTCAGAACCAAAGATATTACAATTGGACAATGATAAATTACTTCAGTACTTTACACAGTTATAGATTTCATTTTACTTACACAGAATACGCTGACAATTTTCTACAATCAAACGAGCATGTTTTCTTAGATTTTTAAACCAGATTGTCAATATTGTTAGTTGTGGTAGGTTTTTTATGACCTAATTTAAAGGTTAAATTTCTCTTATTTACTATATTAATAATTCAGTGTGATGTAAAAAAGTAGGATTAAATGTTTTACCTTACCTGGATTTGTAATTATAATTTCTTTGTTTAAATCTTTCTATTCCAAATATCAGTTGAAAATGTTAGAATTGAAAGAAAATGTTATCAAAAGTTTGTATGTATTTTTATCTAATCATTCCAAAGAGGATTTACTTCTGGCTATCAGGTTCATACTAAGAGAATCTACATTGTGGAAGCAAAACCCAATGTCATCACTTACGTCTGAGTAACGCCATAGATATCTAAGAACGACAACATTACTGCAAATGTTGAAATATTGGGCTAGAGGGATAATTTATTTGATATGTCTAGTTTACTGTAGAGGATGAAAGTTTGGAGGGGATGAGGCTCTCTCAGTGTTTTAGCAAGCTTAAAGGTGATGGAGAACCCTCCCCTGCTTACTTTGCCCAGAAAGGTTTGGAACAGTATTAGCTTTTCCTTATTCTGAGTGGTTGAGATAGTCCCCACTATCCCTCGCCCTGGTGGCTGTTCCATGGGAGCTTGGTAGAACGCAGCCTCAATCCTCCATTCGTAATCATCCTGTTATTCTGGTAGCTGTCTCTAGTGCATGGGAGGTTCTATTTGTTTGTGTCAGTCAAGAACAAAAAATTAATTTTTTAAATTGCGTATCTGTCATATGATTAATAAATGTCTACGAATGAATCAGGTTGCTTTTAACCCAACAGTTTTCTTCCAGTTGTTAACATGAATTTTAACCTTTCGTACGTCACTAATAAATCCATTAACTTTCCTATAATGCCAAGAAAGGTAAAAAAGTATAAAACAGGGAATTTTACTTAAAATAGCTTATTTATTAATAAAAATAAAAAGAACTATTTACAAAACTTTTTTAAATAAATTTTAATTTAATTTTAACTATAACAACTATAAAACAATGTAAATATTTTAAAATAATTACAACACTACCACACAATAAAGAATAATAACGAGATATGTAGTAGACGAGCCCGTGAGCCCGCGCTCGTGACAACCGAGAAAGGAGTAATATACGCCACGGATATGTTTGATTATGGCTCTGTACAAGACGCAGAACTGACGAGCAGGTGCTCTGAGTTAGTCAAAGGGCGCTCTCGTCCCCCTGCCGCTGAGTGAAGGTCGTTTATAAATACTTCCTTGCCAACTGCCATAAGCACGGAGCGTGCATCGGGCATTTTGAAGGCCTTTTGTGAACTAAAAACTCTAAGAGACATTATCTATAATATCGGATATAACTGTATTTGGCATTTTGGTCAGAGTCTGCCATTCTAATATATCCGTCTACGTTGTGGAAAGGGTTAATCCTCCATCATATCTTGGAAACCTTATGGTCATAACATATAAATTTTAAATTTGTATAACCTATAGTACTGTTAAGGTCTGCACTGGTCTATAAAGTAGTTTATTCAGACTATTATTGATTGTCAGGTACACAGACGGCAACACACAGGAGAGCGACCCTATAGTTGTGTGGAGTGCCGTAGAGATTTTACTAACTGGGCGAACTACAACAAACACATGAAGCGGAGACATCGTAGCTCCGAGCATAACAGTCTTTTGGCTAACAGGCTGTTGCAGCGTCAAGCCGAGCAGGTTGTGGTTCAGCCACAGCCTCCTCAACCTCTCATCATGCATCCAGCACCGCCTCCACCACCTCCACCGTCACATTACACTGAGGAATCCACGTACAAGGTGGTAGACGACGATATGTACCGTGTGCCTAGTTACATGAGTTACTATATCCCACCTCTTCAGCATACAATCCTGCAGACTAGAGACCAATAGCGTATTTTGTCTTACTGAACGAGTCTGTTAAGTTATGTCTTTCTGAATCTGTAAAATAATATAGAGATGTGTGATCATACAAATCTTTGAGATCATTCAAGTTTATCATACTTGCTAGTCTAACAATTTGATAATTTAATTAAGTCACAATCATGTCATATAGCAAAAATGGACTTTTGTAAGTGTGTGTGACACAAAAAATGCAATTCTATGTAGGAGTAAGAAGAAAGAAAAATTTGCTGTATTTATGACATAAAAATTATATATTTTTACATTGACACATGTGACCCGATCGCAACATTTTGATATTTCAAAAGTTATTATAATAAACACAAAAAGACAATGGTCAAAAAATTTACTATCTGTCTGGAAAACTCCTTGATATTATGCATTTAAATTTAACAAACTTCAATAATCTGGCACATAATATAATATTTTGAAACCGGAATTTGAATGAAAATTAGTAAACTGGATACTTTTGGATTAATGTGTATTGCAGTATAAAATATGTTTTATTTATTTTCCTAGATAAACTCTATCTATTTTTTTGAGCTAGTAAGACAATGTATTCATTAAAAAAGTGCATTATATAGGTCTATTATGTTAATGGATCAATTTGATTATGAGTATTATAAGCCGTATTATCAAAGACTGATAGGACAACTACTGCATACATTGTAAAAAATTTTTTGTTATATATTTGTAAATATGAGATTTTATTATTTCAAGATATAGTTTTATATAATTTATCACTAAGGTAACGATGTAGCAATGTAAGTAATACAAAATACATCACTCTCAAGCCATCACAAGCCAATGAAGCTTTATAGCTGAATCCAATTTTTGTGACATGATTGTTGCAGTGTTTTGTATTTGTGCCAGAGGAGTGCACTGGCATGATTAATGTTATAATTTATTCAGCAATAACTCAGGAATAATTTTATGTAAATCAAAATATATTTCATAAGTTATTAAATAATATAATTATTTGTTGTTCATTTTTTTAGTTGAGTTTTTTTGTGTCTTTTAATATATTTATACAAAATCAAATGGTTACTTTGTTGCCACCATCAACATAACATCGTGTTGTTTATTGTGGATGAGCTCAGGCTGAAATTCTTAGGTGGTTGGTTTGCACACGTAATTAATTCATTTTTAAGTCATTATATTTTAAATTTTGCCAATGTTGAGATGAACTATTCCACATATTGGTTTTGTGAGCTTCCTGCATTTCATAGTATATTTTTATAGCAAGTAATCAAAAATAAATAAATATAAAACTACTGTATAGGCAGGTACAACACAGGAATTGAAAATTGATGGAGCATATAGGCATCCATGTACAGAAACACATGTACAAATGTCAGCATAATCAAACAAGCTATGCCCTATGTGTAAACGTTTCTTAGCAAAATGTGTGCCAAGACAGTTTTTGATAATTTTTGTACTATCCTTTCAAGAAAACAGATAATATTTTGATTGTGATGGCAGCCTGTTCTTCTAAGTAACATGTTTTTTTTTTTCTAATAAACTTGAAAATGTTAGCTAATGTGACATACCAATAGACATCAAAGATGCACCTGATTATTGAGATTAAAGTTGTATAAATTTGGTTTTGCTTTTCTTAACCATATTAAATACGGGTTTTTTTTTCTTTTTAAATTCATTATCCAGTAAACTGTCCAAGGTGATTACAGACATGTCTTATTGATTATGATTATTTTAATTCTTTACGGCTCTCTGATAGATACAAGTCAAATATATTTCAAAATATGTTTTCTTATAAATAAACCCTTATTATTTCTGATCTATCATTATAGACATTATAAAACAAACAAGATTGTTGATTTAATATTTCTACACATTTTGTTTATTGATTCGAGTGAAATGTAATAAAATGAAACAGTGAAATAAATCTTTCAAGGAATACAACATTATTTTTATTTTTAGTTGTGTAGTTGTTAAATCTGATTATTGGAATGTTATTAATAACTTTTTTATCCCAGTCCTTTAACATTTCTATCGTGTGTTATCTTAAAATGTGTGGTTATTTCAAATTTAGTTTTATTTCATTTGAAATTTATATGTCCATTGGCTCTTATTTCTGAGCTAGTATGATTACAGGAGAGAGTTCCACATTCCTGCAACACGTGTTTTCATGCCTGTTGAAAGTTCCATGATTTAAAAATCTAACTTAAAACGTATTACTATTCGGCACAAACCAATTATTAAAGGAACTTAATTTATGTTGTAAAACTGCCTTAAGAATAAAAGTGCTGTACCGACATTGTGCAACATTTTATTTCAGTGAGTATAATTATTTATTGTTGTTCTGTCAAAGAATCTGTTTTTGTTTTGTTTATTATATGAATGCAGCTGTTAGTTTAGAATCACTGTTGAAATGGCAAAATCTGGTGTAGTTATTACTGTGTTACTTGTATTTTAAAAATGTTCTAAGTAATCAAAAGGTTACTGAGTAGTTGTGGAATTTCCTCATCCCTTCATGCCTCTCTGTACCAGGACAGAAATTTCATTAACTGTGAGAGTTATCATTGTAGACCTTCTCCCAAAGTGAAAGACTGGAGCAGCCTATTTGGAGAAACCCATCTTAATCTAATGTCACCTCTCCTTACTACACCTTGTCTGGAACATCAGGTACCTTCAGTAGTCTGCTAAGTGGTCAGACAAACATATTTCAGGGTGGCTGTACGAACCTGTCCATTAAGAAGGGAGGACTATCATATTTGCGGCTGGGTGTCATAACAAATAGTAATTTTTGTGTTCACTTCATATCATAATTTTTCAGTTTAGCGTCTGCTGAGTAAAGATGACTCTCCACAAGGAGACAGCAATATTTTAAGAATGTAATATTGCTAGCAAAGTTTTGATGTGATGTAAATAGGGAAACTTGGGTGTTAGTTATGACACCAGCTGCATTAGCCTAAGAACTAACATTTGCAAAGTTTTTTGTCCTCTATTTCACTACTGATAAAAGATTGAAAATAGTGTACAATTATTGATTATATGCGACCAGCATTTATCATAGTAAATTTAAATATTTAATTGAAGTAAAGAAGTTAGTTAATTTTAATTCAAATTGAATATCAGGTATCGAAATCATAAGAATTGTCAGTGAATAAAACTTAATGTATTAAAATAGCTGTTTTTGTTATAAGGTGTTAATTTTTTAATATAATAAATTAGAAAATTTAATGTACTTAAAGTTATATTCAGTTTAATCTGATTGATTTTTTGTTTAAAAATGTTCAGCTAACTTTCTAGCACCAATGGTGCCTTTGTCAGTCACTAGGGAAATATCACTACTGAAGTCATCCCAGTCAATTTCAATTTCAGTGTCACTGTCACTGTCATAATTATATTCCACAATAAATGCATTTTTCTCAGGTTTTTTTTTGCTTTGGAGCTGCAACACTCCATAGTCTCTCCGGTTCCATCCTGTTGATCTTTTTCTTTTGCATTTTCGGCTTTGGAACTGCAACACTCCATACTCTCCGGTTCCATCCTGTTGATCTTTTTCTTTTGCATTTTCGGCTTTGGAGCTGCAACACTCCATACTCTCCAGTTCCATCCTGTTGATCTTTTTCTTTTGCATTTTCGGCTTTGGAGCTGAAACACTCTGTAGTCTTTTTGGTTCCGTCTCGTTGGTCTTTCTTTATGTCTTCATCATCATCATCATTGTCGATGGTGATTATTTCATACACAATATCTTCTTTTCTTATTTATTTTACGAAGATCACATCGTCAGCATCATTGTTTTCATCAACATTAATGTCATTGTTTTCTTCATCACTGACTTCTACAGTTACAACTTCAGGAACATTCCGCATACAAAACCTTATCGGATCTGGCCATATTTCATCCCTGATTGCTGTGCCAATTCTATCTCCTGCAACAATATCGAGATCTGTGAACCATGTGAAAAATGTCTCATGGACAAGTTTATATTTTTGCCAACGTTTGGAGGCTCTTTGTTTACAAAGTATTTCCTCCTTACAAGTTGTAAAAGGTCAAACCCATTTCTCCAGTGGATAATGCTGGCCAAAACATTGGGAACACCCTCTTGATGATATTCTCTACTGAGAATCTGATTGTTGAAGTAGGTGTTTGGTTTGAAGGCAAAATTAAATCGAAATACTTAGTGGAGGCCATCGAGCTCTTCAATGAAAAAATGAGACATATACTTCATGCAGCCCTGTTCCTCGTCTGCAATGAGACCAGCTACCCCATCATGATTCATCAGAGCAATGCACCAAAAGCACGGGATGTTTTTTACCCAATCATGCCTTCCATTGTTGACTTGAAGTCGAAGACCTCTTTAATTATTACCTCAATTAGAGACTTCTCGCTTACAGCATTTAGTTATTTTGTTGAAACTCTTATGAATATGTTCAAGTCGTTTACTTTGAAGATTTATCTTTTATCCCCTATCCTTTATTCACCATTGATTTGTTGTAATGTTGTTTTCTTTGTTTTACAAAATTAGCCAAAGCATAGCCCCTCAGCCTTGTACCTAAGATGATGTACATGTAGTATAATTGGTTTAACTTAGTTTATTCTCTAAATTTGCTTAATAATTTAAAGAAATGCAATATTTTCTACTGTTAACTAGCTAATTTAGATGCTGTGATATATTTGTCAATAGATGAAACTCTATAATGTAATGTATTATTAAGTTTAGTAAAAAAATGTGAATTGTTAAGAAGTAGTATTTGCACATTTTATAAGCGTTTAAATACTAAATTATAATGAAAAAATAAAGATTTTAATATTTTTTGTATGTTGTGGTTTTTTATTATATCCTGGATAAGCTAAACAGGAGATGTTTGATTAATGTCGCTTGGTACAAGTTTCATATTAAAGTGAGGAAAGTAATAATTTTTAAAAATTATACGACATTAATATACATCCTACAGTTGCAATTATAGATCGTGAAGAACATTTCATTGAAGTTTGTTCTGTACATTGATTAAATTCTTGGGTTCACCTTCTACTCTTGGCCAGTTGGATATGTTAATAATTATTTTCTATCAGGAATATACTGATGGAATTCTATTTTACTACTTTAGTGGATTTTTGCAGTAAACCATGAAATTCATCTGAACAATGTCCGTGCGTTGGCCTATAAATAAATACTGTACAATTAAAAAAATGAAAGACAAACAGCCATTTAACTGTCAAAATTATTATTTTTTTTTAATAAATTACATTATCTATAACTTATGAATGTGAACCTATCATAAGGTTTCTGAGCTCTTCTGCTCATTTACCTTACTTTAATACTGGTTTGGTAAACCTGGTTGTAGATAACATGGAATTTAATGTAATAGAACTTGAATATTTGGAAAACAATCTAATTTAAATTATAGTAAAAAGTTACAACTTAAAATTTGCTTAAAATATTGCTGTCATTATCACAATTTTTCAGTGTAGCGTCTGCTGAGTAAAGATGACTCTCCACAGAGAGACAGCAATGTTTTATGAAATTTTTAAGTTGTAACTTTTTACTATAATTTAAATTAGATTGTTTTCCAAATATTCAAGTTCTATTACATTAAATTCCATGTTATCTACAACCTGGCTTACCAAACCAGTATTAAAGTAAGGTAAATGAGCAGAAGAGCTCAGAAACCTTATGATAGCTTCACATTCATAAGTTATAGATAATGTAATTTATTAAAAAAAAAATAATAATTTTGACAGTTAAATGGCTGATTGTCTTTCATTTTTTTTTAAATTGTACAGTATTTATTTATAGGCCAACAAACGGACATTGTTCAGATGAATTTCATGGTTTACTGCAAAAATCCACTAAAGTAGTAAAATAGAATTCCATTAATATATTCCTGATAGAAAATAATTATTAACATATCCAACTGGCCAAGAGTAGAAGGTGAACCCAAGAATTTAATCAATGTACAGTACAAACTTTAATGAAATGTTCTTCATGATCTATAATTGCAACTGTAGGATGTATATTAATTTCGTATAATTTTTTAAAGTTATTACTTGCCTCACTTTAATACGAAACTTGTACCTAGCGACATTAATCGAACATCTCCTATTTAGCTTATCGAGGATATAATAAAAAACCTCAACATACAAAAAATATAAAAATCTTTATTTTTTTATTATAATTTAGTATTTAAATGCTTATAAAATGTGCAAATACTACTTCTTAACAATTCACATTTTTTTACTAAACTTAATAATAAATTACATTATAGAGTTTCATCTATTGACAAATATATCACTAGCATCTAAACAGCTAGTTAACAGTAGAAAATATTGCATTTCTTTAAATTATTAAGCAAAGTTAGAGAGTAAACTAAGTTAAACCAATTATACTACATGTACATCATCTTAGGTACAAGGCTGAGGGGCTATGCTTTGGCTAATTTTGTGAAGCAAAGAAAACAACATTACAACAAATCAATGGTGAATAAAGGATAGGGGATGAAAGATAAATCTTCAAAGTAAAGGACTTGAACATATTCATAAGAGTCTCAACAAAATAACTAAACTCTGTAAGCAAGAAGTCTCTAATTGAGGTAATATTTATAGAGGTCTTTGACTTCAAGTCAACAATAGAAGGCATGATTGGGTAAAAAAACATCCCGCGCTTTTGGTGCATTGCTTTGGTGAATCATGATGGGGTAGCTGGTCTCTTTGCAGACGAGGAAGAGGACTGCATGAAGTACATGTCTCATTTTTCATCGAAGAGCTCGATGGCCTCCACAAAGGATTCCGATTGAATTTTGCCTTCAAACCAAACCCCTACTTCAGCAATCAGATTCTCAGTAGAGAATATCAGTCAGTGACGATGAAAACAATGACATTAATGTTGATGAAAACAGTGATGATGACGATGTGATCTTCACTGTTTTCATCAACATTAATGTCATTGTTTTCTTCATCACTGACTTCTACAGTTACAACTTCAGGTACATTCCGCATATAAAACCTTATCGTATCTGGCCATATTTAATCCCTGATTGCTGTGCCAATTCTATCTCCTGCAACAATATCGAGATCTGTGAACCATGTGAAAAATGTCTCATGGACAAGTTTATATTTTTGCCAACGTTTTGGAGGCTCTTTGTTTACAGAGTATTTCCTCCTTACAAGTTGTAAAAGGTCAAACCCATTTCTCCAGTGGATAATGCTGGCCAAAACATTGGGAACGCCCTCTTGATGATATTCTCTACTGAGAATCTGATTGCTGAAGTAGGGGTTTGGTTTGAAGGCAAAATTAAATCGAAATCCTTAGTGGAGGCCATCGAGCTCTTCAATGAAAAAATGAGACATATACTTCATGCAGTCCTGTTCCTCATCTGCAATGAGACCAGCTACCCCATCATGATTCATCAAAGCAATGCACCAAAAGCGCGGGATGTTTTTTACCCAATCATGCCTTCCATTGTTGAGAAGTCGAAGACCTCTATAATTATTACCTCAATTAGAGACTTCTCGCTTACAGCGTTTAGTTATTTTGTTGAGACTCTTATGAATAAGTTCAAGTCCTTTACTTTGAAGATTTATCTTTTATCCCCCATCCTTTATTCACCATTGATTTGTTGTAATGTTGTTTTCTTTGTTTTACAAAATTAGCCAAAGCATAGCCCCTCAGCCTTGTACCTAAGATGATGTACATGTAGTATAATTGGTTTAACTTAGTTTATTCTCTAAATTTGCTTAATAATTTAAAGAAATGCAATATTTTCTACTGTTAACTAGCTATTTAGATGCTGTGATATATTTGTCAATAGATGAAACTCTATAATGTAATGTATTATTAAGTTTAGTAAAAAAATGTGAATTGTTAAGAAGTAGTATTTGCACATTTTATAAGCATTTAAATACTAAATTATAATGAGAAAATAAAGATTTTTATATTTTTTGTATGTTGTGGTTTTTTATTATATCCTAGATAAGCTAAACAGGAGATGTTTGATTAATGTCGCTTGGTACAAGTTTCGTATTAAAGTGAGGCAAATAATAACTTTAAAAAATTATACGAAATTAATATACATCCTACAGTTGCAATTATAGATCATGAAGAACATTTCATTAAAGTTTGTACTGTACATTGATTAAATTCTTGGGTTCACCTTCTACTCTTGGCCAGTTGGATATGTTAATAATTATTTTCTATCAGGAATATACTGATGGAATTCTATTTTACTACTTTAGTGGATTTTTGCAGTAAACCATGAAATTCATCTGAACAATGTCCGTTTGTTGGCCTATAAATAAATACTGTACAATTTAAAAAAAAATGAAAGACAAACAGCCATTTAACTGTCAAAATTATTATTTTTTTTTTAATAAATTACATTATCTATAACTTATGAATGTGAACCTATCATAAGGTTTCTGAGCTCTTCTGCTCATTTACCTTACTTTAATACTGGTTTGGTAAACCTGGTTGTAGATAACATGGAATTTAATGTAATAGAACTTGAATATTTGGAAAACAATCTAATTAAAATTTTTGTAAAAAGTTACAACTTTGCAGAAAATAGAATAGTGTATCTATAATTGAATATTTCAAGGCTCTACTGTGTTAAAATGTATATTGGGTGGTATGTATTGGTTTTCGTAAAGTTTTGAATAAATATTCAAGAGATTTATTATCGTCAAAGAATTATTTGTAATCAAAATTAATTTTAAGGCAGCCCTAACATCTCTAATGAGTTCCAGCCTTATTGTGGAATAATATATATTCTTATATTATTATCTCAAGACCCCCTGAATAATTGAACAGACAATTTGCTATTGTAAACCGTGCAACATTATAATTATACAGCACGCTCTAGAGTCTAGGTGGCAATTTAGTCAGTGGCCTGACTTACGTTGTTATTCCTGCCCCAATAACTTCTCAACATGTATTTTTATAGTTTTTCCATCACGTATTTTTATTAAGGACAGGCTGTTTTTTAAGCCTTACTCTGCCTGTCTTCATCTGCCACTGGTCTCTGAGAAGAACATCTTATCAAGCAGAATAAGGGAGAGAGTCGATACAGTACAAGGTCAATGGTACCGATAAAACATGCTATAATCACAGACACGATTTAACTTGCACTGTTTCAAGCACAGATCTAAAGTCCAATGTCATGGACCGCTCACCCATCGGCACTTCCGTTAGGAATACTGTGGCCTTTTTATGCCTTACGTAGGTCCTCCCATTATGCTGGAGAAAAAATTAATAGACTACTGTGACAATCCAGCCTGAACATAAAAAACATTTTTAATAAGTATTTAAATATTTTCAAGAGAAAATGAACATTTTCTTAGAGATTAAATATACAACTTATTTTAAGTTTTTTAGATGGACAAATTTTACATTTAAAACAGGTACCTGTAATTTTTGCAGGGAATGCAGTCAAACTGGAAAATTATCCCAACAACCCATGCTGTGGACCTTATGAGGCTTATTAGAAAAAAGTTAAGTGATTTTACAAGCTCAAAATAGAATACATACAAAAGGCTAAATAAAGGGATGGTTCTTTTTGGTTATCGAGTTTGGTTTTTCACAAAACCTACTCATTGCCAAGCTAAATGTGATAAAGCTGTTCTACGAGAGACTCCTGTGGCTAATATTTGACTGCCTTAACAAGAAAGCTAGTGAAATGGTTAATTTAAGAGATTATTTTCCTTTCTAGTGCAGCAGGTAACCAAAATAAAACTATGATGATGTTTTCCACCTGGATTTCCTACACATTTTATGGTGATGTAACTCGTCTCTATGCAGTAAGAAGCCATTCTCGGTCAGTGTGATCAAAATTTGGATTATTAAATCGTCATTAAAAAAACAATAGGAACTAGAAGTTCCTGAAATATATAAAGAAAAAGTTTTACAAAGCAGAAAAACACCAAAACCCTTTCAACTCTTGACAGTGCAGATGCTTTTGATTAAGATGAAGCTTTAATGCCTTATTTCATGAAAATTTTCAGCTAGATGCACATTTAAAACACAAAAGTTTTCCCAAATTAAGTACAAAAGTATTGGGACTTAAGTAATGTTTCTTTTATATAGCTCTCTGCTCTGTACATCATTTTAATTTATGACTAAATACCAAAGTGAAATTCTACTGACAAATATGTCAGTAGAATTCCTTTTGAAGCAGTTACGATGACAGATTTGAGAATTATTTCTTTATTTTAATAAAATTATAAATAGTTTTTATCAAAAAATGAACAAATGACAAAAGTAATCAATATAGTGTAGATGATACAGTCAGTATGAATGGCAAAGTCATCATTAATGCTGGAAAAGCTGACTACAGACATTTTAATGAAAAGAATGTATTTTTTTAGCTGTTAAATACTGTTCTTTGTAGGACTAGATGTAATAAGTACAATGTATTCACAGATGTAATGTATTCATGTATGTGTTTTAAAATATAAATATGGCTTTGTGTTATTTCAAGATTCAAGATTTTATTCATCATTAATCATACAGTGATGCAATAGATTTCGTCAATATCAATACAACATAATTTTATTTTTTTATTGCTTGTTGAGTTGTTGGTAACTACTATATTTAAATGAAAGTTTAAATAAATGTAGAATAACATAATAAATAGCCACAACACTATATACAGTACACTGTAATAGTTTTAACATTAAAAACACAGATTATCAATAGATTAAAAGACATACTATATAACCACTATATTTAAGTGAAAACTAAAACAAATATAAAACATTATAAATAGTTATAACACTATATAAACTACACTGTAATAGCTTCAACAATAAAAACGTAAATTATTAATAGACTAAAAGACATACATTTATGAATAAATAATTAGACAACAGTTAAAAACATAAACTAATAAAATTTAAAACAATGAACAGTGAATAGCCTATATACATTACATCAAAATTCATTAAAATACATACATTTAACTATCTAATCTGAATTTAGCTTTGATTAAAAATTAGTAAAAGATGTCCTTAAATTTACCATAATCAGTAGCTAGATAGTCATCAACCTTGTAGAAAACTTGTTCCTTTAACTACTTTTTCAAGCAATATTTGAATTTATTAACAGAGACAGTGTGAGCGGATTGAGGCAATTTGTTAAATAATCGATTTTTCATGCAAAATATGCTGTTATTTGTTTTTGTAAGTCTAGCAGGTAGTAAATCTAGGGCATAGTTATTTCTTGTGTTATAGTTATGTATATCAGATCTAATTTTATATTTATGCAAATTTTCTTTTACGTTTATTAGACAGAAATATATATATAAACATGGGAGTGTCATTATTTTTAATTCTTTGAAAATGGGAAAACAAGATTCACGATTGTCCAGTCCTTTTATGGTCCTTAAAGCATATTTTTGCCATCTAAAAACTTGTTCCATATAAGTACTATTTCCCCATAAAGTAATACCATATACAATCTGAGAGTGAAAAAAGGCATAATACGCATTGACCAACATATCACCACTAACACACAGTTTAAGTTTTCTTAGTAAATAAATGATTTTAGATAGCTTTTTGCAAAGGTATTTTATATGTACATCCCATTTCAAACTGCTGTCTAAGTATAGACCAAGTAGTTTAATAGACTCTGCTTCAGTTAATTTAGTTAGTGAAAAAATAATTGATTCTGTCTTTTTTTTATTTATATTTAAATGATTTGTTTTAAACCAGCTCTCTGCAATATTCATTGATACATTCTGATCTATTTGCAATTTTCTCATGTCTTTTCCACTCCAAACTAAAGTAGTATCGTCTGCATATAATACCGATTTGCATGGTATACTACCTGGGAAATCATTTATTGCTATTAAAAATAGGAATGGTCCCAAGACAGATCCCTGGGGAACACCAGATTTCATTAATTGAAAATTAGATCCATCATTATTTTGATATACCATTTGTTTCCTGTTACACAAATAGGATGTCATTAAGCCAAGTTCCACACCCCCCAAACCATAACATTGCAATTTTTCCAATAATATTTCATGAGAGACACAATCAAAAGCTTTGGTCAGGTCAATCAGAGTAGCACATGTCAATATTTTATCTTCAAAACCGTTCAAAACATAATTAATAACACATTCAACGGCCTTAATTGTATTCAAACCTGGTATAAAACCAAACTGTTCAACACAAAGCAAATTATTATTAACAAAAAAATTATATAATTGATCTTTAATACATGCCTCAAAAACTTTACTTATTACGGGGATTAATGATATTGGTCTGTAACTTGATGGATCAGACTTTTTTCCTTTCTTATAGATTGGTATTACCTTTGTAAATTTTAACACATCTGGGAACACACCTTCAGTTAAAGCTCTATTGAATAAGAAAACCAATGGCTTAATTATAAAATCTATGATTTCTTTGATTATTCTATTTGATAACCCATATATGTCTTCACTATTAGATGTGCTAAAATTACTGACAATCTCTTTTACCTGTTGTTCAGTTATTGCATGCCAGACAAATGTTTTATTTTGCATTATTAAATTATTATTATTATAGTATTGATTTACAAGTAAGGTTGCTCCCATGACATCAATAGGTTTGTTAATGTTCATTTCTGTTGGTGCATTAATGAAGTAGTCATTAAAATCATTAGACTTAATTGGACACTCAAGATTTCTACTGTTTCCACCAGATTCTTCTCTAACTACCTTCCATGCTGCTTTGCACTTGTTTTTAGAATTTGCAATAAATTCATTATTGTGTAACATTTTAGCCTCATTAATTTTATATCTGTAATGTTTTTTTTCCTTCTGATACAGTTCTTTTAATTGTTTTTTTCTGTCCAACTCATCATTATTACATTGGACATATAAGTTATAGCATACAATTACTCTTTCTTTAATTTTTTTCAACTCATTGTTGTACCACTTATTTGTTTGCTTTGTTTTATTATGTTTGAATTTATTAGTTTTTATAGGACAGCATTGCTCAAAGGTATTTCTAAGATAACCTAACACATTTGTAAATAGCAATTCTACATTCCGCTCACAGAGCAAATAGCTCCAGTCAGTCTCACTTAATATGTATTTAAGAGAATTGATAGCCTTTACAGATAGCACTCTAAAACTACAAGGTGATGCATCTTTCTGTTTGCTTTCTATATTCCCCCTAAGTATCTGACAATAAAGGCCATCATGATCTGATATATGTGGTTTGAAAACTTTGCATTCACTTACATTATGTACATTATTAGTTATGATGTTGTCAATACAAGCCAATCCTCTAGTAGGATTTTTGTTTAAACAAAATAAATTATAAGATGTCAGAAGGTTAAGAAAATTTTGAGACTCTTGTGAGTTATCTGAAATATTTACATTGAAGTCACCTGTGATAACTAAGTCATATTCAGGCATAAACCTTCTGGTAAGAAAACTTAAAAAATTGTCTAATTTTGTCAAGAATAAGTTATTATCAGACTGAGGAGTACGATATATACTAACTAAAACTATGTGGTAACTTTTTAAAACAATAGCAACTACTTCAAAAATACTTAAAACACAAAAACAATTAACATTTAGTATTTCAAAATCGATGCTTTCCTTAATAAATATGGAACAGCCCCCACCTATATGAGGTTCTTCTCTACAATACATGTCAGCCACAACAAAACCTTCAGGTACATAAAGTAATTTTTCATATGAGTTAAGCCAGTGCTCATTTAAACTGACAACATTACAATTAAATTCATTCAACATTACTTCTAACATTCCAACTTTTTTTCTTAATGACTGAATATTTAAGTGAACTAAATTAAGTGGTGTAATGTTTATTACATTTTTACTACTTATATAACATGACATATTTTTTATTTTATGATATCTATTTGTGTTGAGGCCAACTTCTTCTGTAGATAAGGTTTTGTGACTGTTCAAGCTGGTCTTCCATTTTCTGAAGTGAATGCGTTTCCCAAGTCTTTCTGATTCATTACATCTACATCACTTATAAGTTGTTGAGGTTTGAATGAAGAGTCCCCAATTCTTTTCTGATTATATTTTACTACCGCTTCACATATTTGTTCTGAAAGCCACATTTTCCCATGAGTGTTGAGATGCATACCATGTCTTGTGTGATGTTGTCTCATTGCCTTACTAGATTCTACAAGAATAATATTACTATATTTTTTACTCAATTGTTTAAGGTTACTATTAACTTTTTTTACCTCACTGTTCACACATGACCAGTCAGATAGATCATATCTGTGAGGGACATCTACAATAACAAAATTATGGCTCTTCTTTTCATTCAGTACGTTTTCAATACCAGTTATGAATTTATCACCTTCATTTCTTGCAACATCATTAGTTCCACCGATAATTACACATAGGTCTTCGTTTCCTAAGTTTTCTTTATTAATGGTTTCCATATTTAGAACCTGTTCAAATCGTCCATCAGGTCTAACAAAACCAATTGCTTCATAAAGGTTCTGCTTCTTATTTACATGCCATAATAAATTTTTCCCATGGCTGTCAGCACATATTAACAATTTTTTCTTCGGTTTTTTTATTGTTACTGTGGTATCTATAGTAGTAGCTTGCACTTCATCTATTTCAACACCCGTCAATTTATTGCTTTCACTCTCTATAATATTAAGTGACTCAAAGCGGTTGGGAGATATAAAAGAAATTTCTGGTTCAGTGTATGTTGATTTAGGTGTTATATTTATTTTATTTAATCTTCTTCTTACTACTGTAGAGAATAATAATTCCTTATTAACGTTTCCTGTTTTTGGCAGTTCACTCATAGCAGCATCAATATGATTAGGAGTAGATGTAGGTGTATAATGTCTCAAATTTTGTATTTCAAATCTATGGTTGCCCACAGAAGACTCCTTACATCTGCTGTTATGGCCATTATTGGTAATTCTTAGTTGATTTTCAAGTAGTGCTATTTTTTTTGTTATAAGTACTATTTCTTCTTCTTTTTTTAGAACTAGAGCCTCTAATTGAGTGTTATGGCTCCGGAGTTCATTTACTTGCCTATTTGCTTGATTTAGGTCCTCATTTTGTGTTTTAATAATGATAAGTAAATTATTAACTTCATTTTCCAGTTCCTTATTGATTTCATTAGTGATGATTTTCATGCTTCTAAACTCCTCATTAATATCCATAGTTTCTTTATCTTCCAAAATATTACTTTTAGAAACTATGTCTTCTTTTTTATTCTTATTAATTCTAAAACTTTTGTTTGTTTTAGCTGTTAACTCTTGCCATAGAAATGTAGTGTTTCCAACTGCTGAAAAATGAAAAGCGTTATAGCTGAGAATAATAAAAGTGATCACAGATGTGTCTCTGCGATCAAAGGGCCTACAACACACTTCCCTTTTTTAGAGTTATAAAACCGAACTGTTAAGATAAAAAGCTTTTAAATTTCAATTGAAAGTAGTAGGCATTATAATAAAATTAATTGTTTGATTACTCTTAGGATCAATCTTATTACGCGTGTGAAAACTTTAACAGCTGATATCTCGAAACAAGATTTTTAACTATAGGCACTTATTACAGTTACCGCCTCAATATTGTTTATTGAAGTATAAGTTTATATTATACTTGTTGAAAAGTTTAAAGAGAAGAGTGGGCAAGATTTTGTGAACACATGTAGTTTAATTGTAAAATATACATATTTCAAAATCAATCCCACAACAACCACAGTCATAATGCAATTTTCATAATTTTATGTAATAAATAAATACTATACATTTATATTTTATGCATTTTAATCAATTTATTTGATGCTCACAATCTTATTATTGTGTACACAATCAAGAATACATATTCAACATGTCTGATAAAGCACATGGATTGTATTTGTTATTTTATTGGTCCAATGCATGGTCCTGGATTTCTAACATTTAGTTTTATTCGAAATTATGTATGAGTACTTTAACCCTTTTACTGCCAGTGTCATGTTATCAGACATTCACCAACGCATTTGTTAAATATATTGAAAGTCTGGTAAAGCTATTTATTGTGAATATAATGTTAAGAACTAAAACATTATTAAACAACTAAATAAGTGCAGTAATCATGCATACATGTCTAAAACCCATCTTGTGCATAATATAATTTATTATGTAATTAATAATATTATATAGAGTATCCCAAAAGTACTACCCCTGTCTTAACTTTTAAACAGTAGAGAATTTACTAATGTAATGGACAGTATTTAAAAATGTTGATTGCTGTCCATTTTCAGATAGTAGGGGTAACTTAAATTTCATAAAAAAGGTACTCAGCAGATTTTATTACATATTCTCAAAGAAATTTTGAAAAATCTCAACCATCCAAAATTTAAGGTGGGATTTTTGAGACAGCCACTATACATGTTTGTATCAATTCATAAAAATATTAATGAACATGTTGATCAATAAAATGAATAGATTGGAAGAAACATGATGAGATATTTTCTATATTAAGGCAAACTAAAATTCATACAAAAATTTCAAATCAAAATTAAAATAATCATTTTTACTAACATTGAAGCTCATTTAAACAGAAGATTTCAAGATTATAAAATAAGATAACACACAACACAAACTATAGCTTAATAAGATTATTTTTTAAACTGGAAAACTCTGAAATGAGCTGAGAGTTTCAAAACATAACTAAATGGGTAAACCTGACCAGGGGAACTAATAACCAAATTTGTAACAAAAGGTTTAATAAATTGAATGTTTTAATATTTTTTATTGGTAATGTTTATTTTTTATGGCTTCTAATTTTATACAATACATATTTGCTTAATTACTACATTGTTATATTATATTCAAAATTAAATAATTCAAGAACACTCTTTCCTCATTTTCATGTAGTTTTACTGAGAAAATATTCTACTTTCATATTTTTTTTATGTATATTATAACCACGTTTTTAAATGAATGTATCAGTTTTGAATTGAAGTTGTATAAATTAATACATTATGTTAACTAATAACGTTAATTAATTTGCTTCTTTAAGTAATTAAATATATAACAATGATGTTATTGTACCCCAATATTAGTTTTACACTCATCTGACAAGCTAATATCTGATATTACTGTGTATTGTCCATAATGATCGTAATCAATTGTTGTAAAAGAAAAAATATATTTTTTGGTATAATGAACTTTGGATTTATTAAATGATAAAGTATATAATGAATAAGATATAATAATGTATGAATCCGATTTAACTAGATCTGGGTGCTATATAGCAGTACATAACCAACTCCGTGTTATTGTCTGCTGTACCCGCTTGTATTGTGCTGCGCTCAGTTTGATGCGTGGCGTGATTTTGTATTAACTCAAATGCAGACGACGTTAGTACCGCTCATGGCCTAGCAGAAGTAGACTCATAGTCAGAAACGTTCAACACGCCTCGCAGTGAAGAGGTGCTGTAACATGGCGGTGACGGGAGAACAGTTAAGAATTTCCCAAATAGGACTTGTAGCGCGAAGCCCTGAAGGACATGCAGCAAAAGGAATGGCAATTAAAGGACATGAAGACCTTTGGGTTGAAATTCAAGCCAATACTTTTCGAAATTGGGTAAACGAACATTTACGAAGTGTCGGAATGGAGGTGCGGGACCTTGCAAGTGATTTTTGTGATGGAACGCGATTGTGTGCTCTTGTTGAAGTCCTGCAGAAAAGGAAATTACGACCATCATGGATCAAAAGACCGGCAAATCAACATCAGTACTTAGAGAACGTAACATCCGCTTTAACAGCTGTCTCAGAAGATGGTGTCAAACTTGTCAACATTGGTAAGTTTGTTTACTTTGTCAAAGTCAAAACAAGACTACCAACTTACGAAAAGTTTATTTCAAACTTTCAACGTTAGTGTACGTTTAATTTAATTTGATGAGTTCGTTAAATGAAGTATATAATTAAATTTCAAATATTTTTGGAGCAATATATGATAATAATAATTTGTATATGACATTTATATAAACAGATTTCAGTATTTATTTATGTGAAAATAGATATAAGAAAAAATAATGGACCACTTTGGCTGATACAAATGATTGTTACCAAATTAAATGATTTGTAGAGACAAATCATGTCAGGGGTATATATAAGGGGGTTCAAGCACCCCTCCCCCTAAGTTTGAAAGACAACACATTAAAATTGGACCAAGTACTTTCTTTTAAGCTTAAACACATTTATGAGGTCTTAAAGCTCAACAATTTCCTAGGTGAAGATTCCTAAGCCCCCATTTTTTGAGGATATTTTATATCTCCTAAACCACCCAGTATGTCACCAACCACGAAATAGTTTTCTATACACACCACTGAATTAAGTTCAATCAGTCTTATTGGAAACTCTATGCATGAAGAAACTTCATTTATATCAACACTATGATACCCCTTAGTAAATTAAAGAGGACGTCACCTAACCAGTGATATTCTTAATTGGATAAACTTAGGTCAAAAACCTTGATCATTTTAACGTAACTGGTAGTCCTACAGTGACAAAATCACCAAGGACCCGAGTTATAATTCCATCCAGCTTGGGCACATTTCTCACAATACAAATATTAATCTGAGTCAAGCAAAAAGTAATAAATGGTTTCGGACTTACAAAAAATGGTTTACAAAAATAAGAAAAACAATTCACCCAGCCTAGTAAAATATTTTACGTAAATAGCTCTGTAAAGGCCTTCCAACTGCCCAGATCACAGCTAAGAGAAAAAATTGAGAAAGCTATACATCAATAGTATAGCAAGCTGGTCTCAAAGCTACCTTAGTGAGATACTTGTAGAACTCGAGCATTCATCAATTACACAATGCTAAGAATTCAGTCAGATTGCATACCAGTAAGAAGAGGTATACCTCAATTACCAGTTATTTTTTTTACTTATATCAATCTGATATGCCTATTTTTTTAAATCTCTGTCAGATAGTCATGTATGAAGATAACACCATTATAAGATTTCAACATTAAAACAAAAACAGAATATAATATAGTTAAAGACAACCTAGTACTAAATTCAAATAGAAGTGTACAGATGCTGTATTGCTTAGGAGAGAGGAGGTTTACCAGAACTTAAGAATGAACAACCACTAAATAGTTTGGTATTTACTTTCAATAAAAGGTCTAACCTAAGCCACATATAGACTATCTATGCAAACAACTCAATATTGGAATATATGTTATCTACAGAATGAAACAGCTGACTTATCCACTTCCAAGACAGTATATTTTTATCTATTTGTAGCTCACCAATGTATGCAATTGTCATCAAGAGTTGAAGATCCTCATGAACACACGCACGCACATATGTCATACGTAACATGCCACACACATTGATATAACATATCCAGTTCCTGAATATGCACCAATAAAAAATAACATCTCCAGTTCCAGAATATGCACCAATAAAGCATCTGCAATGCAATAAACTTCATCCTACCTTATACCATTTGGGCCTCTTCTCTAAAAAGCCATTATACAAAGTGTGCTCTTCTATAACGACCTTCAAAAGGATAATAAGTCGGGACCGCACAGGACTTTAAAAAGGAATTTCATCCAATGGTTGGAAGACAGACACTCCCACACAGAATCAGGATTTGTCTTTGGAGAAGCAACCAATGAAGTAATGTCAATATTAGTGTGTGTATTTAATTTATTGAAATTAAATTATATATATTAACAAAAAGTAGGTACTTGCTTCGTTGGGGCTTGAACCCAGGTCTTTCACTTGTTGGGTTAATGCGCTACCACTACTTACTTTTTACAATTCTATCATTCAGTATTTGGCCGTTTCTTTCACATATATGTTTTAATAACCAAACAAACATTGTAGATCATACGACCAAATACCTGTCAAACGAAATCTAATAGAGACAACTGGTATAGTGGCCAAGTCCTGCTATCCAGCTGCAAGTTAACATGTTTTAAAATATGACTGTTGGTGTTAAAAAGGTATGGTGTTAAAAATCTATTAAAGAATTATGTAAAGAAGAGTTTCTTGTAAAAATTGAATAACAATTTCAAAACACCAACTGTTTATTTCTGTGGTTTTATCCTAATATAGCACAAGACTATTCTCAAAATTAGAGGAATTCTTAAAGAAAATTATTACACGTTATACTTTGTGCTGTAGACAAGCAGTAGTGTGCATTTTGATCAATCTAGGCCAGGTTGTTGATTCATTGAAATTTTTGAGGACTGATCAGCTTAGATTCTAATAAGACTGGTTGTAAAAGGTATGGGCTTGTTAATGATCAAGCTATGCATCATTCATCTGACAGAATAATAATTAGAATTGTGTTCCTTTTCAACTAAATAGCTACAATAGTTATTGCAAGCAAAGTATATAAGATAGTTCTTTAATGAAATTAATTTCAATATTGATGCATGTTCAATACTAGTATTATACCAAATTAATTTGGCTTAGTGTTTGTTATAATTATTAAAAGTTGATGTTTTAGGGCCACACTTTTTAAATTTAAAGGATTTTTACTCAATCAGACCCAGTTTCTGCCACTAACAAACAAACATTCTCACAAAACTTAATAGGAAAGTTGGGATTAATACGATTCACACGAATTAATTAATTAAATACATGAATTTTCTTGTCTTATTTATTGTTCATTTATTCAATTCCCAGTTTTCAGCACTTGAGTTTTGTTGATGGCTTTAGTTGAGGTGATTTCTCATGTTTTAAAAAGATAACATAGATAATAATAGATACAAAGATTCTTATGCTCTTGAGAGTAATAAAAATGAGTAAATTATGATTCCAAATATTGAAACTTATAAAATTTGAAACAAATAATAATCAACACTGTTTCTCATGTAAAATTATGATCCTAATCAGCCAGTTAACTGTTTGACTTTGTTAATTAATGCACTCACAGTAAAATAGACTACTTCCATTCAACACCAGGATAAAGGGGCTGGCCCAATCCACTTTGAAGGAGCATTAATTTAATATAATTGCACTATATCTTTTTTAACTGACTAAAGGTAGTTCATGGCAAGATAGTTATTACTTTTTACTAGATTTAAGGCTTCAATCATACTTGACCTGCAGTCCATATGTATATTGTAATGTGTATAAAATTGGAATGTCTCTTAAATGATTGGGCAGCTTTATGATTGTATGTGGGAAAATCTTTTATTTAGTATCATGAAGAAAGAACAAGTTTAGCTACACAAACTTTTAATATATTTTAAAATCTAAATAACTAAATGTATAGATCAATAATACCATATTGTCTCATCCTCAATGTAGTAGTCTGCCCACTTAAGTTCATCAGCCCAGCTCCACATGACCAGAGCAGAATAGACAAGAAATATCAGGTTAATAAAAAACAGTAAAATAGCTGCAATAAAATGAAATCCATGTTTGTAACGAGATTTTTTATCTTTTTTCTCATTTTTGTTAGTTTTATTACTTAAAAAGTATAATTCTGAGTATCTTTGTATATCATTGTTTGGGAATAGATTTTGACTTTTTTTAAAGTTTGTCTTAAAATCTTTGTCGATTTCTGTCTTGTGCAACACATAATATCTTTCCATAATGTTATCAGAAAAGTTGTCTTTTACTGAAGAAAACATATTAAATGGAGTGTCAAATGTTGTTTCGTATTGTTGAAACAGTTCATTTCTCTGTTCATATAAATCCTCTTTGTCTTTTACAGGAAATTTCTTTATTTTATCTACTTTTAAAGATGTTTTATTTGACAATCCATTTCTTGATCGTTTATAATCAAGGTTTGCAAGCCAAAATGTTTCTGGACAATGGGTTGCAACACACACATTCACATTTGAGTCTGGATCGTTATAAAATGAATAAATGCATAGCACTAACCAGAACACCAAAAGAATAACAATAAGGAGCAGAGCTAACAATGCCGCAATTCTGCTCTCATTTAATGAAGAGAAAAATGCCAATATCCCAACAACAATCAGAAGAATAATAAACACAATAATAATCAACAGTGTTTCTGTTGGCCAGCCTCCTTCTTCTGATTCATCTGATGACGCGTTTTTAGATGTTTCTTCAGAGCCATCAGTAAAATAAAAAATGTTTGCTATAAAAATAACACTTGCCAAAGTTATAAATACACTAGCTAAAACTGAAGCTCCCACTTGTAAGCTTAATACACAGCAGAATGATGATAAAAACATATTTTGATTTTGTTATTTATCTACAATGTGTCTATCTATTCTTATGTACATAAGAACTAATTAATAAACTATCAAATGGATTTAGAGAGAGGGTTAAATTACAGCTGATTTAATAAGATGAAACATAACCTTCTCTCTTTTGAAATTTGTAAGTGCAGAGTAAAATATAAACACTTTCAGATAATCAGCTGATCTATTTCTATCTATGATGATTTTAGTTCCGTATGGCTGGTATTATGATAATACCATATATATATATATATATATATATATATATATATATATATATATATATATATATATATATATATATTTATTTATTTATAATATTAATTTTCTGTAGGAGAGAATATATGCCCATACACATAATATCATATTTCAACTGTTATAAAATAAAATTGGTACATTACACATTAATAATTTCTATTAAGCACGTACGATAATATATTTTGTGTCATCTACGTATTATGCATATGAACTTTACTTTTGTTTATGTCATTACTTTTTTTAATTAAGCCATTATTACGTCTATCAATCATACTGTCATTTACGCGCAGAGTTTGTAAATACTTGAAATCGCATTAACTGTAGACCTGTAATTATATTTTTATAATTTTTTTTTAATTAATTACAAAAAGCTTTGTTTCTACAGACAATGACAATTGAGCTATAGTATTCAAAATGTTACAATTATTTATGTTGTTACTTCATATCAAATTCATAAAGTAGCTTTGGTTCTTCATTAAGGGTTTTGTTATTGTTGATGCTATTTCGTGCATTTCAATGTAATAATAATAAATACTTAATGTAAGTTACATGCTCATATCTCGCCCATGTTAAAAATGTCTATGCTTTTGACCCGATGTCTCAGCAATTGTTATAGCTTAGTTCTGAAATTTTCCCCATCTGTTATATATGTCTTTGTGATATTACGGATCCTCAATTATGTCTGTATTGTAACAAATACATTTTTGTAAATAAAATAAAAATTATAATCTCTATATTTTTCACAATAAAAAATTTTATATAATAGATTGAGGCATAAATTAGGATCACAGTATCACCTAAGTGGTAAGAATTTTGTCAAGATATTTTGTACAGTTTCTGAAATAACGGGTCATTTTTATTTTAAAACCAATATTTCTGGGAAACACGATTAAAATAGGCCTACACTTCTTTATTGAAACAACAGACAATTTAGTTGAATTTAAGTTACAATCACCTTTAATATCCTCCTGGTACGTATCCTTCTTCTACTCCATCTTGCACAATATTTCTCCTTCTTTTCTTCAGTCTGGCTTCCTTCGTAGCA
The DNA here is from genome assembly GCF_021130785.1 of Homalodisca vitripennis. Lineage (NCBI taxonomy): Eukaryota > Metazoa > Arthropoda > Insecta > Hemiptera > Cicadellidae > Homalodisca > Homalodisca vitripennis. Next base: position 81,593,125 of record NC_060210.1, on the reverse strand, counting down.
TTCCACTCCATGATCTCCGCTCGCTTCATTCGCTCACTGTCCAGTTGTAGCACCCAAATGGTGTTAGATCCTATGTTCCTTATTCCAAGGTGTTCTAAAACTATAATCCTACTTAATTTTCCATCATTGAAAGTAGCTTTTGCGTCATATGTTCCGAACTTTAGTGTATGTCTGCCAACTAAAACATTTTTTGGACACCTTGTCCTCAGCACGTTGTTGAACGCCTCATTGACGTTTTGCGTCTTCCCATAAAGGCATTTTCTGAGAAGTTTGGGCTTTGAAAGTACTTTAAAAATGTAATTAACTACAGTACCTGCTACTTCAGCTTTACAGAAAGAACACCACATGTCTGATGGGAGAGGGCACAGACCTTGCTGAGGATTATCATCATTTGAGGCTTTATGGCACCAGATTGCCCAAATAGCCCTTGACATTCTATCAATATTTGATTGATTAAATCTTATAGCTGCTTCATAGTATCCTTGAAGTTGACCTATGACCTTGTAGGTAAGTCTACCAGCATCTTTGAGTCCTTTCCCATCTGATAAAACTAAACTTTTGTTTCCTAGTTTATAATTTCTTAGGCGTGCTCCCATTCATTTTTGGATACTCAATTATGTCTCCAATGTACTGTTGAAAATCCAAAATAAAATATTACACAGTAATAGCTTTGTATAAATACTTCTATAACAAGGGGTGGAGCTGTGCACGGTAGACTGCTCAAAACGATATGAACTCTGAAAACATAATCTTAAAATATTTAAAGATATACTTTTAAACTTTCAATCCTCTTCCTCTTTTTTTTAAACATTCAAAAAGAACTAAATAAAGATATAAAAAAATTTAAATTTTGTTTGTTTGGTACCTTAAATATTTGATTTTTATACAATATCAATTTTTTAACTGTTAGAAATAATTATTACAAGAGTTAAATATCTGTGCCAAAATTTTTTATAATTAATATACTATTTGTCTCTGTGAGCACTCTGAGACTTTTATGGATGCTTTATTAAATTAAGTTAATATTAAATTTGATTGATTAAAGATTTTTACCAAAATGAATATTACCTCCAAAACAAAAAGGTACTATTGCACATTTCAATATTTTTTTCTTACAATATATTTGGTCTGTAAAATAATATTTGCCAAAAGTTATAAAGTAAAACAATCGAGTGTATAAGTAATCAAGATGAATGCATTTGATTAGAAATTAAAAGAGAGTTAAAAGTTCTTTATTATAGTATGAATTAAAAGAGGTAAATAACCAGTATTTGATTATTTAAACAACATTAATCAGTTTTGGTGCTTCATGAATTTATTTTTCTCATCTGAAATAGTTTCTGCGTATAGCTTAGAATGTTTAAAGTAAATACACAGTGCTCTAATTTCATAGCCAAAATTTTAAAACTGGATAATTTTCTGTCACTGTAACTTTAGGATTTAAATAAGCTTTAATTTAAACACAAACCACCTTTTCATATGTAAATTTCAAGATTTAACTTGTAACCTTCAATTTGTTGTATACCTTGTGTTTGAAGATATTTAAACATATTTTATTGCACAGTTCCTCATACTGGATAAGAGGCAGAGTCTGATAAAGTTATGCAATTTATCCCTTCAACTAATTCTTCTGTAGTCCATTTGAGATGGCCAACATGGAACACTATTTAGCTATAACGGAAAGATGTAGCCCCTAGGCTGGACAGATAGAGAGTTGTTGCCAAAAATACCCTTGCTCTGATGAGACAGAGGCTTGAAATCGGGAAAGCCGAAGTGCACATTGCAGCCATCTCCATAAAAGTGAAAAGAACCAATAGCTGGCGAAGCAAGTGTGAACCATAGTGAGAGACCTATGGCTGATAAAAGAGAGTTTCTAGTGAAATGTAGAGTATTGCCTTAAGATCAATCAACAGTGTGGAAGGTCTTATAAGTTCTCGCTCCAGAAAAGATATCACTTGACATTATAATCTGATGTTTCTGTGCGACCATTACAAACAGACACGGAATCAATCGAGTCCGTTGCCACGAAATCCTTTGTAGATCGTTGCGATAATTAGTGTGATATTGATACAACCGACAGTTGAGTGGTTGCTGAATGAATCAGGGAGATACTCTCCAGACCATCAAAACTGGAAGGCCTAAAACAACGCGTCAACTCACGCTAGTCGCGCACAAATAAAAAAGGAAGTAACAAGACATTGCTGGGTGTGCAGTGTTGGCGGACATCAAATGTGTTCCAGGAGATTCCGATTAGCTCGGGCCGAGGATTACACGAACACTCACGATATGATCTTTTTGTTTTTTTCAATACAAAGTAAATGTCAAACGATTAGTCCTAACAGCATAATAGCACTTGTTGAATTAGTTTACGCGGAAGACAATGTAATTTTTTACTTTGGTAATACAATTTGTTACTTAACTTCTCATTTACATTAATTTTAAGCATATAATTAATATATTATAGGAATTGACGAAGCAATATATTTTACTAAATTAATAACTAACAAATTTCAAATAAGGATTTTGTAATGTTTTAAAAACATGTGTATACAACTTTAAACCAAGATTTGCAGGGCTAGTTTTCAATTTTTAGATTTTAGATTGACCGAATTAAGCAAAACATGCTGTAGAAAACTAGAAATGAGTTATAGGATTTAGTACTGTAACCACGTATTTAGTACACAAATGAAATACATACGACTTCGGTTTGTATCAGTCCAAATACGTTAGTCTGATCCAATATTTATTTAATTATTCATAATTACTGTGTAATTGAGAAGAAGAGCCTAGATGTTGGGTTGCTTTGCCCTGTTGCCGCGGATGCATTACAAATAGTGCAATTAATATGCAACAGCAATATATCTTTGTTGGTACTAATCCGAATATACTAACTTAAATTTACAAAATAATATTATTTATATGACAAATATTTCGTGCCATTGGATAATTCGGTCTTTATTTCACTTCACAAATTAAACTTGTTCTCATCGTCAGACTATAAATCAAGTACAGTAACTGCCTAGGAAATCATAGATTAAATCTACCATAACTGTCGTTAAAATGTGTTAGAGTTTGATTTGTGTAGTGGGTAGTGCCTCAAATAGAACATTTTTCATTTTAAGTATCAGAGGTAGAATCCGAGTTTTACTTCTACTGTGAGCATGATTATTAGTTGTAAATCCAATAAAGACAGTATTATACTAACTTCAAATAGTTCACGATTTAAATTAAATCGGGTTCAATAAATTTTACATTTACACAGAACTTAATATTTTAAAACACGTAGAGTTAGAAGTTAAATTAATTGAAAAGTACTATATTATTGCAGTAACTGTAATACATGTCAGGAACAAAATAACAAATAAATATGTCAGTAATCGTAGGACTCTTCCACTACAACAACAGGCTCGTCTTCTATATAATAATCAGCCCAGTCGAGTTCTGAAGCCCAACTCCACATCGTTAAAGCAGAAAACAACAGGAACAGTGCATTTGCTACAAAAAGTAAAACAGCCCCAATAAATGCAAATCCGTAAACATATCGTGAGTCTTTGTCATCTCCTTCTGTATCATTCGATGGTTTATTCACAAATTGGTGATAATCATAGTCTGTTGCTAAATTATGAAAATTAAGTTTTTTGGACTTAATGGCAGACTCCTGAATACTTGTATTTTTTTGCTCATGTTTAAAGTTTTGTAACGCATTACTTTCTCTATCGGCATTTGATAACAGGTCGCTGTTGCTATTTGTATTGTTCTGTACTACATATGTATTAGATTTAACGCTTCCTACAATCGATTTATCCAGATCATACAGGGTTGTGAGCTCAGCAGTATCAATGCCATCTTCGTAGATAAATCTCTTCTTCCTCGCGTCCGGCTCGTCCTCATTTCTCGCGGGATGTTTTCTGTAGCCCAAATTCGCTATCCAAAATGTTTCAGGACAGCGAGTCTGTATACAAATAGAATTGGTGTGTCGTGGGTCGCTGAAGAAGGAGAAACAACACAGTATGATCCAGTAACAGAAGAGAATAACGATTAGAACCACCGCGGCCAGTGCGAGGGTCCTGCTCTCCGCATACGATGAGGCGAACATGAGGAGGGCGATGATGATCAGACCGACGACGAACAGTATCATGAGTAACAAAGAGAGCGGCCAACCATTGCCTGCGTGGTGGTAGTCAAATATGTTGGCCGCTAATATAACCGCTGCCAAGGTCATGAAGACTGCAGCTAAGATGGAAGCTCCGACTTGCAGTGTTAAAAGTCCGCAAAATGAACTTAAAGCCATTTCATTTAAAAAATGTCGACACCGAGGTCAGGCTAATCTATCCCGCGTAATGGTGTGGAAAATCCCACTTGAATTGTATTCTCATTCAACACACTAACACACAAATTGCAAACCTTTCTTGAACCATTTTGAATGCACATAGTTTATGTAATCGTTAAACATTTTATTGCTTGTCAACAAATCACTGATTAACCTGTCTTTCCTAAAAATAAACACTGTATTGGATTGGAAAAAATTGATACAAACTGTAATGTTTACATGGCGTGATCAGTTGTCGCCTGTCACAAACAACAAGTCATATGGAAATCGCCGCGTTTTCAAAACATAAAAATGTCTAAATAAATATTAACACGCCGGACATGGCTACGCTTCAATGGATTGTTTGTCGAAGTTGCACCTCTCCGGTAGGTGTCAAGGCCATGACGTCACAATTTGTATCAGTCCGAGGACTACATCTTTGTACGAGCCTTATATGACAAAAGCATTGGTTGAATTTGTTGAATACTCTTTGGCAAAATTATGTAGCATACTACAGGAGAGTGAAGTGAATAGGTTTTATTACACTTCAGTTTATTGTAATGTAAAATAGACTATTTAAAGCCTACATGACCTATAGAATCGATTGTGTAATGGTTGTGAAACCGGCTCTAGCTTACTACATGTCATTTCCTGTCCGTTCAACAATCAGAGATCTACATCATTGCTGGGCTGATTGCTCTGGTCTCCGCTAGCTCTACTACAGTACAGTCAACACTCTTACGATACAAATCACTAGAGAATGACATATTTTCTTTAAGATATTACTTTGTCTTACACGTGAGTAATACGTGTAAACAAGCTCTGAATGAAACTCGATATGAAGATTACAAACTAGTCGCATCATAATCGAGGCTAGTTTTTAAAAATTAGTTCCTTATGAATCGAAACTTCATTTTCGTATTATTTTTGGACTTGAAGTACTTACGCTTCAACATGAAACGGTAGTCGTGTCCCCTGTTTCCTCTTCCGTGTTATCTCTCTAAAAACCTTCATATTATCCTGGAACCTTTTCCTACATTTTTCAATTACATCACCAAGGGTTTCTGAAGCAAGGAGGAAATAAATCTTTACACATACAGTGGATTCTAACTTAATGAGTTCACATCACCTTTACTCTACTTATATCACTAAACAATACTTATATCACCGTAAATTGAAAGTGTAAGAGATTCGGTGCTTTACCTAAGTCGCAGACTGACCTCGCACACACATCTGATCCAAGAGAACATTTACAGCGAACTTAAGTCAACGTATTTGGCTCCTAGGGCTCTCTCTTGATAATAAGTTATTGAGTACAAAGTAATTGATATGAAGTCGGACAAATAAATGAATGCGTTTAGTAATTGAACCTAAATTAAGACTGTGTACAGTGTTGACTGCACTCCTTCTCTACGTAAACAAGAACGAGGTCTCATTGAAATTTGAAATTGTCTTTTGGCTGAAATATAAGCACAACAATCGTATTGGCATCAGCTGTATTCTTCAACAGTTTATTTACTTAATACCAGTTTAATGTTTACAATATAATGTAAACTGTTGTGAAATTTATAGCCGTGTACCTTTCGTACTACATACATTTTAATGTTTGAATCTTAGTGCTCAGGTGTAACATACTGTAGGTCTACAGCCGTGAGTGAAGGGACAAGTCTGGACCAGCTAGAGCCACTGACCTGGTAATTTTAAGAGTTGAATCTTAGTGCTCAGGTGTAACATACTGTAGGTCTACAACCGTGAGTGAACGGACAGGTCTGGACCAGCTAGAGCCACTGACCTGGTGATCTCACGCAGTTTTTTGCCCAATCCTCTTCGCATTCCTTCAGTCTATCGATTACAACGCAAAAAAGAACGGACCGCAAATCCACCGCGTCGAAGAATCCCAGCGGGTATTGTGGTGACTTACATTATACGAGTATTCGTGGCAAACACAATCTCCCTTGATGTTCCTCGTTCATCTCTTTTGTCGTGACAGTGATAGTGAAAGTGCGAATCTTGGTTCTAAAACTGCCACTTCATTTCACCCCAACTTTTAAAATGACATTTATACAAATTGAAGTTAGTAGCAAAATAGACCAATTAGTAGCAAAGTTAACATTTATCAATCAGTTAATGTACGGTTGCGTACAGTTCAGTTTTATTTTTATCAGCAAGGTTAAGAGGCGATTGTAATGGAACGACCTTGAAATTTACACCACAAGAGCAATGTTAAACTCAACACTTACAAAAACTTACAAAAACAACTCACTTTTAAAACCTTATTCGTAGAATTACGGGATATATCTCGAGTTAAAGGCGGTGTTAATATGCATTCAAACACTTAAGTTTTCCTTGTAGTGTGTATACTTTTTGAATATTTAAGCGAAGTACATAAAGTTATAGGCATTAAAAATGTGCTAAATATGGAATAAAAATTCGGTCCTAAAATGATTTAAAGTTTAAAGCTCAAAATGGCCGCTAGTACAGCCGGTATTTAAGATAACAATACAGTATTTAATTTACAAAAATCACTGTGTGAAACTTTATTTCCTGTAAAAGTACGCGATGTTATAATGGTTCTCACTCTGGTTGAAAAAATATTTTGAATTAGATATGGTTTATTGAAAAGTGCATTTAAGATTAATTACATTTGAAGTTGGCTTGTAGAAGAGGAATATCCATGTGATACGTGAGGTGCTTCAAGAAACATTCTACTGCTAATGTTTATTACTAAAATATATATATATATATATATATTATATATATATATATATATATACACATACACACTCAGTCAGTTTTTTTAAGAGAGGGTCGTCTAATAATTAACAATATTTGCTGGCTAAATTATGGCACCCGCATTCCTAGCAACTCCGCTCAATTAACGGCACTAGCAGTAACCATACGCACACCGTTAGCCAGCCACGACCGTGATACAGTACTTTGTGTGTAATTATAATTGCAGTAATTAGTGTTTGGCACTTGTGTGCAATTACTTAGATGACGAGAGTCGTCCGTCTTGAAAATAGTAATAAATCACTAAGTGATTTTACGTAAAAAATGTTTACAAGTAATAACATGTTTTATATTTTAATATTAATTTTGTTTAAATTATTATTTTAACTCAGTTGCAATCAAGTTGTTCTTTACCTTGTCGACTAGGCTGACATCACGCGTGTTTCAGTGTTTGTTTTCTACTTGAATTTATTTCAGGATCGTGAATTTTCTTTATTTTGGTTGTTGTTTTAGAGGATGATTCAAGGAATAATTGTTTATGCAGCTATAGGTAAACCCTATTCGTGACAGTATCGCAGTGTAAGTCGTGAAATTCGTGATAGTGGTATGGCATAATTGTGGCGTTTCATTACCTGCTTGTTTCTTTTCTCTGTCAATATTGGTATTATAAAAGATTAATAGATTGACGGATAATGGTATTATGACTTCAGCCAGCGTGACAATGGCATGCTCATATAGTCGGACAAATACTTATGCAGTTCGAACCCATATTAAGCTCCTCTATCTCGTTAGTGGGCTATCAGTTAATCACTATCACAGGGATCGTTTACCGCTGTCAGTCTATACACTGTTTACATCATCACAGGTATGTCAAGAAATTAGTTAATAAATCAGTAGTATTCAACGGGGGTATTTATTTCTGCGTAACCGAATACATATTTAATTATTTGTCTATTGATACTCTGTAGGCAATGTGATTAGTCCCACAATATAGGTTTATAAAGATACGGCTGGGGGACCGACATACTTTTAGTTCACCTGCGGCCTCGTACCCGCCCAGGACAGATTTCGTTACTTGCTACACCTCCATTGGTAGCTGTGCCTCAATAAAGGCTAAAGGTCAACTTGTAGGCCGCTGCCGCTGACTGTAGAATGGTGGATTGGATAGTGAGTAGTAGGACCAGTCGTATCAGCTGATTGGCGTCGTATGCAAGGCAGTGGTGAAAGTGAGGGTGACTGTGTCGGTGCAGCTGACATACACATAACCTCAATATTATAAATAATATATTTTCTACACAGTATAACACAATCAAAGCTAGTGCACTCATTTTGAGAAACGATTAGCCGAGTTGATAAACACCTTCTAATGGTATAAAGTAATGAATATTAGTCGTTTAGACCTATTTTTAACCATTAATTAGATTTGTATACCGACAAATTAATTTCTACTTACGAAAAGAGATAAAAAGGTTTAAATATATGGGGCCTACTCTGGTCAAGTGGACGTTCCACTTATATATTAAATGTTTGTGTACATTCGAGTTATTAAACCATGGATTTTGATGGAATACGATGACTCTGGTGGTCTTGTAGCAATCAATATAGTTATACGAAAAAGTTCAACCCTCTAGCTTCAAGCATTCAAGGCATTGACTGGCAAATAATTTATACGCTTTGCTCTAACTTTTTAATTTTTATCCTGTAAAACTAGCTAGTAAAACCTTAAGTGTTATATATCAATGTACTCACAGATATATAGATAAAGTTGTTAATTACAACGAAATATCTATATATATATAAATGAATGTTTGTATGTTTGTCCTTTATGGAATCGTGAACTATTGGACCGATCATGATGAAAATTTGTACGTATATGTATTTTTCCACGGAGAAGGTTTATAAGCTATGCCCATCCCTTTCCCGATTCAGGATTCCGCCCCACTGGTTACAGAAATACCCATAAGAAATGCATTGCAGCAAACATATGTTAACGTCTTTTCAAATTTTTAATCAGCTGTTCTTTGTAAACATATATTACACTTATAGTTTTAAAGCATAGAGTAAGCTTAAGAGAAACGACAAATTTTGTTTAAACTGTTTCTGCAATCACTGTTAAACATAGACTTTACTATCCAGATAATACAATTCAAATTTGACGTAAAAATTCACCTTTAACTGCAATATTTATTTAATATAAACCATGCTCATGCTTGATCAGAAGAGCAATGCAGATATCATAATTACTATCTTACGTTGGCTACAAATATAAAGAATGTTATAAAATCAACCTTAGTTGTTTTTTTTGACAGAAGTATGGTTCTCAAAACTCCGTGTGTACATATTCTCTCGATCGAGACAACAAAGCAAGCTCAATCGTGGCATCGGAGATATAACTAATTTAATCTAAAATTTATTATAGTAAAAAAAAAATTTACTAAGTAATATAAGGACTTCGGTTCTTAAGATTTGCGTGCGAAGCCGTGGGTAACAGCTAGATAGAGGCAGGAATATGGTACATACCTTCATAATACGCCCAAGAGGCTCACGATGGAACGACTATCAATTATCTCAGCAATGTTTAGAATGTGATAGAAAAAGAATAAGTGAATATAGTGTACTGTTTTCAACGGGAAATTGCGTGCGAAGCCGCGGGCAACTTTTGCAAAAAATTATTGAAATGCGCAGCAAAGCGCGCCGGGCCCGCTAGTAGTACATAAAAAATTGTAGTTTTCTTTTGAAACTGCTCTAAGAGACTATATATACAGTATATAGTCTCTTAGAGCAATTTCAAAAGAAAACTACAATTCTTTTATGTACAATATTTCGTTGTAATTAACAACTTTTTCAAGTACACTTTTAAAACATACACAGAATAAAATAAACCAAATATATATATATATATATATATATATATATATATATATATAAATTTGTTTACAAGCTAACTATAAATGAAAAAACAATACTTGTGAAAATGCTACTTGTACATCTTCTACCCGTCTTAAGCCGCGTGATCCCTCAGAACATTTCCTTCTGAAAACAGTAGAATAGCTTCTTAAAAGGTTAAAAGGAAATTCCTTATTACAAGTATAACTATTATAATAGGCCTACTCCATAATTATTAAAAGACGTATTTATTTTCATGTAATACGTCCTATAATATAGCTTTTAGTGATGAGTTTAACACGATCTACTATTGCAGTTAATTACTTGCAATCAATGCAAATAAGAAAATTAAATAGTTATACAAATAACGCGTGATTTTGACATAAGTTGAATTATCACATTTAAAAGCTGTGGTTATTCTCTACAGTTTCTAAAGCACATAAGAACATTTAAACCAGGTAATAATCACTCGTTTAAATTTTGATAGCCATAAAACAACGTCGGCGAATTAGAGGAATATTTCCACATGAACCATAATTATTATTTTTCACTTGAAAACTTAACCAGAAAGAGAATTGCGCCTCTTTGCCCTAATTTGATCCGGTTATCAACCAAACAAAAGGCTCAAAATAAAAATATGGATCGCATTAGTATTGTAGTGATATTAAATGAAGAAATTGAAAACACAAGGCAATAACGAGAGCTTGTTCACTACAACACAGGCCAGGAGACTAGGCCATGGCCACAGGCACAGTGCAAGTTCTACTGCCTCTGTGTCAACGTATTTCAGATGAGAGTATTCTAATTTATAACGTCGTTCATCTTTGGTCTTTAGCTCGAACAAAATATTACAAACCAGATAACGAACTCAGATTTCAGTCCCGTTAAGTACGCTGTATATTGCGCGTTACAGTAACCTTCCTAGCATTCTGCCGCTGAGCTCATGTTTGTACACCCCTAAGTCAGTTAATAGGTTTTTCTTCTTTAAACAACTGCCTCTATTTGCCACCCAGCAACTCCTCTATGATTAATTTTAAATGTTCTAAAATTATGTTCCGAGCCTTTTTGATGGTGCGATATTAACTGATTATTACAGGTATTGTATTTTTACATCACAGTACGTAGTACGGAGAAACCGTATATATGACAGTTTTATTAAGTCTAAACGAACAGTTAAATAAATAATTTTTAAATATTTTAATAGGTATTGGCAAACATTAATCCATATTTATCGTGGTCCCGTGTAGGCGCCGATGTGGCTGTTTCCATATAAGTAGTGCAATGTATTTATTAATAACCGAATGACGAATTCAAGGCATTTTTTATGAGAGTAAACACGTTTAAGTACATTTTAAATGCGCATTTATTCATTTTGCAGTATGAACTTTGCCACTAAACCTGCATTTGATAGGTCATAAATATGTTGTTACCTAAATACGAGTGGAATTGTTGCGCTGAGAACTGGCTGAAGTAAGTAAGGAACGCGCGTGCTACTCGCTACAGTTCGGACATTTTGTCACTCGATTTACTTAAACAATAATTATTCTTGTAAAATACTAATGTGTTGAGTTATAACTAACAAACAATAAATTTTAAATGGCTGCATCTTGAAATGGATGGATGTAAAATTTTCATTATAAAAGTTTTAAACATACGTTACTAATAGACTATCTATAGAAATATCTGATTAATGAATGTGTAAGGGCTTTAAAGAAGATTTGCTTTATAATATATATTCACTTGGTTGTATAATTACATAAATGTTCACTTATAAACAAACATAGAGTAGAATTCTTAGTAGGCTACAAATGACCTTTAATATTTCTACATTTGCAGTTTTCAAAAAGGATTTTTAAAGAATAATAAAATAGTAGGCCCCTACACCAAAAAAAATAAAATGAACATAAATAAACAAATAGAACTTTTTGAACATGTTATTAACAGCTAATATAGATACCTATCATAAACCGAGGAAGATTTATAGAGTAGATAAATACAATCTTTTATTCAGACCAAAAGATAGTTTTAATTTTAATATTAATTTTATATTATATAATAATTATATGTATATATAATACATTATTATATATACGAGTATATATGCACACACACACACACACACACACACACACACACACACACACACACACACACACACACACACTCTGTATATAATACACAAGAGTGTGGATTATATATTTTGGAACTTAGAATTACAATTATTATAACGATCTGTCTTAACTGTGCCAGAATTAAATCTGTCATTATCGCAATTTGAATTAAATTTTTGTCACTTTAACTAAAGATATCTGTAATTTTCCATCACTATATTACAAGAACAGTAACGTGACACTTCAAGAACCGATATCTGCACTCTTCTTCAGGTGAAAGAATCTTAGAAATATCATAAGGTTAAAAAATTTAAGACATGGTGTAACACTTCTCTGAAAATCACTGTTTGGAGTTGAGAAAAATCGAAAATGTATCCGGGAGTTCGTATAGTCTAACAATTCACGACAATCAGATTAGATTTCCAACTATATATTGCGATAGAGACTATTGGGTCCATTCCATCCATTCATTAATAGAATAAAGAGGCAATCGTCACATTTTCACATCAGTTTTTACAAAAATATTCCGAATATGCAGTTGCAGAAATTCTAGTAATGTTAATTAAGAGGTTGAGCAGGAGGTAAGGCTTATATGTTATTAATCAAAAGTGGATGTCGCCTGCTTGTTTCATGGTCATCATCATGTAATCTACTCCCGCGTCAATTTGAACATTTTATACACGGTTGTATTTACATACAGTTCGTTTAGGCCCAACTCAGAGTGTCCTCTACTATAAGATTAATGATTAAGTTGAAAGGACAATAAGACATTTTTAGTCAGAAAGTTTTTAATTTGTAACACGCGTCTAGGTCAGCATGTATTTATTTAATACTTAGGAATTTTTTTAGTTGACTCAATAATGAAGTTGGTTGGGATTATGATAACACAATGGAAAATCAAAAATGTTTTGGGTAGCGTGTGTGGCGTATGTATTACAGATGTAAGGAGAGTGGGGTAATCTCCTATTTTACAGTTTGCCTAATCCTCACTAACTGAGCAGCCACGTCGAAATCCAAATGCTACTGAGAACCTGACACAGTACGTAGACGCACAGCTGGCTCAAGTGTTCCACAGACCTCCATTGCAGGATGGACTGATTTCCCTTTGTGAATTCTTTATGCTGGGTTAATTGTTGGATTGATGTCATTACTGTCAAGCAATACCTTGTGACAGATAAATCAACAGACCTATTGTAGTTGAATAGAGTATTTTATAAGAAAACTAGCTGACCCAGCGAACTTTGTTCCGCCTTAAAGGCAATATCACATGATCACATTTTGTACTTTTTAAATTAGGATAATTGTAAATAAAAAAATATAATTATTCAATGATTCTTTATTTGCCATTTATTGTAGCACCTTGTGATAAACCATTTTTTGTTTTTTTTATTAGGCGCGAAAAAAATAACGCGGAAGGTCTTCCGACCTGTGAACATGCCACATATAATGGACCATGGGAAAAACATGGATGTTCGAGATTAAGACCACAAACTTTTAACGATTGGCCTTGTGACTTATTTAAAGTCATGGCGAATGCAAGACGGATCAGAAATTGAAGTCGTTTAAATTGAAATGGCATGTCGGTTGGGATCATCGGGATACTCGGAATGACAACTTCCTCACCTTTGAATTTTCCTTTGAGTATTGTGGCGTAAATAAAATTGTTCATCAATTTACTTACCACCAAATGTGTTCCGTTGCACAGTTTTGGCTGGTTTAAGTTTTTAAGCATGATTACAACAACCAAACTTTAGTTGTAAATTGTGCTGTGGTAAGCCAGGTACATCCAAGGAGTTTAAAAATTCAATTGGATAGTTGGTGGCATCACCTTCATTTGCTACACAGTCAATAGATTTGATAGAATGCAGTGTACCAATGATCTCATTCTGAATTATGTAGTTTAAGTCATCTACATCTTTATTCTTAGCTACCAAAATTGCTCGCTCACTCAACCATTCATTATTTTTGAGGTTAGTAATGATGTTTGGGAATACTTTGTTAATGAGTTCGTCTTTCGATGAGACAAAGTTATAGAAATTCGGAGGAAATGAAATCAATCCGCTCGATTCGTCGACAGGTACTCGACGATTACCGATAGTCAGCAATTGCTCAGAGAAATCTTCAGCAGATGTATCGTTCAACAATGCAACTCTCATGTTTGTTGTCAGCTGAAGTTTCTTAACATAGATTCGATGATTTGAGGCAAGCGTTTATCTCGTCGGCAGCAGTCGATCTGGGAATTACTGGCAATGTTTGGCGGAAATCGCCAGGCAGTAAAATCATTGAGCCTCCAAAACATCTCGAGTCATTACGTAGATCTTGCAATGTTCGGTAGAGTG